>NC_090276.1:35026875-35346250 GCF_040414725.1 Anabrus simplex
AAGTTTCTTTTTCTTTATGTTTAGTTAGCTGTAGAGAGTAGATATGGGTTAGTACGTTAGAATTAAGGTAGGGGATGCCCTAACATGCGGAGGTGTTCCTCGCATACCAGAGGCATCTCAATAGAGACAAGTTGGTGCAGTGCTAGGCTGGATTCCGCCGGCACGGACACCACTAAATAAGTAGAGTAGATAGTAAATTGTTTTGTTTGGTTTATATTATTTTGTGTGGTTTTTTGG
The DNA here is from genome assembly GCF_040414725.1 of Anabrus simplex. Classification (NCBI taxonomy): domain Eukaryota; kingdom Metazoa; phylum Arthropoda; class Insecta; order Orthoptera; family Tettigoniidae; genus Anabrus; species Anabrus simplex. Next base: position 35,027,113 of record NC_090276.1, read on the forward strand.
GTTCATAGTTAATAGTTTTAGTGTAGATAGTTAGAGCTTTACATTATATAGTATGTTAGTTTATATTGTTTTGTTTGGTTTATGTTGTTTTGTTTGGTTTTTTTGGGTTCATGTGTATTTTATGTTCTTTATTGCCTGTAACCGATGGTGCAAACTAGGGTGGCAATAAAGAGTTATCTTATCTTATCTTAATAGAAATAATAAAAACATAGTGTATATTCAGACAGTGAGGTAATGTTTACCCGTTGATCCTACAACCCGATATGTAACAAGTAAGGGATTCGAATAAGAGAGTAAATCAAGAGGTAATTTCCCCATTTTTTCTTTCTTTATTTCTCAGACGTAAACTAATTGCGCTCTCAAACTTGTGGATGGGATACCTTGTGGTCTCACCTATTGATTGCTCGAACACTTGCAAGTCGGTAACCCAGAAAGTACACACAGCAACAGTTGAACAATGGTAAATTTACTATACCAGTGGTCACGAGAGGACATTTTTTGTTCCGGATGAAGGGGGGGTACCTAATTTGAAATTTAAACTGTTCCGGAAGAGAACGGTAAGAATGGAATCTCTAGGTTTGACAGATGACTACTCTGTTCTTCGTCGTTCAGAGTCTTCCATCTACAAACTCACAGCACTACTTCCACACATTTTGGATGGGCATCATTTTCTCTCGCGAGGGATCACATACATGTGTTACACCCGGATTCGGTTGAAATTTGGTAGGAATATTCGTGGGAGGCAGTATAATACTAAGGTGTAAACTGTATGTGCCCAGCGCAAGTTTAAACGCCAAAATTGAACAAATAAGTAGTCGTAAAATTAGAAGTGCCGTGGGAGTATCGGGGTGTGGAGGAGAGGTAGGGAGGAACGAAGCAGCGGACGTGAGCCAACCGGGCTGTGTCGAGCCGCGCCACATACATACGTATGTGTTCCCTCGTCAGTATACACACCCAGACCTCCTAAAAATATTGGCATATTTACTGTCTTTTCTCGCGGAAAATACGTCCGTTTTTCATAGTAATTTCGTTTTTAAGTTTTCCGTGGCACGTAACATGAACATGAAAAATGTGCAAGTTAATCCACATATTAACAGAATGGTAATAAATTTATCCTTGGAAATATCACAAAGAAAATCTACAACCTGTTTTCCAGTCATTTCACCGGGTCAGGAATGGAATGAATGAAGCCGCCATCTTGCGGCGCGGATAGGAATTGTGCCGGCTGCCGAGGACTATCGCACTCCTCTGGGGCAATGATTAATGATTGATAGATGAAATAAAATTATATTAGAGATTGTTGCTGGAATGAAAGGTGACAGAGAAAACCAGAGTACCCGGGGAAAGACCTGTCCCGCCTCCACTTTGTCCAGCACAAATCTCACATGGAGTGACCGGAATTTTAACCCAGCAGTGAGAGGCCGACCAGCTGCCGCCTGGGCCACGGAGGCTACTTGGGAATATCAAATAATCGTAAATATGTCTTTCAGTAAAATGTGCGAAGCGATGTTACCTAGCAACAGTGCAGGTTCTAATGTGAAGTAGTGATAGATGGCTATGATACAAATCCATGGCCTGTACAGCAACAGCAAATGAATGATTTGCAGTCACAATTCCAAAAGCTTTACGATTTCCGATGGTATCTCCTGTAGCGTATATTTCTTGTAAATCGTGCTTAATTTCTTCTAACCAGTTGATCTTGACCTTCAGTGTTGCTGATATTTTTTTAATATATGTTTACGTCCTTTAGAGACCAAAATAAGCAAATGTTAAACATTTTAGAATCCTTCATTGCAACTCGTTATTATTATTATTATTTATTTCATAACTTTATATTTGGTAATATAGTACGTATTTCGATATTTTATACATTTTACATATAAAAATAGATCTTAATCATAATTTTATAACCTTACGATATACGCCTTCATTATTCTCTTCATTATAGAGGTTGCAGCCTTTACAATTTATGGTCCTTACTGAACATTCAGAGAGTTCTTACGAAGTTGCAGGTCTTCAAAATTGCAGCCTTTTGTGTACATGGTGAGCTTTAGTGTCATTAAGTGTTCTGAAAATTACTTTGGTGTGAGTCCAGTGGGAAAAAGTAGAAAAGGAAGAATGCCACTCTGTTTCCATATCCTTGCTATTTCCATAGCCAGAGTATATTTATGAACCTTCTCCCTGTATTTCTGTCTCATATTGTGATCATTTGGGATAGCGATGTCAATGAGATATGTGATTTGATTCTTTTTGTCTGTTATATGTCTGATTTATTGTGCGGAGTTGTTTTATGTGTTTGTAATCGTTCGATTCCAGTAGAGTTTAATTTTTTTATTTTCCAGTACACATAATGGGGAATATTTGCAGTAAGACACTCTGTTCTGGATCGAAGATCGGATCAGGGCAATTTCGTGGTGTATAACTTTGGCTACATCAGTATGTTTGTCAATGTAGTAATCTGCAGTTGCTGATGATAAGCCCAATGGTTTCTGGGATGCTGTTGCATTACCTGCACTCGTCATTCTTATTAATATGATCTTCATGGATGTGTTTCCTATAACACTTTGTTGAGATCACTTTATCTTGGATCGCCTGGTTGAATCCCTCATTTTCTGGAAATAACTCTGCCCTAGACAGCCATGAGTTTGAAAGTTGTTTATCAATGTTCTTATCATTGCTCTGGTTGTAGTACCTTCCATGAAGTTCTTTACTAGCCCATCTCTCTATCTTCTCCCTGTGCAGGATGTTTGTGTCTTTGGTATTTATGTGGCGTTCATGTAAATTCAGAGGAGTGGAGTTTAGATCTGCTTCCAACACAGCTTTATGTAGAATGCTGTAATTTGTCCGGCAATGAAAGTATTCTTTTAGGTTTATTACTTGTCGGTTGTGTAGAGTTATAACATCAAGAATTCCTCTGCCCACCTCTCTTCCCTACATTGTAACTCTCTGTATGCTTGAATTAGGATGCATCATTCTGTGCTTAGTAAGCATTGTCCTTATTGTGCGATTGATGTATTCTAAATCTGTTTGAGACCAGTTTCGAATGTGTCAGTGCATTTACGGCATATGTATTGATTGCCTTTGATAGGTTAGTTTTAAAGACGAGGCGGAGTCGGTGCTGAAATTATTATTTCTCTCTATGTATATGTATATATATTCGTTTAGTCGATTCCGACTCTCCGTGACCTCATGAACTAAAATACGCCAATTTCTTCTGTCCTGCACTGCCTCCCGAATATTTCCCAAGCTCGAATTTAGTATTTCTGTGATGCCATCAATCTATCTCATTCTTTGCCGCCCTCTTCTCCTTGTGCCTTCGATCTTCCCGAGCATTAAGCTCTTTTCTAATGAATTGTGTCTTCTCATGATGTGTCCAAAGTAGCTTAGTTTTTGTTGCAGGACTAGGCCATCCAAGGAACACTCGGGTTTTATTTGCTGTAAAACCGACCTATTTGTTCTCTTCGCAGTCCACGGGACTTTAAGGAATTTCCTCCAACACCACAATTCAAAGGAGTCTATTCTACGGCGTTCAGCTTTTATTATGGTCCAGGTCTCACATCCGTACATCACAACTGGAAAAACCATAACACTTACTATGCGAGTCTTTGTTGTTAATGTTATGTCTCTAATCCTTAAGATATTGTCAAGATTGGTCATTGCCATTATTATTATTATTATTATTATTATTATTATTATTATTATTATTTGTCGTGTCAACCCCAGTTGGAGCTCAGGACTCATTCTTCCGAGGATCGAACCCTTGACCGGGAACGTAGGAGGAATGGTGTCGCTGAGACATACATTGATATTATGGGGGAAATTATAAGCTAATAGTAATGATTATGTAATGGCAGTAAGGCCAAGGATTCATAATTATAATGCTGGGAGAAGGATATAAGTAAATTAAGAATCATATAAGATTTAAGAGTTTGAAGGCACACCAAAAGCTGTAAGCAACAAGTTGTGTAATTAGAAGTAAGGCTTGGTCGAAGTAGGTGAATCACATGCTGCACCCTGCTATAGGTGCGTAGTATATCTTCAGAAAAGGTGGGTAGAGAGTGAACGGAAGGAGGCAATTCCGTTTTTGTGTGTCTGTGGACAGTCTCCATAGGATGAGAACTTCGATGGCCTTCTCGAAGGGAGGCGAAAGTTAGGGAAGGTATAAAACAGGGGTACACACCCTGATCGAGGCTTTTTTTGGAACAAGTCGACTAGGAGTGCGGGCGGAAGCCTTGTCAGTCAGGTCTCCGATAATAATAATAATAATAAGGTCCAAGTGTGGACTTAGAGTATTCACTTCAATACTTCGACCACGCCAAGTCTTCTATGTTAGCGATATTTGAAGTTGGAAGAGAGATTGTAAATACTGTATATAATTATACATACTCATCAGTCTACTATTAAAGGAAGGTTTTGGGAAACAGAGGACTTCGTCTCTTCACACGTAGCAAATCTCCCAGGCCCACTGAACAATCCCTCATTACCGCTCGGAGGAAAGTCCATCTGATTATTTATCATTTCTCGTCGTGGCAAAGCCTGTGTCACGACATATTATCATTATTAAATAAGTTACTGATGTCCAACATATTAGGACATATCACAACTAGAAAGGATCAATATTATCCCAGGTTCATTTTCTTTACTTCCTGTTCAGAATTAAATGTTAAGGCAACACGATGGCATGACCCGCTCAACCATAAAATTACACTCAGTGGTAGAAAGTGTGTCCTTCCTCAACACGACTGACTCACCGCACGCTAATATAAAATATTCTTGGTGGTGCACTGAAAGGAAAGAATTCAATTTCCGTGAACATGAAACCGCGGAATTCAATTCCATCTCCTTGATAGGCTATTGTCTTAGGGAGTGATAAGCGCTAAGCAGATTCTATTTCTGAGCTTGTCAAAGATTGATGGAAGGAGGAGAAATGCACGCGACCGCAGGAAGGATGTAGAAGTTTTTTCTTTGAACACGTTAATGATCTTGTGATATCACGAAATACGTAATGTAAATATTGCAATATAGTTAGGAGCGTGATTTATTTTTCCCTTACGTTAGTGTTTTATGACTTACTAAATATTTACTTTGTTACCTTTTTGACAAACCATTCATGTCTCATTACCAATTATTCGTTGTATACCTCGTTAAGACATACCTACAGTAATATTTTAATAATGATAATAATAATAATAAAATATATAATAATAATTGACGAACATCAGTGATGGTCCAAATGTTAACAGGTCGTGGAAAGATTGGAAGAGTCAAAAAGTTTAAGTACCTTGGTGAAGTAATCCAAGAGAATTGGCTAGAGAAAGAAGCGACCAATATCCGCATCCGGGAATTTGACCGAGCGTTCCATTTAAATAAAAACATCTATAATAATATGCTGAGCTTCCGAGTCTGTTTAAGATATTACAGCACTGTTGTTAGACCAGAAGGCTTATATACTTCGGAGACCCTGTGCATGAATCGAAAAGGACACAACAATCAACTACATTCATGTTCATAAAAACCAGAACACCTTGAAAAACTAGAGATAGGAAGTTCATATTCACAGGACATGTGCATTAGTATGTTCTGAAGAAATGACAAGCATTTCAATCATGTCGGTCCTCAGGTTAAAGGTCCGCATCGATATCTCTGCGCACCACCACCGACTAATAAAATGTGCCTGCGGCTCTCGTTGTCGCTATAAACCGAAGGCAGTGGATTAGTGTGACTTGAACAGACGTGGAGGATGCCTCGCAGACGTATGCGAGAAGCGTACCATCAAATGAGTGAGTTTGAAAGAGGGCGCATTATTGGCGTGAGAGAACGTGATGCTTCCATCCGGGAAATTGCTGCTCATGCGGGACGAAGTGTGTCGGAAGTGCAACTGGTGTGTACAGAATGGTTCACGGAAGGCTGTGGAACATGACGAGATGGGTCTGGTTGCACCACTCAGACCACCCACCCTAGACACTCGACACCTCATCCGAATGGCATTGCATGAGAGATCTGAGTCTGAGTCCTCCTCGGCTCTGGCGCAACAGTGTAACACATCGTCGTACACTATCAGGAGGGACAGTCCGAAGCCGTTTATTACGGTCTGGGTTACCGGCGCGTCGTCCACTTCTCCGCCTACCTTTGACTTTGACTAATGTGCATAAGTATACTGGAGTGCAATCGTGTGTGGAACGACATCACTGGGGCCTGGAATGGCAGCAGATAGTGTTTTCGGACGAATCCAGGTTCTGTTTTTTTGAAAATGATGGTCACATTTTGGTTCGCCGCAGACAGTGGGGAGAGGCATCACATTGACTGCATTCTCACAAAACATACAGTGCCCACTCAAGGCCTTATGGTGTGGGGTGCTATTGGGTACAACTAGAAATCAAAATTGGTGCGTTTCCAGGGCACTGTGACCAGTTTGACCTACGCAAATGACATCCTGCAACCCGACCCGTAGCCATACCCATTCAGCACGACACCCCAGACGCCATATTTCAGCACGACAATGCGCGACCACATGTTGCTGCACGAACACACGCCTTCTTGTTGTCACAGGATGGCAGGCTGTTGCCTTGGTCCGCTCGATCACCGGACTTGTCGCCAATCAAAAATGTGTGGGATATGGTGAAACGACGGGTGCGGCGGTGTGAACCAATGCCAACCACCAAAGATGAACTGTGGAACCAGGTGAATGCAGTATGGATGGCTATACCCCAGGACGCCTTATGCCCGTCGATGCCATCGGGCATAGAACAAGTTATCAGTGCCCATGGAGGACCCAGTGCATACAAGGCAACAGGACACATGCTGAACCTAGGTGACTGAAATGCTAACCGTTTCTCCAGAACGTGTCCTGTGAATATGAACTTCCTGTGTTGTGTTTTTAATGAAGATGAGAGTACTTTAAAAGAGAACGTAGGCTAATACGGAAGATTTCGGCCAACAGATGGATTGACGGACAGGTTCGACTGAAATCCAGTAAAGAAGTATACAGGGAGATGGAACTGATAACAACAATTATAACGAGAAGACTGCTGTTTTATGGACACTGGCTCTAAAAGTAAATCTGGAATTTTCTAAAACCAATCGTGTCTAAGTTTAGATGGTTCCAAGCGAGTGAGAAAGATCTGAGAGAGATGGGTGTTACGGGAGATAAAATCAATGAGAGAGTTGTTTTCAGAAGGGTGGTGAAAAGCTATCGGGGTTTATGGTGGAGACAGAACTCAGAAGACGGGGAGGCCCTCTACCAGAGTAGCGGAAGTAAGCGCTGATCGACAGGCTCAAGAGATACTGGCAGGAAATCAAAGTCGGCAGACGAACAAGACACAGACACTGAAAATGAGATTGCTTGTTAACACGGAGTCCATAGAGGCTCAGTTCGTAAAACAAAAATAATAACAAGGAGATATTTACATACCTAGGAGAGTGGACAGAAATTGGGCTGTCAGAAAAATAAAGCTCGAATAAAATAATTAATTTAGCATAAGAACTAATAATGAACGTCTGCAATTAGAACAATATTTCACTTAATGCAAAATTACCAGGCAAACACGGCAAACAATACAGTTTCTTGTGAAGAAGAGAAACAAAGTACGCTGGATCCAAGAGGTACGAAGGGATCCAGAAGAAATGGGAATACAGGAACCAGAGATATAAGGCACAGTGATTTTTAAATAAAAAGTCAGTCTTGCACAGGTTTTCAGGACAGAACTAGGCCATGAACACACTCATCGTAGACAGAAGAAGGTTGCAACGTATGAGAATGAAAGAATATTGGACAAGGAGAAAGACCAGAAGAAACGAAGCTGAAACGAATTAACGTGGTCCGCAGATGGGCAAAACGAAAAGAAGAAGAAGAAGAAGAAGAAGAAGAAGAGCAAGGAATAATATAAATTAAAAATATAAATATCTGGGAGGGTGGATCCAGACAATTGGACTCTATAATAAAACCTGCAAAGAGAGACAATGAAGAGGATTGGCACAGCTTCTAAACTGACTCAACACCGTTACAAAAAACAATCGATATTGTTGTATGTGCATATTACGTATTCAGCCCGAAGGCTGGTTTGATCCTCCACAGCTCCACCAACAGCTGTCATAAATGGCCTAGGCGTCACTGAAGAGGTGTACTAGGGAAATGAGAAGTGAGGTAGTTTCCCGTTGCTTTCCTCACCGAGCCAGAAGTTGCTTTTACATATCAGTCTGCCAAGCCCACTGAAATGCAGACACCAACCTTCCCAGTGAGCGATATTTTCACACCATTCATAACAGGGACTGGCTGCATCAGGAATGGCATTACTAGCATCGCTCATACCTCGGTCACTTTCATATTGTCAAAGCCAAGGATCAGACTGAGACAGGTCATTGAAAGTAACAAATTTATTCTAGCCCATACCAGAAGACATAGTGCACTTTAAACACTACATCTTGCCAGAAAAAGGCATCAAAATTCAGGCACTACACAACTGTAATTAAACCAAAGGTATTATATTGATCATAATGTTTAACGTTGGACAAAAGAGGTGAACAAAAAGAACTGGAAAAGAAAGAAAGAGAAAGGAAAAATTTTGGGACCCCGAAAAAATAAGGATGAAAATAATAAATAAAGACCTCTACCGCAATATAGATAAAATTATAGACACAATTAAAAGGCGAAGACTACAACTGTATGGTCACTTTCACAAAACTAACAACGACAGGCTAACCAAGAAGAGGTTTGATTACATCTCCAATTTGAAACACATCACCGGTTGGCTGAAAAATGTACGAGGGATCTACAAAGACAGAAGATCATAGATGACATCATAACTATCAAGGTGGACGTCCGGCGACAGGCCACATCTGCCGATTTTTCGCTTTTGCAAATTCTACGTCAACCTCGGAGAGTGTTAACGGAGTAACAGACGTATGAAGAAGTTCTGGGAGGAAAACAAAAAGAAAAATTCTATACCACAGTCTTAGATAATAAGCGCTATATTATTGTCCATTTTTTCAATTAATAATAATAATAATAATAATAATAATATTAATAATAATAATTGTACCGGGCGGTACACCTCTACACCGTTTATTTAAAAGTTGCGCCAGTTGAAACTCCTCTTCTGGAGGAAGGTTGAACTTTATCTACTCTATTAATTCTCTACATTCCCAGAAGATGTCACCACGTGGAAAATTTTGAGTTTTTGAACTGTGTCACCTTTGATGTGTTTTTGTTTAGCTTGAAGTAAGAAGTGTGAACTTTCTCTTCTAGAGGACACTACTGAAGATCAACAATAGTGCAACCTAGTGCGGAGTCAAAGAACTATTTTGTTGAAGAAATTTTTATTTCAAATGTTTGTTCTTTGCTAAATTTCTTTCTGTTATTGTTTAAGTTGGCTGTATACCCCTCTCTTTCCCCTTGTTTTGCATGTAGCCAATCCCGAATTTCTTAAATTAATTTCTATCCAATCAGATGTATCTTCCCCCAACTTGAATCGATTGCGGGGTCCTAGCCAATAAAATAATTGTGGGCGGGTGTTTTCATTCCCCTAACGCCTAGAACCTTCCACGAGAGGTTATAAACTGCTGATTTTTGGGTCTCCGGGCCACTTCTGTTCCATCTTTCAGTGTATTAAGTACATCGCAGGAGGCGGGTAGCGCCTCTTTCTTCTGCAGCGGTCAACAATAAGGTAATGGCCGATTAATAAATTCTTTCTTTTCTTGCTCAGCAGTTTAACTCTCGGGGCGGGTGCGAAGCGTTCTACCATGTAACCTTTTCCTAAAATGTAACTACTCTTTTCTTCGATTCTCTTGTAAAGCTGCATTCTGGGATAGAGAGTGCTAACCCTCTCGAGCTCCCACTCATATTGTTTTGAGGTGAACTTATTTTTCTCAACCTATTCTTCGATAATGTAAAACAAATTGTTCTTTTCTAAGTCACCTCTGTAGTATGGGATTAGCCCTTGCATCTGTGGCCTAAGAGCCAAAGTAGGTCTTAAAATCAAAGTGTATTAGGAGTGCAAGTTCGCCTCCTCTCAAATTGTTTTAGAGGTCATTTAATTAACCTGCTTTTCATTTAATAGACCTCAGTAGATTGGGTATTTTACCCCTGTGTTTATGTCCGTTGACGGACAACTTGAAGGTGGAGTTTGGTGTGGCCTGGGAAAGGCTTAAATGAAAGAGCGAGTGGCTCTTTTGGAAACGGAGTGTTGTGTGCCTCGAGGAGGCTTTACTGTGTAATTTGGAGCAAGTGCTCCAGGGTTTGATTGGGGTCTTCTGCCCCTTTGTTAAAATTTGTATATCGGAAAGTTGGGCTAGTTGCTCAAAAATTGTGAACTCAGGGCTCGAAGCCCAAACTCTGTAACCCCTGCAATTGTACATTTCAAATTGTGTTTCGGCTACTAAGTACCTGTTCTTTGTTATTACTTAATATTGAAAAGAAAATATAACCTTGTTAAATTTTACGTTAACTTTGATTCCGTAGTTTGAGACCCATTCACGCCCGCACCTTCTTACACCTCTACCTACCGTCAAAACGCGGTAACAATAATAATAATTATAATAATAATAACAATAATAATATTAATAAACAATTCCCATGGTGCTAGGGCCCCGATGAGCTTTATGCCACCAAGTGAGCATTGTCAGTCCGAAGTACTGCAGGTTACGAAGCGAGACGTGGTCAGCCGCCGTGTCCTTAATTAAGGTACAGCCCCAGCATTTTCCTGGTTTGAAAATGGAACACATCATCATCATCAGAGCTGTCGACGGTGAACCCGACCCTGCGAATCGTTTTGCAGAATTCTGTGGTAACATCGCAATCAATCAATCAATCAATCAATCAATCAATCAATCAATCAATCAATCAATCAATCAATCAATCAATCACTACTGATCTGCATTTAGGGCAGTCACCCAGGTGGAAGATTTCCGATCTGTTATTTCCCCGGCCTTCTCTTAAATGATTGTAAAGAAATTGGATATTAAATGAACATCACTCCTGGTAAGTTAATTCAATCCATTACTTCCTTTCCTATAAAATAATATTTTCCCCAATTTGTCCTCTTGAATGCCAACTTAATCTTCATATTGTGATCTTTCCCACTTTTAAAGACACCACTCAAACTTATTCGTCTACAAATGTCATTTCACGCCATCTCTCCATTGACAGCTCGGAACATACCACTTAGTCGAGCAGCTCGTTTTCTTTCTCCCAAGTCTTCCCAGCCCAAACTTTGCAACATATGTGTAACGCTACTCTTTTTTTGAAAATCACCCAGAACAAAACGAGCTTCTCTTGTTTGGATTTTTTCAGTTCATATTCAAGTAATCCTTTCCTTTACATCCTTACTACAACCCCTAAATACCACCATAACAATGTTCAGAGCTTTATACCCTTTATTTACAATCCCATTTATGTAATTACCGCAATGAAGATCTTTCCTAATATTAACACTCAGGTATTTACAGTGATTCCCATAAGGAACCTTCTCCCTATCGACGCAGTAATTAAAACTGAGAGGACCTTTCCTATTTGTGAAACAAACAACCTGACTTTTAACCCCATTTATCACCATACCATTGCCTACTGTCCATCTTACAACATTATCGAGGTCATTCGATTCGATTCGAACCCACCATATCCCGAATGTTATCTCACAAGTCCCAAGTTCAAACCGAAAATTGTTTCATATCGAGATCTACGAAGAATTGATAAGAAATAAACTTGTACAAGACGCAGTTGCAGCGCCATGGCATGACATATTTAAATTTAAAGATAAAGTGACGTTTTTCAATCAACATATGAATGAGCTGTGCGGTAGACATGCCCCTGAAAAGAAGGCTCGAGTTTCGCGGAGGCCAGCTCCCTGGCTCTCAGATGAGATTAGAGCGTATAGACGAGTTAGGAAACACTACACTCCTGACAATCTACTTAACTATAAAAGACTAAGAAACGCTACGACCCAACAGATTAGAAACGCGAAATTTCGACACGCTCACAGTTTAATTCAACCAAATGTTTCAACAGCTGTGTTGTCAAAATCCACAAAGAGTTTTGGCATTACCAAAGGACGAGACGACGACGAAATAAATATAGCCTCGGAAAAACTGAACGATTATTTTTCATCTAACTGCACATTAAATGCAGCATTGAAACAGGAAGTTATAGACGGGAATTATGCAATGACGCGAACAGATAGAAATAACTACTACTTCCGTCCAGGAGCCCACTCACAAGTCACGTAGGCTATAATTTTGACTCTGTTGACATTGACATTTTGCTCTCAAAAATTGTCTTTCCTTCATTTCTCGGACAGTGCCCTCCTGTGGTTGCATTCCTACCTGTATGGCCGTCGGCATTTTGATACAGATAGCATAAACAAATCAACTTGGCGGTCCGGGCAGTGTGGTGTGCCCCAAGGGTCAGTGTTAGGACCCCTTCTTTTCTGTTTACATTACTGATGTCTCCCAAAACCTAACGCAGTGCAAATACCATATTTACGCTGATGATGTACAAATGCAGCTCCATACATCTCCAGTTTCAATATTTTCGACCATAGACAAAATCAATCAGGATCTAACATTTTCTTCTTGCTCATTGAGATGTGGTCTTACGTTAAACACAGAGAAAACACGGGCCATCATCCTTGGACACCTGAAGGTCAATCGACCAGTTATTCCATCTATAAGGTTATGGTAATACTAACATACCATTCACGTCATCAGTAAGAGTCCTAGGCGTTACTTTCGATGATGACATGCAATGGAAAACGCATATAACGAACATCACCCAGAAAACACTGTATTGCACATGCTGCGCGGGTATAAATACTTCTTTCCTGAAAAACTCAAAAAATTGGGTAGAAGCTCTAGTTTTCCCTCATTTCGACTATTGTGACGTGATGTATAGAAACGCTCTGTGCTAATTATTGAGCAGATTACTACGTGGTCACAATGCATGTGTGAGATACGTCTGTAACCTACGGTATTATGACCATGTAACTCCTTCCTTTAACCACCTATCTTGGCCACGAATAGAAATTCGTCGCACTTGCATACCCTATGCCATCTCCATAAAATCCTTCATTCTTCACAGCCATATTACCTTACTTCATATTTCAAATGCACCAGTAAGGATCATCTGTAAACTCACAACCACTCTATTTTCATGGATGTTCTGGTGGAGGATTAGTCTAAATTTCTTACCCGATCTGTTTTACAAATGTTATTAATGTTCTACCTCTTTTTTACATGTAGGATATTAGTTTTAAGAATTTATCCTTTTATTACATCTAATCTGTTTCCTCTTAATTTAATCTTATCACTCATCCTTCGTTTATTATTATTAATTTAATTAGTATTAAATCTAATATTGTAAAGTGAAAGAATGCAATATATGTATTTCAGTGCCTGGTTAGATGGAAGAGAAGGCCCGAACGCCTTAATCTTGTCAGGTAAAATCAAACATTACTTACTAACTCGCATGGTGACAGTTCAATTCTTTGACAGGATAGAAGTGAGCTGGTTGCAACAAAAAGTTCACATCTTCTCTATCCTAGGAACGGTACTTGAGAACCAACCTGTATGTGAAAACAGAAATACACGCTTACGTGCTTTAACGTTCTTTAGATGTCTCTTGCTATAAAACTCAATCCTTTCAATGTGTTCTCCTTCCCCATTCCCATCGTCTTCCTTTGTAAGAAGTGAAGGATGGGGCAGAAATTGTGTGGGCGAAGTAAAATAGACCGGTGCCTACAAATTGCCACGACGGTTATACTTGACGCAAAAATTCTCTTTTTACACATAAGTTCATTGAAAGGAACCTAGTTTCAGATTTTCAAGAAGGTTTAGTAAAAGACAGTGAAAAATTCAGGACGACGGAAGAAATGGAAGAAGACAAGACGAGGACGAAGAAGTGTTAGATGGTGAGTGAGAGGAATAACGGAAGGAAGGACTTATTTTTTACGTGTCGCTTCCTTTCGAGGTCGTTTGGCTCCAGTCCAACAACGATGCTGCCTAAAGAGTGTGTCCCCCCCATCACCACCTATCTATCTACTGTGAAGTATGCTGCACCCCCTTGCTAAATCACAACATCCCCATCATAACAAATAAGTGATGAAAAGAGAACTTAAAATTATACCCTGCTTGATACGGCAGTATCTTGTTAATCACTTTACTCAGAATGATCGTAAAGGTGTGCACGTGTGTCCAAGCTTTGTCCCGTCGGGCATGAATTGATATGAATCTTCGTAGCGAGTTTTTAAGACCGGATGCCCTTCCCGACGTCAACCTCATCAGAGGTGCTCATGAGATGAAATGAACGGCGCGATATCGTCGCTCCTTTATTTCCCTTAAGGGGACTTATACGTGAACATTTGCTTATATTCATGGTACGCCAACTAATGAAGTTTAGAATGCGCAAGGTTATAATTATTATAATTTTACTGCATCTTTAGAAGTATTTTAAATCAATACTCTAGGAGTGGGTAAATATGTCATGCAAAACATGCATTCCTAGAGTACGGTACAGTAAAGTTCATTTTCGTTTACACACGTCCATAGGAAAATGAACTCCATGAAAATTGTTCCGATGGACTGCATATCAATATTTGGCTGAAAGCCGTGACCAGTCTTAAGGGAAATAATGGGTGGGAAGAGCATTGTGACATGGGCAGTTTAGGCAGAGCAGCGACGATATGTGACAGTAGGAAGGGAGAGAATGAAAATCGGTGCCGTCTTATAGCCTACTTGTGGTGAATAGCACCAAGGGGTCTGATCAAGGCTTAACGTCCCCATCCGACGGACGAATGACAATCAACAGCATCATATGCCCTCACTCCATAGGAGGAAAATGCGGTTAGGTTCGGGACTCACTCACTCACTCACTCACTCACTCACTCACTCATTCACTCACTCACTCACCTACCTACCTACCTACCTACCTACCTACCTACCTGCCTTTCTTTCTTTCTTTCTTTCTTTCTTACTTGTAGTAGTATTTATTCATTCATCATGGTGTTTACATATTTACAGGACTCTGTTTGATATATATACATAACTCTTCTAATAACATTATTACTTGAGAAAGTTACAGCTCTTGCCCCTTTCATACACTTAACCACATACAAATTTTAGACTTTTACGACATTATTTCAAAATATCATGATAATCAATCACAGTTTATGAGATAAGACGTATAAGTCAGATAAGGTGTAACAATAATACAATTAAGATAACCATTGATGAAATTACGGGATAACTAGAGTGTGGACAATAACAGATATATATCAAATTAATAACTAAATAAATTTTAACTAAAGAATCTATCTACGAACTAACTTGGAAGAACACTTACTCTAATCGTCATCATCGTCATACACTATCACTGCAACCAATCTCGTCTCAATCCTGTTGTTGTGTTCACTTCCTTGTAGTCCTTACATCCCAGCTTCTTATATCCTCGAAGTAAGTCTTCTTTGGATTTCCTCTTCTTTTCTTTCCTACTATTTTTCCTTCAAACACGTATACTAGTCAGTATGTCTCAGGATATGACTTACAAGTTTTATCTCCCTTCTTTTCATTTCGTTTATCAGTCTCAGTTGCTCATTGATTTACTTTAGAACATCTCAATTCCTCTTTTTTTTCTCAGTCCAGGAAGTCCTCGTCATTTTCCTCCAAATCTACACTTCAGTTGCTTCCAATGAGTCTTACGCTAATATGAACTAAAAATGAATTAACTGAATACTACTGTGTTACAATCTGAGTTCACTAAAAACTATGTTACTATGTTTTCTGTTTCTGAGAAGAGCGCGTAGTCTTAAGTGAGAAGAGTAAAATATATAAATGAGGTAGCCTATGATACATCTAATCCGTAATTTTTCGTTTCTAATAATAATAATAATAATAATAATAATAATAATTGTTACGGGGATAGTGTGGTTTACAGAGGTGGAAGAAGATGCGGGCATGAATGGGCGGATAGAGAAAAAATCGAATTTTAATTAAAATCTTGAAAATTAGTAATTTTATTTCTTGCCTTTCTCTTCTTCTTTTCAAATTTTAAACCTTGCTAAGGAATAACAAATTCTCGGGTACAAGAGTGAACTCGAGAAACAATGTTAGAAACTACTAGAACAACAGTAAATAACAACATGAGCTTGAAGCTCCCCAGTTACTAATTTTACAAAAGCACCACCGGTCCCTTCAATCAATACTGAGTTTCAGAATTTACAATACGCATACGTACTTCAGCCATCTCTATCTCCCGCCCCTTAAAAGCCACTTCACACGTGAGACAATAGAATAGCCTACTATCATTATGACAATCAATGTGTCTCCTAGGAAAAACGACCTCTTAAATGCATTCCCACAAATAGTACAACCAAAGAGCCTATCACCGCTATGTGTAACGCTACGCGACCCATGAGAAAATTTAACCTAAAGGAGCTCCAAAGGAGTTTTAAAAGAGGTCCCTCAAACGGAACGGAAGACGGTCCCCACTATGACTGATAGTGAGTGCTTAACAAAGACTTCCTGACTGTGTACATTGTAATTGTATGGAATTTAATTACCTATGTAATCTAATCGTTGTGTATTATTGTGTGTATGGCCATTGGCTGCAATAAATTATGTATTAATATTGTAGGCTGAAAACAACAATGCTTTGTAAAGGCTTACGCTGGCAAACAGAAATTTTACATAGGCCCTATTAATTTCTTTGTATTGTTGTGCCGATTTGAATATCAATGTAAAATATTAAGTTCTTTAGAACACGCAGTTCGTTACCAGTACATGGACGCTCTATACTCACGCGCTGACTCCGTATCGGTTACGGGATTGATACACGATTGGGTTGTGTTGGAAAGGATCCTCGTTCATGTTATGAATTGGCATGGAGTAATACCTTCTTTCTCCATAAAACTGGAGTAACTCAGTCCAATGGAGCTTGAAGTATGAACGAGAAGAGAAAGAATAATACGAGGGTTCCTTGATATTAGCCCCCAGTTATAATATAATATTTTATGTAAATATTAACTAACGCAATATTTATATAATCGACTACTATAGTTTTGTTATTTAGACCCTATTTACGCGAAATTTAGATGTTGAAACCTATAAGCAACATTTTATATCTAGCGATTTAACCTATACTTTATCTCTATATTTCAACACAAAATATGAAATAAAATACGAGAATGGGTAATTTGTATATGTTTCAGAATTGTACGAATACCTCATATTCCATTTTTCTTTAAGCTGCTCCTATGTTGCTCTCTTATTTGAAATCGATTTGCAATATCTTGGGCAAATCCGCGCTAATGCGGAAACGTTAGGAAAAGTCCTTTTCACCACATTGAGGGACAGCTTCTTCAGAAGAATGCATCATATTTAAATTATACTGAGTTGATTAACCTGGTCGAGTTTGGACCTTTATATAGGCCAAACCTCAAACAATGCGTAAATTACAAAAGAAAGATAAGTCATTAATTACCGTAACCTAAATAAATTTCATTTACCTTTTCTTCTTAAAAAACAGGCATATTCACTGGACGAAGATTCTGAAAATTCGTTTGTCACTTTCCATATTAACCTCAAAAATCTAACATCTGATTAAGGAATCGCAAGGAAGAAAGAAGCGTACATCATGAGGCAATGAGTCAGTGTTTCTGCGCATGTCACAGAAATGTGCGGTTCAGTACATGATTTGGACCACGGACTACTTCCGACCGTCCGGGATCGATGCGAAGAGTTAGTTGGAAAGCCTGACTGTTGTACACGGACGAAAATATGAACGCAATTTTGACTGTGTTTGAAAGGATTTTGTGTCTTGCGCATGAGCAAAGCGGTCATGTATTGGTACAGGAGCTGTGTTGGCAGGAAGCTATTATATGTTGATTTATACAAAATAGTAATGAAAATGAGAATCCACACCCTGTTTCCAGTCATTCGAACAGGTCAGGAATTGAATGAATGAAGCCCCTGTCTAACGGTGAGGACAGGAATTGTACCGGCTGCCGAGGCCTGTCGCACTTCTCTGGGGCAATAATTAACTAATGACAGATGAAATGAAGTGATATTGGAGAATGTTGCTGGAATTAAATATGACAGGCGGGGGGAAAACCTGTCCCGCCTCCGCTTTTTCCAGAACAAATCTTACATGCAGTGACCACTGCAAATATGCATTTATTTGCACAAAAATTAGACTTTTGATTTCTAGTGGTATGAATCGCCTTTATTTCTAATGGGCATATTACATTTTGAAACAAACAAAACTTGCAAGTATGCCGAAATCCACCCTCTAGTCATTGGGTGTGAGGGAGTGAGAATGGCAGACGTGTTTAGTGCCTAGTTGAATGCAACACAAAATGATGCTCATGATGAAACAGTGCGTATTCATTGTCGACAGTTATGCGAAGCACGATTAATGGAAAAGCTGTTGCAGAACTGTTTTGTGTTAGAGTTTAAGACTGGAAGTGCTTTGGCAAAACCACTAGCAAAGTCTACAATGCAAAACTTACTCTGTAGTAAATAAAACCGTAACTATCCGAAAAGAGTTCGAACGCCAAAAAACATTGCTCGAGTGAAGGAAAGTCTGGACGAGATTTCAACACCCTTTATTTGTGCAAGTGGGAATTAAGAGATCATCGTGTCGAAATATGATCAACAAAGCCAGGATTTTTATGCAGTAACAGGTTAGGTTGCAAACTAGTTTGGTTAGTAGGCAGTGTCGGCCACCCGCTTTTCCATAATGTAGCAAGAGTAACAAATTATAGGGGTTCTGATGGGCAGTACCCCTAATGTCTATGCAAACCCATAGCATAGTCGTTGTGAAGGTAGACTATACTTGCTACTCACTTCAGTAAGTTTGCATTTTAACCTGTTAATGCATAAAATTCAGGGCTCTAATGAACAAAGAAAACCTGCATCTGTATCCCTACAAATTCACTGCTGTGCATGCATTAAAGCATCCACACAAACCTTCGCGTGTTGAGAATGCGGGAGATCCGCACGCGCAGACATGTGACGCCAACTGACTGGTGCATCGAAATTACGGTTTCCAGCATTTACAGTGATGAGCAGTTTAGTAGTAAGTGTCAATTCAGCGTCAGTCTTATAAATATTATCCAGGCAAGTTTTACTTTGCCCATCCTGTATTCCCGAATTGCGTGACAAGATGAGGTCTTTTTATGTCCTTACAGTAGCCTTTGTTCATATTCAGTGATCTTTAAGAACGTTAAGAACGTGATAGTACATACAGGGTGTCCCAAAAATCCGTTAACATTTGACGAGGCAATACTTCACGGAATATTAGAGGCAGAGTGGTAATAATTGACAAAGATTGACATGACATGAGGTTTCTTTGACACCAAAGTAAAGTACACAAAATGGCCAACAGATGATGCTTCATACGATACACAAGTAATACTTAGCATAAAAAAAGAGATTTAGCAAATACGATATTCTTTATAACACATGCTTAACATGTCGGCTGTCATTCACCAACAATACCTGCAATCGAGGGACAATGTTGTGAATAGTACTGTACAGCATATTGGCAGGTATGATAAGAAATCTACTACTACTACTACTACTACTACTACTACTACTACTACTAAAAGTTTTCATTCCTCCCCTGAAGTGGGAGGCGGGCCTAATAGACGGCGACGACTTTTCTCAGGAAATGATATTTGTATAGGAGAAGGAGATGTGCGGAGAAGGTTGGAGGGTTGGCGGCTGTGGCCTATACTATATATTGTCTCGGCATTCGCCTTAGTGCAGGAGAATGGAAAACCACGGAAAAAATTCTCAGCCCAACAGACGCTGGGGACCATCCCCTCTGATTCTCCCGAATACAGAGGCGTAGAAACATAGTAGAGCCGTGGCCACCCCTCCTCTGCTCGGATGGCCGATTGGAGTGCAGAGCTGTCGAATCACGGACCAGCCGTGGCCACTTGTGGGCCCAGACGCACTCTGCATCCGCCGATCGTCGGATGTTGTCTTTTAGAGATCGGACGAACGTAGCAGATTTGTGACTTCAGTAACCCTACAAGCGCATCTGACGCCCTCTCTCACGACAGCTTCTTTTATACCGTACACGGATCACATGCGGCTTCATTCAGGTGTTGCTGTCCAGCGCCATATGTTGGCCTGTTTGTGCACTCGTTGTTGGTGTCACTAAAACCCCATGTCATGCCAAGCATGTGCGGCCAGTATCCAGTATTCGGGAGATAGTAGGTTCGAACCCAACTGTCGGCAGCCCTGAAAATGGTTTTCCGTGGTTTCCCATTTTCACACTAGGCAAATGCTGGGGCTGTACCTTAATTAAGGTCACGCCCGCTTCCTTCCCACTCCCAGTCCTTCCCTGTCCCATCGTCGCCATAAGATCTATCTCTGTCGGTGCGACGTGAAGCCCCTAGCAAAAAAAGAAAAAAACAGGTCCCTTGGACCACTCTGTATTTTAATACTTAACGTAGAAACGCAATTAAATAATATTTGAGTGCCGTTTAGCCCCATGCCAGAGAATTACAACATGAGGTATTCACTTAGTTTCATTTTAGAATGTTATGAAATTTCCCTGGTATTGTTTTGAGTTCAAACGCAATACGTCCTCAGGATCCGCTATCTCTCCCTTTTTTTCATGTCTCATCCTCCGGCATTCTCTCACTTAGTCAGTGAAGGCTCCCGGAGCTAACAAATGGCCGCGTGTGAGGTGTATTGGCTGGTTTGAAAAATGTATGACCCTGCTATGGATGAGCGTAAGGGTAACATATAGAGCATGTGACCAAGCTCGACAAGGGATGGGGTTGCGCTGTTCGACGCTCAAGTAAATGAAGTGGAAGTGAGGGTTCGACGGCCGTAATTTGTCCTCGGAACGTCCATCTGTCTGTCACGTCACCATACTGTAGGTAATGCGGCACGCAATGGCCATACAATGACTACCAAGTATATTCGCACTGGAATATGTTCCGCTGATACTCTCCGGATTAGCAACTGTTCGCTCTGACTCACGTAGTAGAAACTTTGCCAATTGAATTAAATTATTTAGGACTTCTCAAACACTTGAATAAAATAATAATAATAATAATAATAATAATAATAATAATAATAATAACTCCAAAACGAAGTATATAGAAGGGACTAGATCAGTTTTCAACAGTTATATAAACGAAAGGTATCTAGGAAATGTCACTGTAATATTTGTCCCAAATGGAACTTAATAATTGCTTTTACTCCAATAAAGTGTAAAATCTGCTGTAAATTAAGAAATAGTACGAAATATTTTCCTTGTAGAGAATAATATGGATACATACTTTACTACCTTACAACTTTTTTTTCCTGCTACGTCGCAGCGCTTCCGTATGTGTTTTGTTTGTCTAACACTTGTTTGAATTAATTAGGTGTCGTTTTCTTCATGTTGCTCATTCGTTTTATGCCCTAACTCATTCATTAAGTGATATATTTATTGGTCCATGGATCATGCTATTTTGCTGTTTGAACTGCCCGCGCTAGTCATACGGACAAAGATAATGAGAATTCACAGACATAGCACTCCCATTCGTCGGTGCTAGCCCTGGACCAGCTGGACCTCAGGATAGAAACAAAAGACGGCACGAGCAGCGGAATGCAACATAAGGGAGTCCTGTCTACAGCCCGTAAGTAAGTATATATATTTCTCAAGTAACGACAGTATTTCTTAATTTAACGCAGAGTTTACACTTTTTTTGAATAAAAGCAATTATTATCTTCCATTTGGGATAAATATTACAGTGACCTTTCCTAGATAAGTTTCGTTTATGTAACCGGTTTCAACAATACGCCATTCACGACCAAATATGGAATAATCGCTCAAGTAGACAAATTTAAGTATCTAGGTGAAATTATTGAACAAACAGGGTTAAGTCAGCAAGCTAACAAAGAAGGAATTGAAAACCTTCAATGAGCATACAAAATTACTTTGAACAGATACAATAAAAAAACTATATCAAAAAAGGCACAGTAGTTAAAACAAAAGCACTTTATGCATCTGAAACTATTATAATTGGTGGCAGATTTCGAATAAATAATCGAAAAACAAGAAAGAAAATACCCAGGAAAACCAAAATGCAAAAATTGAATTTGGATGAAAAAGTAATCGCATGAAATCTATCAAGTTACAGAAAAAATCACAGATACAATCTGGAAACGACAATTACAATGTTATGGTCACTTATATAGAATGGGTAACAACAAGTTTACATAGAAAATTTTAAGCTTAGCCTTATCAATGAAAAATCACAATCATTGGCTGAAAGAACTCAGGGAAGATCTAAATGAAAATGACAGTAATGGAGAAACCATTAAAGACAGAATTGAAATTCAGAACTTTAATTGACAAACAAAAATTTTCTGTAAAGCCTCCCAGAATAAATACGGGAGGGACTGAACAGCGTAAAAGGAAACACAGCGAGAGGATGAAGAGATATTGGGAAGAGAAAAAGAAAAATCAAGAAAAAATATGCTAATAAGTTCAAGCTCGCTACTTAATTGGACATAACAAATTAAAAAAATAACTCCAAAACTAAGCTTGCAGGGTTATCAACAACAAAATCTCTGCTTCATAAAAGAAAATGGGCAACTGGCATTAAACAACCAAGAAAACTGCGAGGAACTCGTTGTATATCTTAAAGAACTACCAAACTGTCCAGATCCAACACAAAGATTTTCTTCACAAGAACATGAAAATACTAATCAAATTCATTACCACCAGATGAAGAAGAAATCCGAAGACAGATCAAAATACTTTAAAAGCAATAAAGCATCGGGTGAAGATGGAATCACAGCGGAAGTTCTCAAATCAGCAGGCCCAAACAGCATAAAAGAAATCACAAAAATCATGCAAGACATTTGGCAAAGAGAACAAATACTAAAACACTGGAAAAATGAATTAATTCATCCGCTACACAAGAAGGGATACAGAACAGACGTAAACAACTGCAGAGGAATCTCACTAGCATCAGTTGCATACAAAATTCTATCCCTGTGTCTTCTTGATAAAGCACAACAACAACAACTAGAACTACAAATCGAGAATATCAGGCAGGATATAGACCAGGCTGATCGTGTCCAGAGCAAATCTTTGAACCCAAAGCTAATTCTAAAACATCAGAGAATTTGTAACAAAAATTTAGTCTGAAAATTTGTTGATCTCAAAAATCCTATGACTCAGTTGATAGAAAATCACTCCTACAAATATTGAAAGAACAAGTTTTAGACATGAAAACACTTGCAATCATAAAACAGACACTGACAGACACGAAGTTTAAAGTTAAATTCATGGAGGAAATCTTAGATCCCCTTGAAACGAAAACGGGAATGACGCAAACAGGAATGTGTCCTCAAAATTCACCAACCAATCACTTTAGGCAGAGTAAAATTAGCGATAGTTTGCCTAGCATTTCCAGACCACCTAGCAATCTTAACTAAAGACATTTCAACATCCCAAAATCAGATATAACTCCTGAAAATCTGCAGAAAAAGTTGGCCTCCAGATGTATTTTCAAAAGACATAAACCATGGCCTGCAACTAACAAGCACCCAAAATCATACAGACAAAATATAGAAAAATTTAACGAGCAACACAATTTAAATATACTTGTGAAATAAATCAGGAAAATGGTTTCGACACAAAAGACAACGAAATTAGGTGCCAAAAATGGAAACTGCGTGCCGAGTAACCCAAAATATCTACAACAAAAATGTATCTCCAAGTACACGAAACCAAGACAGTACAATACAGTCATTAAAACACAATGTCTTCATGGATCAGAAACGCTAACTTTGAACAGGAAGGTAGACGTTGAAAATATTGAGTAGAAAGGAACGCAAAATCTAAAAGAAATTCTAGGCCCAAAACTCGAAGATTGACAATACCGACTAAGAGACAAACAGGATATTAAACAATACACAACTATGCACAGTGACTTTAGCAAACGCTGGTTAGGATACCATGAACATATTAAATAATAATAATAATTTCGTGTGGCTATTTCTAGCCGAGTGCAGCCCTTGTAAGGCAGACCCTCCGATGAGGGTGGGCGGCATCTGCCATGTGTAGGTAACTGCGTGTTACTGTGGTGGAGGATAGTGTTATGTGTGGTGTGTGAGTTGCAGGGATGTTGAGGACAGCACAAACACCCAGCCCCCGGAGCCAATGGAATTAACCCACGAAGGTTAAAATTCCCGACCCGGCCGGGAATCGAACCCGGGACCCTCTGAACCGAAGGCCAGTACGGTGACCATACAGACAACGAGTTGGGTAACATATTAAATGAATAGACCCAGACATACTTACAAAACAAATAGTCAAATTCTACGGAATCAGACACAATAAAATGGACTGACGAAATCAAAACAAATCTGAAACCGACAGAAATTACACCAGCAAATATACAGATCCAAAATTCACAAGTGAGAAGTTGGCCAAGAGGAAAGAGCAAAGAAAAAGACTGGAACAACCTGATCTGAAGACAGTAATAAAGTCCACAGTAAAATAATCAAAGAAACACGGGCGAAGAGGAAGGCAAAAGCGCACGTCTAAGTATTTTGCGTAGTGCTAGTGGGCTTATTCGCTATTATTATTATTATTATTATTATTATTATTATTATTATTATTATTATTATTATTATTATTTATTATTATTACCAGTACTTTAATTAAGGCCTCGGCGGCTACCCTTCCGAATACTGGCCGTTTCCTACCCCTGCGTCAACGAAACCCTTTGATGTGATGGTGGCCGATAAATCACTAGCAAGTAATAATAATAATAATAATAATAATAATAATAATAATAATAATAATAATAATAATAATTGTTCCGAGGTCTCTGTGGAACAGCAGACGTGAAAGAAGGTGCAGGCTGGAATAGGTCTCAACTACAAAATTAAAGTTAATTTAAAACTTTAACAAAGGTTTTCTTTTCAAAATCAACAGATAACAACAACAGAGTAACAGGTACCAAGTAGCAGGAAAACAAGTTAAGAAATTACAATTGTTACAAATTTGGGCTTCGAGCCCCAAGATTAATTTCTGAGTTCTCAGCTCACCACCACAATTGCTAAAGGGCAGAAAACCCCTAAGTACGAGGAGCACTCGCTCCTAAATACAATGTTAAGAAAAAGAGCAAACCCGCTCTCAATTTTACAAGCCTATCGAAGGCTACAACAAACCTTCACTTCAGACTGCCCTCACGGCGCACCAAGAAACAGGGGTATTAGATACCCAACCTACAGGGCCTTTACATGAGGAAAACAAACATCAAGTTAAGTTACTGGCCCATAGTGCCAAAAAGAATGGAGGCGATGACTTGCACTCCAACATAACGTTTGTGTCAAAAAACCTATGTGGCGCTAGGCCGATAATACAGGGGCTAATCCCAATCTAGAAAGGTGACACGTATGAGAAAACTTACTATATTAAAGAAGAGAAGAACGGTTATGAAAACGTAGTCACCTCCTTTTTCAAAAATGAAGGGGAGTTCGAGAGGGTGAAGCACTCTCTATCCCCGCTTTAGAGATTTGTAATTTATAGATAGACAGAAAAGAAATTACATTGTAAAAAGGTAGGTTACATACTAAAGGTTTCGAACCCTCCCCGAGAGTTAAACTGCTGAGCTAGCACGAAATGAAGATGTTAACAGGCCATTACCTTGTAGATGAACTGCTGCTTAAAGAAAGAGGCGCTTCCCGCCCCCTGCTATATATTCACACACTGAGAAAGGTGTTACTGAAGTGGCGCTGAGACAAGAAAATCAGCAGTTTATATACCCTCGTGGAACATTCGAGACCTTTCATGAATGATAACAACCCGCCCACAAACTTTTATTGGCCGACAGCAAAAACTAATACACAAGACGAGGAAGAAACACCTTATTGGTGGAAAATTAACTACAGAAATTTATGATTGGCTAATTTCAAAACTGGCGGAGGGAAAGGATTTATATTGCCAACCTACAAACCACAGAACTAAATTTAGTAAAAATAAAACTTAGGAATACAATATTTCTTCAAGAAAGTTCATTCCATTGCACCAGAGTGTGTTACCATAGTTTTGGGTAGCGACATCTGTTAGAGAATGTTCAAACTTCTTGATACGGAGCGAACAAACACAAATCAAAATAGACACAGTTCAGAACACTTCAAGATTACCAAATTTACAGTAGTGACATCTTCCGAGAAACCATTGAGTTAATATAGTTTGTTAGAGTTCAGGCTTTCTCCTGTAGAGAGGTTTCAACTGGCGCAATATTTGAATTCGCGGCGTGGAGGTGTACCGCCCGGTACAATAATAATAATAATAATAATAATAATAATAATAATAATAATAATAATAATAATAATAATAATACAAAATCTATTACGGAGAAAGGATTAACAATTACACAACAACATATTTTGATCATGCTCTCCCGAAAGGACATATATAGCAAGTGGAGACATATTTTTCCCCTAGTTCGTCGGCGCAGCGTTTGAACTTACAGGATAGCTTGCTGTGGTACCGCTATCGGCGTGCTAGCCGGTTAACGTCTTCGAGATGTGCGGTATTCAAATGACGAGCCCATGTCGCACTCAGGCGAAACACTGGTCATTTTTGACGATTGAGTTTCCTGAATTGCATTTATTACAATACAGCTGTCAATACGGAGGTACTGTGTAGTTCAGAATACCAGGTAGTGAATAAGAAAATGGAAAATGAGGAGTTGAAATTTATATTGTGGGGAAGACCCTACGACTGGTTAAGGGAAATACGGTGCCAGGTTGAAGAAGAAAATCGAATATCCATTCATCGTGCAGAGACGATTACAAACACAATGCACAGGAGGAGATTGAGATTCTCTTGACCCCTTGTGAGAATGAGTAGGCTGACAGAAAGAATTTTCAATTACATCACCAAAGTAAAGATAATAAAATGAGTTCGGGAGACGAGGAAATATATGGAAAAAACTGGGATCCGTATAGATAGGATCTGGAACAGATGAGTGTTTCAGACTAAGGTTGATAAATTCAAAGGGTTCCACGAACAACACGTAAGGGACAAAAACACCTAGTCAGCAGAAAGGAAAGGAAAGGAACCTCAGTGAAAAGTGGAAAAAATTCTGGGAGGAGAAGAAGAGACGAACCTATAAACCAGTTGTTTCCCGCGAACAAGTGTAGGCGAAAATCGATCCAGGGCAACTAACCATACACTGTTAAATCTCCGACGCGGCAAGGATTCGAAACCAGCACCTTCTGGATCGAAAAGCAGTACACACTCCATTCAGGCAATGAGTAGGATTATTGTTGTTAAGGGTTCTTGGAGTTATATGGCTAGCGATGCAGTTAGCCTATGTACCTCAAGCATACTCTTACCGTACCAGATGGTGCGTGTTCTTACGCAACTTGTAAGGTTACTTGCGGTTACACATTGGCGGAAAATGAAATCTCAACATCAAGAGACAGTTGTGCAAGATAAACGAAATTTGGGAGGCGTGTTTGTACTTCTGTAAGATAACACCTATTCAAATCTGCGCGCTACTTGACTGAAAGTGGTGCTAGTAGCGCCACTATGACCTTGCATAGCAAGTTTGCCTTAAATACGCATTGTACACTTCGTAAGCGTTAGTCATCGTCCGGTGTTGACGTCGTGACGTCGGTGGATGCAGAGTGAGTCTCGGGTCACAAGTGGCCTCAGTTGGTCGGTGGTCCAACAGCTCTGCACTCTGACAGGCCATCCAAGCACGGGAGGGGTGGCCACGACTCCACCGTGGCTTTAAGCCTCTGCATTCGGGAGACGGGACAGGGCTGGCCTCAACCGTTGGCTGTGCTGAGAATGGTTTTCCGTAGTTTTCTATTCTCCTGCACTAAGGCGAAGGCCGGAACAGTTCCCAGTATGGGCCACGACCTCCAAGTCCCTCACCTTCTCCGAACATCTCCTTCACCGTAACAAATCCCCCGACCTGGGGGATGGCGTTACCGTCTAAGGGGCCCGCCTTCCTCTTCAGGGGAGGAATGAACACATTTTAATAGTAGTAGTATGTCGTGAGGTAGGACGCAGAAATCACTAGCATTCAAATCGAACTGTTACAGGAAATCGCCAAACAAACTGGCCGGCAGATATCGTTTGAAAATCAGAAGTAATGACTAACATCAAAGATGCACCACCAAGACTTCGGACGCAATACGGGGAGAGCAGGCGAGTAGAGAAATTCAAGTACCTGGGTGAGATAATCATGGAAAACGGACTGAATAAGGAAGTACTTAGGGAACGAATACGCAGACTTGAAATAACCTAACACACGTCAAGCACTATCCACAACAAAAAAATGCCTTTCCCAAAACACTAAGATACGTCAGTATGAAATAGTTCTGAATACAGTTGTTATGTATGCATCCGAAACCCTATTCCTAAATGCCAGTAAAGGACTCCTCGATTAACTGGAGGAAAAAGGCGCAGAATAATTAGGGGGATCATGGGATCCAATTACAAGAATGGCATCCACCAAAAATAGATCCAACAAGGAATTCTATAAGAAAATATAGAAAATTACAGACACGCTCCGCAAAAGACAGGCACCTCAAACGTAAAGTCACGATACCATGGTTTAGAAACACCAAAGAATACCTTCAAGTGTTACAGATCAAGCCGGAGGACGCCTAGGACAGAGGTTTTTTCCGAAGGAAAGACAGTGACGATCGGGCTAAACCGAAATGAACAACCGAAAAGAAGACGCGGTGTCCCATAGACAGGAGAACGCACAAAGCTCCATTCAGAAATAATGAGGGAATTCTGGACTGAAAAGTAAGCAAAATTAACTGACAAATGTAACAAGACTTAACATGGTCCTCGATGGCTCCAGCGAATAAATAAGAAGAAGAAGAAGAAGATTTTTCCTAGTTGTTTTACGTCGCACTGACACAGATAGGTCTTATGGCGACGATGGGATAGGAAAGGGATAGGAGTGGGAAGGAAGCGGCCGTGGCCTTCATTAAGGTACAGCCCCAGCATTTGCCTGGTGTGAAAACGGGAAACCACGGAAAACCATCTTCAGGGCTGCCGACAGTGGAGTTGAACCCATCTCCCGAATACTGGATACTGCACCATCAGAGAAAGGCAATTAAGGTTCTGTCACCACATTTTCAGAATAAACAATGACAGGCTCATCAAAAGTAATCTCAACCTTCCTCTCTCAATGAAAAGTAAGAACAACTGGCTTAGTGAAATAGAAAAAGACTTTCAGGAAATTGGCATCCCACAGGAAATTGTACAAGATCGATTCCATTTCCAAAAAAAGCAGTCCCAAACCATCATTTTGCTGAGAAAATGAATACTAGGACCAATAAATCATGGACTGGAGAACAGAGGAAAGTTCAGAGCCCAGGTGAAGAGATTTTGGGAGAAGAAAAAATCAACATAAGCTAAATAACGCTGTAAGAAAAAAGGTTTTGTAATTTTAAATGCTGATTTTGTTCGCAAAATATTAGTAACAGTTTCGCATGAAATGTATATAGAAATTTTTCTTAATTCATGTTCAGTTAGTGAAGTAGGTAACACAACGTCCTAGCTGAATATTGCTTTTATCTATTGTAACATGTCTTTCAGTTCGTCTCCCGTGTTCATGGTATTATTACAGCAAGTAGACGTCTAGCAAGACCAGCGCTAAGACAAACACATCCGCTTTTCTACGCAAATATTTGCCGCTGACCCACGAACCTCACAGCTGCTCCACCTCAACCCTCTCTCTCTCTCTCTCTCTCTCTCTCTCTGTCTCTCTCGTGGTGTAGTATGACGTTGTCAAACTTGCTCTATATTTTGATTAAGGCTATCATGAATAGAGATATTTTTTATACTGAACCTTTCAAAACGATGTCATTAAATATGACATATTTCTTCTTCTTTTTCCGAATTTGGCCATCTTCGGACCGGATATAACTCGAGGCTTCTTGGCCTTTCTTCTCTTCTTTTCCCAAAACCTCTTCATTCCTTCGCTTTTCATCTTCCTCTCTTCTTCAGAAATGATCCGTTCGGGCCTCCGTTTTAGTGGTTTACCTTCAAATGATTTCAGACTATCGACTCTTCTGAAATCTCTTCCATTGTGGATCATCCACAGCATAACAGTGTACTTGTAGAGCTTCTCATTTCTTCTTTTCTAATAATAATAATAATGTTATTTGTTTTACGTCCCACTAACTACTTTTTAAGGTCTTCGGAGACGCCGAGGTGCCGGAATTTATTCCCGCAGGAGTTCTTTTACGTGCCAGTAAATCTACCGACACGAGGCTGTCGTATTTGAGCACCTTCAAATACCACCGGACTGAGCCAGGATCGAACCTGCCAAGTTGGGGTTAGAAGGCCAGAGCCTTAACCGTCTGAGCCACTCAGCCCGGCTTTCTTCTTTTCTTGCACGTCCCGTCAGTCGTCTTCTGTGGTACCAGAACTTTCCTCAAAACCTTCCTTTCGTTCTTCTCGAGTTCTTGCAGCTCCCCTGTTAAACTGGATTTTTGTATATTTAAGATTAACAGACTCAAAACCTACTGGACCGATTTCGCTGAAATTTTCACAAAGTGTTCTTATTACATTTCAGATGGATTAAAAAATGGTTTGAACGAATTCGGATAGATAGTTTTATTATAATCAGTAATTTTATGTAATTTTATTAAATTGCACAGCCGCACCAAGATTGCTTACGCTATATCATGAGAGACCGGTAATAAATGCTGTATATAGGACGATGGGAACACGCCGCCATGTTTTATGAAGGACCTTTCTTGCTAAGAGGTGCATGACAGTGCCTGTTATTTGGAAATAGCAATCCATCATGCCGTGATCGAGACGTCCTTTCATGTCATAGCACCGACTTTGATAGGTCAGTCCAGTTTAAAGAATGTGCAAAATATTTAAGAAACAGGTTAAAAATATACGTAGGTCGAATCATAAGTAATGGCAACTATTTTATTTCTCGCGAACAGGAGACAACACGGAAAATCTAAGATATGCATTTCGAAACGTGCGGTATGTACTTGCGTATGATGCCACTAGATGGTGTATGTAAACAACAGTGTGGGTCTAAGCATGCTCTCAAGTTCAGTGTGTGAGTGTGAGCGTCACAGGGGCCGATGGCCGTCGATGTTACACCCCTTTAAACAACAAGCAGGAAGAGCGAACGTATATTGAAATAGCAGTTCTCCGCAGCAGAAATGTACGCTAATGCCATGCAGAGCTGCGGGAAGCTTAAGGTGTGCATTCCATGCCCTATAGAACAGTAGCGAGGTGGGTTGAAACGTTGAAACGGGGTAGAGTATCAACTGACGATTTACGCCTGCCCCACTGCTGGCAACGAACAGTGGAAACCTTGGGTGATTATTTCGAAGGTCGAAGGTCTGTTTCCAGTGGAGACCTGTCCTTTGTACATAGCCTTGTGTATTTGCTGTCTATACCACAATAAAACAATGTTTACCAATGGCCTGGTTCCGTCACTTTCCTACGAGAATCTCCTGAAGTCAGAATTTGTCTTCAGGCACTATGCATAAGTACATGCCCTATATTTCCAGCTCACAGCTGCGCGCTCCTATCCGCACGGCCAACTCGCTCGGTGCATGCAAGGTGAGTTTGCTAAGATGTTTAAATTCATTTACTACTGATCTGCATTTAGGACTGCCACCCATCTAGCAGATTCTCTACCGGGCGAGTTGGCCGTGCGCGTAGAGGCGCACGGCTGTGAGCTTGCATCCGGGAGATCGTGGGTTTGAGCCCCACTGTCGGCAGCCCTGAAGATGGTTTTCCGTGGTTTCCCAATTTCACACCAGGCAAATGCTGGGGCCGTACCTTAATTAAGGCCACGGTCGCTTCCTTCCAACTCCTAGGCCTTTCCTATCCCATCGTCGCCATAAGACCTACCTGTGTCGGTGCGACGTAAAGCAACTTAGCAAAAGCAGATTCTTTATTAGTTATTTAACTAGTATTTTCGTAAATGATTTCGATGAACTTTAACATTTATGGAATCAAAAAAATCAAACCGCATGGCGCAACAGCCCCGAAGGGCCAGGAACTACCAAGGGATCGCTGCTCAGCACGGGCCTACAGATTATGAGGTGTCGTGTGGTCAGCACGACGGATCATCTCGGCCGTTCTTCTTCGCTTTCTAGACAGGGCCCACCATCTGACCGTCAGATGACTCCTCAGTTGTAATCAAGTAGGCTGAGTGGACCTCGAACCAGCCCTCAGATGCAAGTAAAAGTCACTGACCTGGCCGGGAATCGAACCCAGGGCCTCCGGGCAAGAAGCAGGCACGCTACCCCCACACCGCGGGGCTGGCTCACATTTATGGAACACCTCACTTAATAATCTTATTATGGGACTTGGAAGAAAATTAGGAATGAGGAGCTGTACAAGTACACTGAAAATATTGCGGACGCAATGCAGAAACGAAGGCTGAAATTCTACGGACACCTGGTAAGAATGGATGACAAACGACTGACCAAAAAATCTTCACATACAAGGTGGGGTTAAAGGCAACTTCCAAGTGGGTAGAAGAGCTCAAGTGGGTTGTGGTAGAAGATGGAATTACACTACAGATGATCCACAATAGAAGAGAGTTCAGAAGGAGAGTCGACAGTCTAAAAGGTTTTGGGAAAAGAAGAGAAGAAATGTGAAGAAGCCATAAATTCTATGTTATCCAGTAATCGGCAGATAGTGGGTTCGAGCCCCATTGTCGGCAGCCCTGAAGATGGTTTTCCGTGGTTTCCCATTTTCACACCAGGCTAGTGCCGGGGCTGTACCTTAATTAAGGCCACGGCCGATTCCTTTCAATTCCTAGGCTTTTCCTATCCCATCGTCGCAATAAGACCTTTCTGTGTCGGTGCGACGTAAAGCAAATAGCAAAAGAATATTTTTTAAAAATCCACTTTTTCGATTTTCGGAGACGCCACCGAGGTGCCGGAGAATTTTCTCGCTGGAGTTCTTGTTAAGTGCCAGTAAATCTATCGACACGAGGCTGACGTGTCTGAGCACCTTCAATAACGCCGGCCTGAGCCAGGATCGAACCTGCCAAATTAGGGTCAGATGGCCAGCGCGCAACTGTCTGATGTACCCAGCCCGGCCCAAACATCTCCCTTGGTAAATTATTCCAGTCCTTTTTTCCTCTTCCTATAAACAAAACTTTGCCCCAATTTGTCCTCTTGAATTCCAAATAGTCCGCCTCTGTGGTGAAGTGGTTAGCGTGATTAGCTGCCACCCCCGGAGGCCCGGGTTCGATTCCCGGCTCTGCCATGAAATTTGAAAAGTGGTACGAGGGCTGGAACGGGGTCCACTCAGCCTCGGGAGGTCAACTGAGTAGAGGTGGGTTCGATTCCCACCTCAGACATCCTGGAAGTGGTTTTCCGTGGTTTCCCACTTCTCCTCCAGGCGAATGCCGGGATGGTACCTAACTTAAGGCCACGGCCGCTTCCTTCCCTCTTCCTTGCCTATCCCATCCGATCTTCCCATCCCTCCACAAGAGATTGGCTGTTCAGCATAGCAGGTGAGGCCGCCTGGGCGAGGTACTGGTCATACTCCCCAGTTGTATCCCCCGACCAAGAGTCTGAAGCTCCAGGACACTGCCCTTGAGGCGGTAGAGGTGGGATCCCTCGCTAAGTCCGAGGGAAAAACCGAACCTGGAGGGTAAACAGATGATGATGATGATGATGAATTCCAAATATATAAACATGTGAAATTAAATTCATGTCTCAATCAATAAATTCTTTCATTTCACGTCCGACTGCTACATGTATACCTCTAATAACTAAAGATGCATTCTGACAGCTAGGGCTGGACGGAGGTGCAATGCACGTGCCATTTCACGATGTTGCCACATTCCATCATTCCTTTCTCTTACCCCTCACTTCCAGCTTACTCGTTCCCTCCTTCATTCTGACCACTGTGATCTGTTGTAGACTACCTGACCAGACTGTGACTGACTTGGTCTCATGTTCCTTTATCTTTAACAGGGGCCGGCCTGATAAGCTCAGACAGTAGAGCGCTGGCCTTCTGATCTCAGCTTAGCAGGTTCGATTCTGGCTCAGTCAAGTGGTATTTGAAAGTGCTACAGAATATTATTATTCTTTAACAGGGGTGGTACCTATAGCCTTCTACATGCCCTTTCTCCTATACATTATTTCTGTACACCTCATTGGCATAAATATAGGACGTAAAACAATTTCTCTTCCTTGGTGATGAATTGTCACACCAAGACCGGCAGTATTTTTTTCACGAGGTCGACGAGTCCTGGGCCTCCCTCTCCCTCGAGGAGTATTCATCGCACTCGAAATATATATTGAAATACAGTACAATGATTGTACGGAATTAGTATTTAAAATACTGTTAGATACTTACTAACGGCCACAAAACAGAAATAGAATGTCACTAACACTGAACCGCTTGCGACAAGATCTAACTCGGAAGTGAGAGGTTTGGCAACTCCAAGCAAGACGAGCTGGCCAGAAGATTTATCTCCATGGCAACCGCAGTCGCGCCACCCTCGTTCCCATGGCAACCATACTCCCTACTCCCTTTATCTCACCCCCCGGCAGGCAGTAAACGGACTTCCCTCCAAGAAATGTCAGAACTGAACTTTAGATATTAAGAGGTATAGGTAGACATATTCTACGCTTCAGAGCCCCGTAATACTGTTTATAACAATTTATAGGCAAAAATCATGAAAATGACAAATGTTTAACTTATTTTATTATCCGACATTATTCACAGTTTTGAGAGAAAAGTTTCGATTTTTTTTTACAATCTACTTTACGTCGGACTGAAACAAGTAGGTGGGATAGGAAAGGGCTAGGAACCAGCCCTCAGATCCAGGAAAAATTCGCTAACCTAGCCGAAAATCTAACCCGGTACCTGCGGATAAGAGGCCGACACACTGCCCCTGCATCACGAAGCCAATTTTGTTATTATTATTATTATTATTATTATTATTATTATTATTATTATTATTATTATTATTATTATTATTTATTCTGCGTGAATGGGCCACTTAGGATCAGGAGGAGTTAACGTTTGTTAAGCTTCCTCCTTTCCCCTTTGTCCTTCATTTTCATTGATTGTTGTAGTTTCTGTTCCCCCAACCAAGTACGTGGTGTTGGTTTCTTCCAGCCTTCCTCAAATTCCCTTGTATGAACAAATTTCCTTATTACATTTCTATTCTGCAGATTTCCTGATCCTCATTCAGTGAGGTCTTTCACTACTTTCTTATAAAATTTTGATCTCGTACGTTTAATTCGCTTAATTTTGTGTATTCGATAATTAAGTCTGTTGTTATTCATTATTTCCAAGTGGCTTACAACTTGAATTAGTAGCAGTCTTATTGCATCAGTAATAATATTAATAATAGTAATCGTATGGCCTCAGCTACCGTGTGCAGACGTTTTAATTCGACGCCATCTGGCTGTCTGCTAGTCAATTTCGACGTTCCGTTTTACTCTGCGCCCACTAGATGGCAGACTGAGTAAACCGAAGCTCTCCTGCCTCTCTTTGGCTAAGATTTTATGAATTTTGCCGGGTAAACACCAAATGTGTCACCAGAGATCTTTTACATGCCGACATCGTACGGCATGGAGTGTCGAGTGGACTCTTTTCCGCCCTTCAAAAATCCGACTACCTCTGCCGGGTTTGAACACGATATCTTGGGATCCGGAGGCAGCTTGCATCAGTAAGTTTAGACATTTTTGAATATATTTCACAGTTGGGTTTGGGGTAATGTATTCCATTTTAATTCTTGGACTAAGATTTTTCTCATGATTTTAATTTCTTTTATCTCTAATTATGGCTCCTTTAAAATTTTATGATGTAAATGGGGCGTTTTCTAGAATAAAGTTATGAAGAATTTTACTGTCTTGTTATAAACATTCTTTGAGTGACGAAAAGCAATTTCCATTTCCTGTATTATTGAAGCTACTGTTTTATTTTCATTGCGATTTTCAGTAATCCATTCACCTATGTACATAAATTCCTTTACTCTTGCACTTTTATGCATATGGATAGTAAGTTCAGGTGGAGCAGTTTTGATATTTACCATTAATTTAGCTTTGTCATATGAGATTTTAAGTCGTATTTTTGCTGCTTGCTCTTCCAGTATAGCAATCTGTTTCTGAACAGCTGAGATTACCGTTATTAGTATTACTCGAGAGGGTAGCAATCTTCAATTCAGATCACCCCGTCTTCAATTCCCAGTCTGGGAAATTTTTCCACGTGTGGTTATTTCCCACAGTTCGGGGACTGTCTGTTCGTCTTAATGCGCAACACATCGATGTACAATACCCCTCAATACCAACCACTATAGAAGCACACACTTGTGCATAAATGACTCCACATATGATTGACATCAAGCAGGGCATCTGTCCGTAAAACTGGCCCAAATTCGCATCATAAACGACCACAAATAATTGGAAAAATCAAAGAGAAAGGTATTATTATTATTATTATTATTATTATTATTATTATTATTATTATTATTATTATTATTATAACATCTCTGTATTCTTTCTCTCCCTTCCTTCCTCTGTCTCTGTCTCTGTCTCTCTCTCTCTCTCTCTCTCTCTCTCTCTCTCTCTCTCTCTCTCTCTTCTTATCGTCTGCAAAAGCAGCAGTTGTACGCTTATGATCATCCAATGAGCAGAAGAAGGGAATTCGTGTAGAGGTACTTCACCAAAACTTGGATCAATCAGAAACTTTCCTCCACTCCTTCTTAGTTCTTTGCTTCGGGGATTTCTGCTCTCTCCCATCCTTCATTCCTCCTCACCCCCTGCCACCCAACGGCCTCTCGCCCTCTCCCAATTCACTTCATCTCTTCCTACTCACCCTCTGATGCTGGAAAAGTCCCTTTTCGTACTGCTCAGAAAGCTCTTCAAAAGCTATCACAAGTAATCCTCCACTTTCAAGCATTCCTGGTCAGTTTGACTACTTTTTACCCCGCTACTCCTCCTCTTTCTGCTTTCCTTTTTCTTATATAGACGCACTGAAATACAGAGAGAAACCTAACGAGAGTTACGACTAGAATTAATTAAAAATGCGTTCCTCTGTCCTTTACTATGAGAAGGGTAGGAACATAATTTTATTCATGAAAGTCGCCTTCAGAACTGCTAAAACTCTTAATAAATTTCTCTAGTGCACTGAGGGAGTTGGAAGGGGAGAGAGGTCTTCTTCAGTTGAAAACAGGGTGGATGTATTTCGGATGCCCACGGCTTACAGTACTCACATGGATGTAATTATTGTTCTCCGGTCAAGTTACAACCCCCCTTTCCGCACCAGCAATAAACACCCCTGCTAACACAGGAAACAAAGGCATTTTATGTATACAACAATTTCATTTGAAATGAAAGATAAGCCTCGTGCAACGTTATAAGCCTATTGTTAAGAATATTAGTATTAACAAAGGATAACTTCTTTTCATATAAGAGCCATGTCCTGTAAGTACTTCAGCGATCAATAGCATGACTTGCGTTGTATACACAGCCTTCCGCAGCAGATAACCTACGCTGATCTGAAACCAATGCTAGAGATTACCTATCCAAGGTGTCCTATTGTGACCCTGAACACGTTTGCATTCAATTTTGTTTTGGATGACATACCTAATACAGAAGGTCGTCCGGGATCTCAGGTGACGAGTTTGAAAACAGCTGGTGGCGCTGTTATCAAAATGAGCACATCAACACGTGGAGTGATGATTCACGTCAGTACTGAGAACTTGTGTGTAGACTTTTGTGACATTAACTGTAACGATGCCGAAGCGAATTGACCTTTACTGGGAGGGCTACATAACAGCCCTTTCCGAAGCTAAATATAGCTATTCTGCAATCCAACGAATGTGCAAGAAGCGTGATTTCTTTATATCAAAGCACGGTATCAGTGCTGTATTGAATAAAAAAGGCAAAGGCCGACTGGGCTTAATTCCAGAGGGGAATAACAGGCAAATCCACGACCAGCCACCAGCCGTTCACCAGAAGTGGTGAAGCAAGTGAAAGCCCTTGTCCCAGGTGGTAATCCTGCCTTCCAAAGGACTATCGCACGTACTATCTCAACAGTTAACATCATAATGAACAAGGACCTGCAATCAGAAAAGCGGCACAAGTTCACAAGCTATTGCCTCGTCACATTTTGGAACTTCGCACTAATGCAAGAAAACTGTATGAGATCTGGCAGGTGACACTCAGAAAAATGTGTTGACATTAGACGAAGCATATGTGTACATTAGTGGCTGTAATGAACCCCGTTGGATTCACTTCCCTCCTAGAGACTAAACTTTTTTTACCAAACATCGTATAAAGGATACCAGGAAAGTTCTCTAAAGGCTTTCATGATCATCGCTGCAAACTGCTACAATGGCAAGTTAACAATTCGCCGTATCGCTAATAATTTGAAGGGGAACTCTACATACTATCAGCGCGGATGTCCCAGCACTGTATGGGAGGGCGAAAAATAAGGTATGCGTACATCAAGATAAAGCATCCGGCCTTACCTCTCATTTGACTCGTCTGTTCTTAGACGGAATGGAGATGGAAACTGGAATCAGTGCAATTCCTTTTACTGACATTTCGGTGAGGGCACCGATGGGTCACCCATGGACTTCTATGAATTTGGACTCCTAAAAGGGGCCTTAGGAAATAGACGTCCACGCAGTATCGATGGCCTCCGAACATGATAACTCTGCGAAAAAGTTTGCTTCAATGGAAATTACGTTGTTGGACTACAGCTAGAACTGCTGGATTTCCAATTGAACATGTTAGTTTGTGGGGACATGACTTTTCATAAGTTTCAAACATCGTCCGCAGAGATCCCAAACGACCTTCTGTATTATACATGTCATGGCCGAAATATCTAAGCTTCCACCTGTTGGCGGACGTGAGGATTTCCATATCCTAGTTCATGCAACGCACCACTTCCAATAATGATGACTAACAATCAAGGGTGTTTTTAAAATTCTGCTTTATGCCCATATTTCAAAAGCTTATCGAATTTTGCACATACCGGGCGAGTTGGCCGTGCGGTTAGGAGCGCACAGCTGTAAGCTCCCATCCGGGAGATAGTGGGTTCGAACCCCACTGCCGGCAGCCCTAAAGATCGTTTTCCGTGGTTTCCCATTTTCACACCAGGCAAATGCTGAGGCTCTACCTTAATTGAGGCTACGGCCGCTTCCTTCCCATTCCTAGGCCTTTCCTGTACCATCGTCGCCATAAGACCTATCTGTATCGGTGCGACGTAAAACAAATAGCAAAAAAAAAATAGAATTGTTCACATAGTACCTGCTGAAATCAAGTACTCAGCTCCATACAGTACAACACTGAGAAGAAGTACACGAAGAACTATCATGAGGTGGTGGCACGGTAGTATTTTGATTTCCCTGGCGTGCTCGATCTTACATTGCAGTGGTTCCATTCATCGTTAACAAGGTGCCGTTCTGAAGGATGCCTCGACGCCACCGTGATTCTTGATGACGCCCATCCATTTTAACTTCTTCACATTCATATTACTAATGCCCGGACTCTTATTCAGTAAGAGGTTTGAATGCAAAGTAATCTGGTAAGTAGGAACTGCCGGTCACCCGCTCTTCCCTTATGTGGCAAGATTAACATAAATTCTAGGGGTTCTAATGGACCGTACTCCTAACGTTTATTTTATTATTATTATTATTATTATTATTATTATTATTATTATTAATTATATACAGTCGTATGAGCACGCACTTCTTCAAAACATAACCGGTTCTCGGACACTAAGGTCCATCATCAGTGTTAAAATTTAAATTTAATTCCACATAGTGTCCGAAAACCGGTTATGTTTTAAAAAGTGTGTGCTGATACGACTGTATATAATTAATAATAATAATAATAATAATAATAATAATAATAATAATAATAATAATAATAATAATAAAATAACTACATCAGCACTGTTAATAAGAAATGGCTTTGATATTTTATAATGATTATAACTCCTAACGTTTATGCAAACCTCATAGTATAACCGTTGTGCAGGTAGACTATACTCGTTCCTCGCTTCAGTAAGTTTACATTCTATCCTATCACTGCATAAAAGTACGGGCTGTACATACTACCACTGCTGCTATCAGAATATGAATTAAAGTGTTAGTTGCTTAGCAGCGCGCTAAGTACAAAATGTAATGCGGGTTAGGGTAAACCTTCGCCTGCAATTATTGGAGTGATCATTTAATGATTTGATTTTATGTTTGCTCAGCGTTTACTAAACTGAAAAACCTATCAATACCTCAGGATTCACAGGCAGGTACTTCCGGAGAGAATACATCAAACATGAAGCAGATCGGTTCAGTAGAACGGACGGACGGATTTGCCAAAACTATTTTAGTAAACTCTTTTAATATATAGATAGCGGCGTTTAAGGGGAGTATGAATGGCCTATCCCGCTAATGTTAAATTTGCTACTTTCATGACCCTTTTTTCTCAAGAACCACTTAATGAAAGATAATGAAACTTTTTCAAATATTCTTTACATATGCGTTATGTACATACTCCTCTAGTTTCATTCAAGTACATGTTTTAGAAGTTGGAATATAAATTTTTTTCTCTGTTACATTTTTTACACCTTTTTTGTCAAATGTTCGTGAATTTTTCTTCAAATATACAAGTCATCTCTACGATTCTAGAGGTGTGATATTAAAAGAGTATTACACATGAACATTGAAAACATCAAAAGTCTATCTTCTATAGATCCAGAGATAACGGGTCATTTGTCTGAAAAAAATTGTTTTTCAGAAATTGCGATTAAAAATTAATTTAGATTGTAACTCATTTTTCAACGGAAACAACAGTAAAAAATCGCCGACTATGTAATTTTCATCATCCCCTATATTGTCCGAGTATATCCTCTTCTTCCTCTTCAAAGATCTTGCTCCTTGGTCATTTTTGGGCCTGTAGCTCTGCCTTGTCGACTCGCTCCTTGTCCAGTTCCTTCAGTATGGCTCGTGTATTCCAACCAGTCTTCACATCCAGCTCCTCCAAGACTTTCAATCTACCAGTATTGCCATAATTAAATGTGATGACAGCATCATACACACCAATCTTCAATGTATGGTACCCTACAAATACATTTTTAGGTACTCTTGTCCACACTACATCGTTGAATGACTCATTTACGTTTTGTGTTTTCCCTGTCAGATATTTCTTCAGTAGAACTGGATTTTCCAAATCTCTATAAACTGGCTTTACAGCAACATAACACCCTCAGGTATAGAGTTCTTATGGGAAAATTATCTAAAGTTCCAGCTGCTTTACACCAATCGCCAGAACAAAGGTTGTGGATTGGCTTGTCATCTGTTGATATTTTGCGGAAAAAGATTGCCCACACAAGCTTTTTCACATCATCTAGGTTAGTTTCGTTGCTTCTGATCGCTTGACCACAGTATTCTGATAGTTGATTTATGGCATTGTCTAGCAGACGACCCCTTTTGCTCTTGTAATGATCAAATGTACTCAAGATCAATATCAGATTAGTACAGCAGCACAAAGAATGAAAAAATACGCATGTTATACCAAGAATATAGCGCGCACAACGTAAACAATCAACCCAATTGTTTTGCTAGTCCCACCCACGTATGCAGCTACGTTTCCACTAGAATTTAAATCAAACCACAGCCTTTTAGACCTTACGGTTCTTGAGATATTAAGTGTTTACTG
Source organism: Anabrus simplex (assembly GCF_040414725.1). Taxonomy (NCBI): domain Eukaryota; kingdom Metazoa; phylum Arthropoda; class Insecta; order Orthoptera; family Tettigoniidae; genus Anabrus; species Anabrus simplex. The sequence continues at coordinate 35,068,789 of NC_090276.1, forward strand.
AAAAAATGGTTTATGAAATCCTGAAAATGCCCTGCGCAACTAATTAAATTAAATTAAATTAAATTAAATGTACTTCTAATCAAGCAAATTTAATAAATCACATACCAAATTAATCAGCAAATTTCAAATAATATTTTGGCATAAAAATAAAAAATATAATTTTTTCAACAAAATTGTCATTTATACTCCCCTTAAGCAACAAGCAAATCCGTTGTATTCTCTTATAAGCACAATCTGTTAGAAGGACTAAGATAAGCACCGACTATTTTCAGTCACATTTTAGGAACCACCGCAATTTATGTAATGATAAACAAACCAATGCGTAGGGTAATGAACAAAACTTACAGTTTCTTCTGGAGTTTCAACGAGGCACTCACCTGAAAGAACGAAAAAGTTTACATTAGTTATTAGGCACATATGATACAAATGATGTTCACGAATAAAACGAAGAAAACTGTCGGAAACTTATCTCGGAAACTTATCTATACACAGATAAGAAGGCTAATGCCGGACGCTTAAGGCGCTGGCCTCCTGACCCCAACTTGGCAGGTTCGATCCTGGCTCAGTCCGGTCGTAACTGTAGATGCTCAAATACGTCCGCCTCGTGTCGGAAAATTTACTGGCATGTAAAAGAACTCCTGTGGGAATAAATTCCGGCACCTCGGCATCTACAAAAACAGTAAAAGTAGTTAGTGGGACGTAAACAACAGTAACATTGAATTTTCAAACCAACATTGCTTTTCGGGAGTGAGAGCTGGGTGGACTCGGGATATCTTATTTATAGGTTAGAAGTAAACAGACAGAAAGTAGCGAGATAATTGCTGGTACAAACAGGTGGGAACAGTGGCAGAAGTGTACTCGGAATGGGAAGATAAAGGCTAAGTTAGGAATGAACTTCATGGATGTGAAGCTCTACGCATAAACCGGCTTCGCTGATGGGGTTATGCGAGGGGAATGGAGGAGGACAGGTTGACTGGGAGAATAATGGACTCTTTGTGGAGGTTGAGAGAAGTACAGGGAGACCAAAATGACGATGGTTAGACTCAGTTTCTAAGGATGTAAAGCTAAAAGTTATAGAAGTACTGTAAAACCTGGCCACAGAGCTAGTTTTACAAATATAGGATTGTGGCGGCGGGTTGTAAAGTCACAGAGGCTTGCAGAATGAACGCTGAAATGCAAAACAGTCTATCATGAATGTTTATTTATTTATTTATTTATTTATTTATTTATTTATTTATTTATTTATTTATTTATTTATTTATTTATTTATTTATTTATTTATTTATTTATTTATTTATTTAAATAATGGAAATAGTATTCGGTTTCCAAAGAGTCTTGGTGCAGGTCTTTGTAACCGACGCCAGGAATCGAGCTAGGCACTCCTGGGACCAAGGGCTAGTATGTTAACCAACCATTGTTCGTCCTTGGAACATGTTTCCCGTTGTTTTTCTTTGATCAAAACACTAAAATTTTGCTGAGACGGTACATTCCTGACTCTTCGCTCACTGTTTTCTGTCTACTTCATCCAAATTGTTATTAAGGTTAAGTGCTGCATACCGTTACCAACTTTAAAGATGCTGATGATGATCATGATGATTATGATGATGATTGTTTTTAATAGGGCCCAACATCTGGGTCATCGGCACATAATGATACTTGATGAAAATCAGTGGTATGATTATCAAAATTCTAAAATCCATCCACTGACTAGAATTAAAAAATATGACAATGAAAAATGATTGTGAACTTAAAACAATCCGTGAATCCGACCCGCAGTGCCCCACCTTACCATAAAATAACTTCATACAATGGTATAATCCGAAAAAGGGGCTGTTTCCAAAGCAAAATCATATATCGATAATTCTTGTTGTCCAAAGGGGTCAAAAATCCAGTTCACCGGTCTCTCATAATGGTACTAATCACTGGTAAAGTAGACTCATGGTGTTCCTCGCATAATGGTACTAATCACAGGTAACGCAAACTCATGGTGTTCCTCGCATAATGGTACTAATCACAGGTAACGCAAACTCATGGTGTTCCTCGCATAATGGTACTAATCACAGGTAACGCAAACTCATGGTGTTCCTCGCATAATGGTACTAATCACAGGTAACGCAAACTCATGGTGTTCCTCGCATAATGGTACTAATCACAGGTAACGCAAACCCATGGTGTTCCTCGCATAATGGTACTAATCACAGGTAACGCAAACTCATGGTGTTCCTCGCATAATGGTACTAATCACAGGTAACGCAAACTCATGGTGTTCCTCGCATAATGGTACTAATCACAGGTAACATAAACCCATGGTGATCCTCGCATAATGGTACTAATCACAGGTAACGCAAACTCATGGTGTTCCTCGCATAATGATACTAAGTGCAGGTAACGTCGACCTATAGTGTTCCTCACGCAATGGTACTAATGAAAGGTAATCTCATGGTTCCAAAAGCATCATCCCTTGGTCATCCCTTTTAGCCGCCTCTTACAACTGGCAGGAGATACGGCGGGTGGATTCTTCATCGGCGTCCCCCACCCAAATGGGATTTACTAACCCTAAATTGCTGGTGAAGGGGAGATTCGAAGCTGGCCCAACCGGCAAAAATCTACCACACATATATTCTAATAAATTGCTTAGCAGTTCTGAGGATGAATTGCGAATATAATCTGCTTGTCCGCGCCATTAAAGAGACAAAGAATTGTGTGCCTCTGTACACATAAATTACACGCATAACAGATAAAACAAAAAAGGAGAATCTGCCTCAATATTGAATTTAGAACACATCGTTTCCATTTGGTTTGTAGAACACACGCTACACAAGTTTATATCGCCTCGCCCATCTGGTTTGAGTGTTATCGATATCAGTCCAATACGGCTGAGGACCAGGGCGTCACTGAAAACTTTACCAGCTGTGTGAGAAGATTTGTGTTTACATGATGGAATAATCTGCTCCCCGTTTGTTCACATCTTGTGGTAATATTCTCTCCTTCTCTTGCCCCTCCATCCTTTCGCTTCATCTGTCTCTCTTTCTTATTTTATCGACCAAGCCTCTCTCCCATCCCTACCAGACTGTCTGCCTGCCTGCCTTTTTCCTTGGCGTAGTAACGGGGAAAGACACCCATACAGTCCCCACACGTCACGAGTACTTTGTGTGTGTCAGGGATTTAGGGCCGGATAGAAGTATCATTCCGCCATATTCCCACTCGATTGGTAGATATATAATATGCTGTGTTTGACATCGAAGCAATATGGAATAAGCACACATGCAGCGTATGGACAGACGCATAAATACCGTATGCTTCACAACCTTCTGATTCCGGTCCGTTCAGTTGAAACGGTCCACGCTATAAGGGCCTCAGTGATAAAATTGGTCAGAATGAGTTCAACTTTAAGGCACGCCCAAGAGGATTAGACAAAGCAGACCGTGCCTCTTGAATTTCCAGTGATTAAAGCTAAACTGTTGGGCAAATTCCCTTTAAATCATGCTGAAATACAAGGTATTGTGAAACATCTGGCTTATATTCCATATAAGTAGAGTCCGGATTATTAGGTACTGATAGGTTAGAATGCAAACTTACTTAAGCCAGTAACAAGTATACCCTACACTGTACAACGGTTATGCTATGAAGTTTGCATAGATATTAGGGATACAGCCTATAGAACTCCTTGAATTTATTCTACTCTTCCTAGATTATGGTACAACGGGTTGCATGACACTTCGTACAAACCAAATTACTTTGCATTCTAACCTATTACCACTTAAAAATCCGAGGTATACATATAAGTATCAACAATTCCGTTATAAAAATCTACAGTTCTAGGGATATGAGCTACGAATTTTAGGTAAATAGAATATAATAAGTTATGAGAATGTATTCTTTACTTATTCCTATTAATTACAGTCCTTTTCTTAGTCATCGTTGTACGATAGATTAGATTAGCAGTTTGCCTTTTTCTACCACTACAAGCGCTAATGTGAATCAATGCATTGTTTCACTTAAGCCCTTATAACTAAATTCGGTGTGGACATTTTTTCAAGATATCAAAAACTTCTGAAGGTGAACCAAGGAACACATTACAGAAATCATTATGTATATAAGTTAAATTTGGCTAGGATTTGAATGAAAACGAGTAAAGACACAAGCGATTTTAGGCTGTTGTTCGGGAACTGTTGCTATTTGCTTTCCGTCGCACGAACACAGGTAGTTCTTATGGCGACGATGGGATAGGAAAGGCCTAGGAATGGGAAGGAAGCGGTCGTGGCCTTAATTAAGGTAGAATCCCAGCATTTGCTTGGTGTGAAAATGGGGGAAACTACGGAAACCCATCTTCAGGGCTGGCGACAGTGGGATTCGAACCCACTACCTCCCGGATGCAAGCTCACAGATGCGCCATCTTAATCGCACGGCCAACTCGTTTCGGGAACTGCATTTAGGCCGGAAGGGATTTTCTAAATTTGTTTTATTTAGTTTGATAGAACTATCTAAGTCTCAAAATCTGAAACCTTTCCGGGCACTTTAGCTCTTCAATCTGGGCACAATTAAGGAAAGTGCTTAATTTTACGTGTGTCATAGTAGGGTGAACCCTAGTTTGTCTGCCAAGAAATGTTTTCGACATTAAAACTGATCTCGTCTACTGAGAGGACCACATCAAGACTAAATAAGGTCATTAATGGTTAATTTGAGAAACATGGTGTAGTTTCACTTTCTAATGTGTAGAGCCCGGATTTTGATGCATTAATAGGTTAGAATGCAAACTTACTGAAGTGAGTAGCATGCATAGTCTACCTTCACAACGATTGTGCTATGGGGTTTGCATAAGCAATAGGGGTACGGCCCATCAGAACCCCTATAATTTATGTTACTCTTATTACATTATGGAAGAGCGGGTGGCCGACACTTTCTACCAACTAAATTAGTTTGCAATCTAACCTGTTCCTGCATAAAAATCCGGGCTTTACTAATGTGTATTATCGGCACACTTTATCTTGGTGCATTTACACCCTAGTGCTGAATCGGTCGACCTCGGCAATCTTCGAGATTCGTACTGGCAACATTTGAAACACAAACTATGAATCGCTTAAGCATCATTGTGCGACATCTGGCGTACACTTTACGTACTAGTACTATTGTTGTTTACACAGCAAAGCCAAACTATAGAATTCATGCTAGGAACAAGATTCGCATCGAGAAATGTTATATCATGTTATATAATGTATATGTGACATAGTTGTTGGCTTAAGATAGTAACGGTTTAGAAATTTCATATCAATCGATCATATCAGATTTCATTTTTATTCAGTTGGCAGTGCTATCGGAACCGGGACAGCTCCCCCCTTACTCCTCACCCCCGTACACAAATGCACCAAGATAAAGTGTGCCGATAATCCTGTTATGTCCATGAATTACTTCAGTTTCTCCATACATACAGTCTTGTTTGTATACCAACTTACTGCAACGAAATAACGCTTAAATTTTTGTATACAATTACTGTGTTGTATTTTATTGCCTATATCATAATAGATACACTAATAAACAATGCAAATAATAAAAGACAGATCTGTGAGCTTACAATTTACCACAAATACAACCAATGTACCAAAACTGGACGTTTCATCGTGCAACAATACTGTTTGTACACTTCCATCACATAGTGCCAAGGTCACAGTATGGTATGCTGTTTCATGTCATGGCGTTATTGGGCTTTACATTTTTGAAAGTGAGGACGGAATTGCAGTAACAGTAACATCCACTCGGTATGCCGATATACTTGAAACATTCTTTACACCGAGACTGCACGCTCTGAACATGTCGTTAAAGTAGGACGGAGCCACGTCTCATACTGCTCGACAATCGATAGAAGCCGTTCGCCAACTATTTAGGAAACGCATCATTTCACGTAACGGCGACATTCCATGGCCTGCGAGATCACCTAATATTAGTGTTTGCAAATTCTTCCTGTGGAGACATCTTAAAAGTAAAGTGTTCCGCTCACGTCCTGCAACATTCCATGAACTGAAACAGAAGGTTGAAGACAAAATCACAGCCATTCCCCGAGACATGCTAGAGCGAGCATTCTATAGTTTCGGTAACGCCAAAATGATGCACGTCTTTCCGATGTCATCTTTACGATGTAAAGTGACAGTTTGTGACATCTCGTAATTAAAACGTACGAGGGTGACTTAATAAATAAGTGCCTTATACAATTTGAAATTACGCACGCAAGTTTTGCCAGCAGATGGCAGCATATGTATGCTTGTCGTACGACATCTCGCAAGCACTCAGTCAGTCAGAGGCTGGTATGTGGTTGGAATGGTACATGAGCTCACCTCCAATGGGGGTGTGCCTGAAAAGAGTTGCACCACCTCGGGATGAGGCCAAGAGTTTGTCCGACTCGTTGGCTGAATTGTCAGCGTACTGGCCTTCGGTTCAGAGGGTCCCGGGTTCGATTCCCGGTCGGGTCAGGGATTTTAACCTTCATTGGTTAATTCCAATGGCCCGGGGGCTGGGTGTTTGTGCTGTCCCCAACATCCCTGCAACTCACACACCACACATAACACTAACCTCCACCACAATAACGCGCAGTTACACACACATGGCAGATGCCGCCCACCCTCATCGGAGGGTCTGCCCTACAAGGGCTGCAGTCGGCTAGAAATAGCCACTCGAAATTATTAGTGCACGATGGCACGTGTGTTTCATTACTGTGCACGAGAACAAAAGCGTGCAGTTGTGCGGTTTTTTGTGGGCCAAAGTACTGTCCACAGAAGAAGTGCATCGTGAAATTCATCCCGTCTATGGTGAAAACTGTTTCTCACGGAAAGCTGTGTTCAATTGTGTCCAGAAGTTTAACCATGGAAGGAAAAGCATCAGAGATGGGGAGCGTCCTGGTCGTTCTGCGGAGGTGTCAACTGCAACCACATTGCAGCGTGTGGATCAACTCAGTGATTTTCATCTGTTTGGGCCCCTAAAATCATTTGAATGGCCGCAATTTTGATACAAATGATGCCGCAATCTATGAGGTTACACGTTGGCTGCGACACCAACCAAAGGACTTCTTTGCTGCTGGCGTTCAAGGACTTGTAGAGAGATGGGATAAGTGCCTGAATGTACAGGGTGAATATGTGGAAAAGTGAAATAAATGTCAGATAGTACTTTGAATATTTTCCCTCAATTCAGTTTTGCGACTTATTTATTGACTCACCCTCGTAATTGACATATTGTATAAATGTACGTTCGTCAATAAAATATTGTTATGTGTTTATTCATGCTAATTACGTTACTTCATGGTTTCCCGTTCTCCTGCGTTACCCTGTACTTCTCCCTGAACGGCCAAATTGAGTGCCTCCATTTCTGCCACACTCTAATGCCTGTCAAGGAGATGATGACATCGTTAAAAAACAATGTGCTCCGATAACACTTCTAGACCATGCACCTCAACAAGCTGCGTATGGATTTTTTTATCATCCGTGCCAAATGCCCACTTGTAGCAGACACTTGTCCTAATCTCCTATTCCGTCCACGTCTGCAACACACGCTTACCAGGCGCATGCGCTGCAAGTACTTTTGCGATCATACGGCAGGCAGCGTCCTATATCCTTTACTTCCGAACATATACGGTGTCCTTGAAAAAGATTGCAATATTTACACGGGAGGCGGCACGCAAAAAACGAAGGAAAAAGGTCCTATAAACATTGGTCGTAAACCCAATATCTTCGTTGTTATGGTCCGGTACTCCTACCATCAATGATCACGATATTCTAGTAATTTAAACAGGGTCTCATGCAACAAAATGCGGAAATAAGCTCTTACCTTAACATTGGACGTGAGAATAATGGCATGTTGTGTCATGGGCTCATTTATTATGATGTGGCACTTGCTCATTTTCATCGTAAGGTTAGATGACACCTAACACGTTACTTCCATGAACGATAGATTCGTCAGAAGGGCCAATACATTGGCCTACAGGTTCGCTTGACATTAACCCTTTAGATTTGTGGCTTTAGGGACATGTAAAGAGCATGGTGTATATGGTTCCCAATAAATTATGCGGATACTCTACTAGAACGCCTATTCAATGGATGTAATGCAATCTGGTACAACCAGGAGTGTTCCAACGAAGGCGTGATTCCAATCGACGTAGTGTTGAAGGTTGCATTGCATTGGATGGCGATCAAATCGAGCACATGCTGTGAAGAATAGATCAAAGACATAGTGAACATCGATGGTAGTGGAACATAACTCCGAAGATATTAGGTTTGTAGCCAATATTTACGGGACCTTTTTTACTTCCCCTGAAAATACTGGAATTTCCTTCAAGGACATTCTGTATAAATACATTAAACTTCCTTTGGCCTCACACAAGGCCAAACCTTCGTCCAGTCGTGGGAGGCGGGGAACGGCATGAAATAGTGAATTGCCTGTAAGGGTGATATACACAGCGGGGACTACGTATGCCCCGTGACCACTAAAGTAGTTGTAGCTGGGCTGAGTGGCTCAGATGGTTGAGGCGCTGGCCTTCTGACCCCAACTTGGCAGGTTCGATCCTGGCTCAGTCCGCCGGTATTTGAAGGTGCTCAATTACGCCAGCCTCGTGTCGGTAGATTTACTGGCACGTAAAAGAACTCCTGCGGGAGTAAATTCCAGCACCTCGGCGTCTCCGAAAACCGTAAAAGAGTAGTTAGTGGGACGTAAAACAAATAACATTATTATTATTATTAAAGTAGTTTTAAAGGCCCAATGGGAACCCTGAAAAGCGACGGCTAACGGAGCTGTGTTGAAGACCTCAACGGCAACCAAGGCGAAGCTGGCGGATGATGCAGCCCTATTTATTGGGATTAAACAAAGAAGAAACCTTGTAGTAAGGAGGGATCTTTAAATCCTAAGGGAGACAACCTCTCCAGAAAATATCTGTGGTCTAGCACCAATAGGTGTCAGCTCTTCCTCTGGAATAAGGTGCTGTCGACGCGGAGGTAAGCGGTAGATAGAACAAGCTGGAGAAATTTCTTCGAGGCCCTGTGTTCCACCTAGGAAGTAAAGGAAATAAAGCAAGTCAACCTTACTTTTAGAGTTGCCCTCATATTGGTTGGTCGACTGTGCAAGTAGCGAAGGATAGGGAGCAAGGATGGATTACTGGTAATAACCTTTCATCCTAAACCTACATAATTGTATGCAGCTGATTGGTCCCTGCACGAAGTTTCGCAAATATAGATAGGTGATTGAAACTAATGCCCGTCGGTATTTCACAGTTTCACGAATGGATTCCCGTTCAAAGAACCTACATCAAAAACCGAATAGTTGTGCACGAAATTGCGCTGCTGCTGCGATAATGATCCTTGAGTTAGTTTGACATGGTCGCAATACCCTGTCATCCTCACGTGTCAGCTGTGATGCAAGATCAAAGCCTTTGGTAAATGATCGCACACAGACACGTATTGATCGCTCGTTGTTAGGTATAACAAACAGCCTGCTCCTCATACAGAGCGGTGTTAATAATGAATTGACAAAACCGACCTCCAAAAGGGTGTCCAAACTCAATTCAGGGATGCCCAGCATCTGCTTTACTTTAGCCACGTACAACTCTAGTCACCATTCAAATCTGTCAACCAAGTTGTAATCATACGGCGACGGTTATGAGTGCCGTTATAAAACGTCTTCTCATTGTTCTGGCGAGTAGGACAAGGCAGAATGAGAGAGTAGAAATGATAGCAGTGTTAATCTGATTATGATGGTTATTTGAAGGGTCCTAAAGTCTAGGTCCTCGGCCCGTAATGGTACGACATGAGACGAAATGTAATGACAATTTAACATTTCAAAATTCATCCAGAATTCAAAACATGATGATGAAGAATGAATGGATGAATACAAATGTAAAATAATCAGCGGATCCAACTCACAATATTAAACGTTTAAAAATATCCACAATCAATGCACTGACTAGCATTCAAGAAGACCACGACGAAAAATAATGATTAACTTGAAACAATCACTGGATCCGACCCGCAAGGATTATTCTAAAGCAAAATCCTGAATCAATGATGCTTGTTGTCTAAATGGGTCCAAATTCCAGGTCAACAGCCCCACATAATGGTACTTACCGCTAGTAAAGAAGAACCATGGTATTTCTGGTGTAGCGGTGCTAATCACAAGTAACGTAGACTCACGGTGCGGTACTACGCACACGTAACGCAGACCACGGTTTTTCTCACATAATGGCACCACCTACAGACAACGCAAACCCATGGTATTCCTTACGTGGTGGGACTAATCACAGGGACGCGTACTATCCCATGTTGGTCCTCACATAGTGGGTACTAATCACAGGAAACGCCCAGATTCGTCGTTTTCCTCGAAACGCAGACCCATGATGTCCACAACCATATGATGAAACACACCAGCGATAATAGCCTCTGTTTACCTGCTTGGGGAGTTCCGGCCGAACCTGGACAGAGAGGGGCCTCCAACATAGTGGCGGATACTATACATGTGTACAGTAAACCCATAGTGATCCACCTATAGACCCATGGTATTCCTCACATAGTGGTACTAATCGCAAGAAAAGTCGTTCCTCGCTTGATGGTACTAATCACAGGTAATCTCATGGTTAAAATTTCAGCCTCTTACGACAGGCAGGGGATACCGTGGGTGTATTCTTCGTCTTCGTCCCCAACCAAAGGGGGTATTATTAATCTTTTCACTCCAAAGATCCTATCAGCCTTATACGTGTCCCGTACGAAACTTTTCTGGACGTTTCGGCAATGGTTGAAATAGGCTTTAAAAAACCTTGAATTTACACAGCTAGTGAACAGTCATGGAACGACAAAATTAGCAAACGTTTCCGATTAGAACTTTTGCCAGAACTTGAAAACAGCGTGACAGAATGTCTACAGTTTGTTCCACTGTAACGTATGTTCTCCATACTCATAAAAGTCAGGCTTATCATAATTCCCTCAAATTTATCAACCATAATCTTCCTTCATGGGAGCCTCCATGGCTCAGATGGCAGCGTGCCAGACTCTCATCACTGGATATCGTGGTTGAAATCCCGGTCTCTCCATGAGATTCGTGCTGAACAAAGCAGAGGTGGGGCAGAATGTTCTTCCCGTACTCCGGTTTTTCCTGTCACCTTTCATTCAAGAGACACTCTCAAATATCATTCCATCTGCCAGACATTAATCATTGTCCCAGAAGAGTGCTACAGGGTTCGGCACCAGTACAGTTCCTATCTTCGCCGCTAGATGGCGTCTTCATTAATTCCATTCCTGACCCGATCAAGTGACTTGAAACAGGATGTAGACTTTCTTTTTCTTCAATCCTCCTCCTTTCTTTACATTCGTCCGCACCCATCTCAGAAGACACTTGTGAAATAAATGCACAAATGAAACCAAACCCCATGGTACAACAGCACCGAAGGATCTTGGCTTACCAAGCGACCGCTGCTCAACCCGAAGGCCTGTAGATCACGAAGTGCCGTGCCTCTCGGCCGTTATTCTTGGCTTTGTACACCGTCAGATAGCTCCTCAATTCTAATTACGTAGGCTGAGTGGACATCGATCCAGCCTTCAGATCCAGGTAAAAATCCCTGACTTGGCCGGCAAACGAACCCGGGTAAGAGACAGGAACGCTAACCCTACACTGCGCGGCCGGAGAAAGAAAAACAAAGGCACGTAATTGTCGTCAAAGTACGATTAATGGATTGTCCATCGTCTGAGCAAAGCACGTTACGAACGACAAAACTACAGTGTTAGACTGAACTCGGAAGCGGAGAAGAGCGCATTGCTTCAAATCAGAGTTAACCCGTGTTTGGCACAGCTGGGGACGTGTTGACATCGGAGTTAACTCGGGCATAGGACGGAAAATATTAATATTTGCAATAACCAAGGAAATCATGTGTCATCCGTAGAGCCCGGATTTTCATGCATTAATAGGTTAGAGTGCAAAATTACTGAAGCAAGTAGCAAGTATAGTCTACCTTCACAACGACTGTGCTATGGGGTTTGCATAAACGTTAGGAGTACGGCCCCAGCAGAACCCCTATCATTTATGTTACTCTTGCCACATTATGGAAGAGCGGGTGGCCGACACTTCCTACGAACCAAATTAGATTGCAATCTAACCTGTTACCGCATACAAATCCGGGCTTTAGTTATCCGTAACGAGGGCTGCCGAGATTAACTTTTCTTGGCGAGGATATCAAAGAATTTTGAAGTATAGTATGGTCAGTGTGATAACAGCCTCTGCTTGCCGTACTTGGAGAAGGATAAGAAGAATAAGAAGAGACATGCTTACATAGTTGTCAATATTCGTGCAAAAGATGCTAATAAAGAAGAGGAAGGACAAGCATACGGTTCTGGTGACTTTTAGGTAATGAATCAGGAAGAAAACGTCACTTGTACTTTGTTCTCATTTTCCCGCCAATTATAATTGTACATATTATTCCAAATTTAACAAAATTTGCATTGTTTATAAAACAAAGCTATATTACGAAACCTATGATTGTAATTTTTTTTCGGACGTTTTTGAAGCAGTAGCGATCCTTAAATCCAAAATTTTATAACACAAAAATTACACAAAATTTGGTACAATATATCTGCTTATATAAATTACGTACACAAAATCAATACACAGTGCTTTTTAAATAAATACAGTATTATCTACCTAATTGCAAATTTGCATTAAATTCTCAATTAAATGTCATGAAAACTGGAAATATTTTCAATTTTTTTCGAAAACTATTAATTGTACATGACATTTTTTCTAATATCCCTACTTTTATTTAGGTGACATTCGCACAATGTTTCGTGAAAATCCATGCAGTAGGTAAAAAATCTGACCGGGTGAGTTGGTCGTGCGGTTAGAGGCGCGCGACTGAGACCTTGCATCCGGGAGATAGTGGGTTCCAATCCCACTGTTGGCAGCCCTGACGACGGTTTTCCGTGGTTTCCCATTTTCACACCAGGAAAATGCTGGGGTTGTACCTTAATTAAGGCCACGGACGCTACCTTCCAACTCCTAGCCCTTTCCTATCCCATCGTCGCCATAAGACCTATCTGTGTCGGTGCGACGTAAAGCAACTAGCAAAAATTGTATATCTGTTTATCTCCAGACTGCCCCCTTAACTTCTCGGCTTAGGCCAACATATCCCAGATTCAATGCACGGATATGCTTTGAGATTTTATCCATGTTTGGTTTGAAGGCTGACTGTGTGTGCAGACTCAATAATTCTAACAAAATGCTCACAACACATACCACAAACTTCAACCCCACATACTCGCAGTAACTCCCGTGAGGGACACCTCCAACCCTGCATGAAGGCTAAGAAGGTCTCCGCTTACTTTACAGTTTACCACACGAATACTTGATCTCCAATTCTCAATGTTACACGATCCTGTGCAAACAATTTTACCGCTACGTATGTATTGCACCCATCTTCTACGTTTCTCTGTTTGTCAAATAAATACCTTGGCTTCCCGCTCACCATTCTTATCTCCCCCTTCACCCATACGCACTTTCCTCAAAAACCAACAGAACAAGTCCTGAATATTTGAAGAAGTGTCCTATCAATATGTCTCTCCTTCTAGACAAATTCCTCCAAAACTTTCTCCTCTCACCGTTCAGATTCAGATCGTATGGTATTATTATTATTATTATTATTATTATTATTATTATTATTATTATTATTATTATTATTATTATTATTATTATTAACACAGTTACCGTATTTCAGATATTCTGAACTGGTCTTCGTTAGCCAGGATCCGTAACAACTTTCAAGTTTGAATTCCACTATCATCTAGCAATAGAAAGAGTTTTTCTTCTCGGTATCTAATGCTGACTTAATTTTGATGAGTGTATGGATAGCGTCCCAATAAATTTCTTTAATATATCAACGATGGTAATAATAATAATAATAATAATAATAATAATAATAATAATAATAATAATTAATAATAATACGTAAATCGTGAAGCAGTTTTTTTGTGAAGAAATACAGTGGATTGCACTTATCTTCATCTGCTCGCTATAGTTCTCTACTCCGCAAGTAAGTTCTGTAGAAAGAGTTGCATAGCAAGTAGGAGTATTACAAGTCCGTGCTCCGAACGTTTATAAGACTCTTTAAAGAAAGACATTGCGCGGGTAGGACAACAGTTGTTAAATCTAAACTTATCATTGTACTAAAACACTTCTCCGTCATAACAGCCCTCGAATCTTCGTGAATTAGGCTGTAATTACTTCATGTTTCAGGAATGCCTCATACACTGAGCCTGTTGCGTTAGACTAGCCGTGGTCTCATTATCTAACATCTTAGCTGATTAGACATAAAAACCACAAGAGGTATTGCGTGAGACACGCAGCAAGACTTGTTGATTCAAGTGTTACTAGTCATCGCCTTGTTATGGTTTCACCAACTTAAATATAGAATATTTTATTTAGCTCTGCGACACAGTCAAAATGGTAAATCATAAAAAAAGGGGAACAGAAACGATCAAGAACATACAACAAGGTAGAAACCAAATATGGAACCGCAACTTCAAGAGGAACCATTCAGACCAACGGATTCCTACAGGGCGACCCAATGAGACCCATTCTATTTAACATTGCCACTGCAGACGTCAGGAAGATTCTAAAGAAGACCACCTCGGTTTCACTGTATATCTACGCAGACGATATTGTCCTAGGATCACCAAGCATGACCGAACTACAAGAATCTCTAAACGAATTATGTTAACGGGTGACAGAGAATAAATTAAAGATCAGAGCAAGACAGTGCATATGGTATTCCGAAAATGGGGTAAGCCATCAGCTAAAGTTGTAGTGACACTGGGAGAGAAACGAATAGATCTAGTAAACTCGTCAAATAATTAGGTATAACCATACAATATTCATGCAAATCTTTCAGGTTACATATATCTAATTACAAATAGTCATGTCATGACATTATTCCAGCGAAAATAAGCCCAGTCCTAACGTACGGCTTAGAAGTGATCTGGGGAAAAAGTCACTAACGGACCTAAAGATAGTAGAGGAAGTAAAAGCCAAGTATCTAAAAATAGCGTTAGGAGTAGCGAAAACAGTCCCATCTAGACTCGTACACGAACTAGCGAGAGAACTATTTTACATAGAGGAACTACGACTGCAATTATGCTAACCACCTACTAATCCAGCGAAGGCACTTATCGAGACCAGGGAGAAGAAACGCCAACGAAACCCCTAGACTTCTACTCTACAGATGCGATGATCGATAGAAGATGGGCGAAGGAAAATAAGAAATTAAGGAACGTTCTCACCAGACTCGCAATCCACGGATTCCACCACAAAATATGCCAAAACGAGAAATTTCACAATCCAAACAAAATTGCCTTTGTGAACTATGTAAGAAAATTTGTGAAAGATACCATAACTGTATGTTTTAAGTGGGGAAAATCTTTTGTGGAGAATCGAAAGAGTTGACTCTATACACACTCGTGCTTATGTTAATTGCATAACAAATTACGACGTAGCATGAATAGGTCCATGGCCTCGCAGTTGAAGGTGGGACAAGACGAATCGGCATGATAGCCTTCAAACCCGGGAGCGAAAATAGGTTTCATTTTCTCGACCCGACTGTCAGATTTGAAGCAGATACACAACAGCCAGTTGAAGTCGATGAATAAAAAAGAGGATATATTCGCCAACCATACCACATTACCTCAATAAGTATAACCTTGACGACGTCGAGGTCATAGGGCTCATGCTGGTTGCAAGGGGCACCATTCCTAAACTACTGGTCACCTACAGTACTTACGACGCTTTGGGGTGCCGAATGAGACCATCGTGAGCTGTGGCATACAAACATTGAAAGCCTCAATAGCGAACTTGAGGAATTACCTCTACACTCTACCCACTTAATTAAATCATTTATAGTAAGGTATCTGCTTTGTTTTCTGTACATTATAAATAGAATTATAGTTTTTTAATCTGTACTAAACTTATATTGTATGATATTCTTTGTCGGTTTGGCAAACTCAGTCATTTGAGGAATAATAATAATAATAATAATAATAATAATAATAATAATAATAATATAAAATAAATAATCATAGTAAACAATAAATAAATAAATAAATAAATAAAATTTTATTATTATTATTATTATTATTATTATTATTATTATTATTATTATTATTATTATTATTATTATTATTATTATTATTATTATTATTATTTGCTAAACGTGTATATGAATCTGTCTAGTGAATGTATAATGTACAACCAAAGTTGAAAATTTCTCACAAAGTACAGTATATGTACGTTCTTTGTAGACTAGTTAATGCTCTTCAGGGCGCACCTTAATAATATATTAGTATAAATGAAGTGGTTTTATTTCGATAAACACTAATATGTGACCCGTTCGCGCAAAAGGGATCCAAAGTCGGCAGTAAAAATTTTACAGCCGAGCTGAATAAAAGTCTCTGGAGGGAACAAATAATGCCTTGCTATCTACGAGTCTTCTTAACAAACTAGCAAGGAAATTATTTCAACTGTAAGTCTGCGATCTGATTGCTACTTGGTACAACGTCTTCAGGACATAGGAATGCTTTATTCAGCCGTATCAACATTAAATGCCCAGTCGTATACTTAGTTCGCTCATTTAAGTATCGCATAGACAGGAGTAAGCAGTGAGAGTGGAAGCGTGCGACACGTGAACTGGCCAGCCACGCCGCCTCCGAACTACTCAGCTTTCAACTAACCAATTGTTACAGTAGAGGTCTCAGACTTTTTACATTATTAAATAATATTACGTGCTTTGTTTATTAGTTGTTTTTGAACCCTAGAACTGCGGACCGTCTTTCTGAGAGACGGTGTCGTTCTTCCGCCGTAGGTTTATTATTGATCACCAGATGGCAATAATATAGATATCAGCCGAATACTTATACTTTTATCTTCAATAATGAAAGTCTTTGAAACACAAACATCGGTCTGGACAAGTTTATTTAGCTGTAGAAGTGAAAGTACTTTCACATGTTCTTAGAATCAAGATGGCAGCCCGCTTTGTTGACGATTCTGAAATCAAGCGCTCGACTTCCGAAGATCTTAGTGGCAATACTGATGGTGACAGTGGTTATTGTTTTAATTCCGACGAGAAAATTATTCCTGAAAATAGTGAAAGTGACAGCGAAGTACAAGGTGCCTCGGAAGTAATGGGAATTTCCGATGACCGGAATGATGTTCAAGTCGGTGCAGGTTATGTTGTTATTGGCAGTACGTCAATACTTGAAGAAACCAGCGAAGGGATAAATGTGAACTGTTGATATTTTTGCAGATTGTTATAAGGAATTTGATCACAACACAGAAAAGAAGAAACTGACCTAAGAAAACTAAGGTAAGCCGTAGGTTCGAAATTCGTGAAAAGAACTCAAAATTCGTTTCGATGAAAATTTGAGTTTTAATTTGCAAACGAAATGAAAAGTGGATAACTGTGGAGGAATACGTAAGAAAGTACTTATTCGTTTAAGAATATCATGTTTCAGAAGTTAATTATCTATCACACATTCCCTTATTTGAGCAAAATATTTCGACAGTTTCCTTTGTCTAAAAAAGTTTTTAATTTCATTTTTCGATAGTTAGAAATCATGGCAATATTTTTTTATTATTTGTGTTATCTTCATTTAGATCAGTCTTTTAGCTTTCTATTGGTATATAATAAGGATTTATTAGGATTAATATGTGATGACAGGCATGAATTTATTTTCATGGTGTATGTTGAGAAAAATAACTGCAGCATTTGACAGAAAAACCTGCAGCAGTTCTAGGGTTAATTCGTTACTTTGGCAGCTTGAAAGCTGCCAGTCCAGATCTCATTTGTTTGTGCTTTTCGTATTGTCTGAATTTGCTTGTTACTGTGATGTGTGTTGCGCTGAATGCTTTTATGTCGTTTTATAACTACGAGCCTCATGCAGTACCGAATAGATAGGACTTTACCCACAACCAAATTAATAACTGTGAAACTATGAAATTCATCGACAATATTGGCGTGCATTCTAAAAGCAGGTACAAAAATAGACCTTGGAATCCAAAGTGAATTTATGAATAATATCACCGGTCTACACTTTGAAAATATGTATTCAATGTATTTAGTGACCCGTCGGGAATAAATACATACATATACATTGTTTGTTTAAAATTCAAAACTCGTGTCAATGGAGTAAACATCGTCATCTCAGTGCTCAAGCATTCAAAGTAATATTATTTTTCTCGTCTTTCCGATTTTACACTTTGAAATTTATTTTCATCCTGTACTATCATGCTTAACATTAACGAACTTGTCGGCTTTCACTGTTTTCCCTGTAATAATCGGTCCTACAATCAGAATGGAGTAACACAGTGGCCAGGCTGAGGAATTTAACTTCGAAATAGGGAACATCTACTAGGTCGCCCTTCAGCCCCCTACTTTCTACGTATAAGTGCCTTGTATACACGAATGATGAAAGGGATGCCTAATCGCTAGTTTACAAAGGAGCGCTACAACGTGCATTATTTCGGACGTGAGACAAATGACAATCATTTTACTACACACGTTCTCTAACAGGGTGCATTTATAAATACGACGAACATGCAGAAATTTATGTAACTCAATGATTTATGCACATACAGACATTCCACTCTACCAAAGAATTGGTTGTGTGTGGTACGTGCCTTGAGCGACGCATTAGTTCTTAATTGCAACTCTGTTCGGTGAAATACATATACAGAAGGCAGGCGGCTATTTGAAACTCCCACGCATACCGTCCGCGAGCTTTGGCTGCATTCTGACCAGATTCTTCATAGATTAAAATTATTTCTGTGTATTCGTCGTAACTGAACACACCAGCCATTGTCGACAGTGCTACTGTAACAAATACCAACCAACTGCTGTACTATGCTTTCGAAAACGAGACTTACTAACGCAAGGGGGGCGCATTAGACGGGTAGCGCTGAACAACACGCATTGAGCAGAAGTCCAATTTTTATCTCTTCATATCCTGGCGTAACCTGCCTCCAGGTTGTAAAACACCTGTGAAATTGTATGTTTCTCCTATAATATTCCCTGTAGAACAATAAAAGTCAATGAATATTAAATTTTCACGACCGCATTGTAATCGAAACCGACTTTCAACCTATTAGGTCGTGTTGCATACATTTTTTACGTGTTGAAGAGATGTTAAGTACCGAACACCAGTGGGGTCCGAACACACACCCATTGTTGTTGGCGACTTAAACACACTCTACAGTGTGATGGCAGTAGTGTCAGACTTGTAGCTTAGATCCTTTCCAACAGAACAAAGATGGCCTAGGTGACCATAGTTCAATTGGTAGAGCAACCGACGCGAAACAGGGAGGTTGTGGGTTCGCATCCCACTGGTGTCCGATTGGCCATTTTTGTTCTGTACTTAACATCTCTTCAACACGTACTAAATGTACGCAACACGACTTAATAGGTTGAAAGTCTGTTTCCATTACAATACGGTCGCTAAAATTCAATATTCATTGAATTGACCCTCAACGGGCGACTTAAACGCACTCTACAGTGTGATGGCAGTAGTACCAGACCTGTAGCTTAGATCCTTTCCAACAGAACAAAGATGGCCTAGGCCACCATAGTTCAATTGGTAGAGCAACCGACGCGAAACAGGGAGGTTGTGAGTTTGCATCCCACTGGTGTCCGATTGGCCATTTTTGTTCTGTACTTAACATCTCTTCAACACGTTCTAAATGTACGTAACACGACCTAATAGGTTGAAAGTCGGCTTCGAATAAAAGTCAGAATCATTTTTCTCTAGTGCAGTTGGAGTTTATGTGGTGTAGTAGTTAGTGTGATTAGCTGCCACCACTGGAGGACTGGGATCGATTCCCGGTTCTCCCACGAAATTTAAAAAGTCATACGACGGCTGGAACGGGTTCCACTTAGCCTCCGGTGGTCAAATGAGTAGAGAGGGGTTCATTTCCCTCCTCAGCCATCCTCGAAGTGGTTTTCCGCGGTTCCCATTCCTCTTCCAGGCAAATGCCGGAATGATACCTAACTTAAGGCAACGGCTGTCTCCTTCTATCTTCCTTGTGTATCCCTTCCAATCTTCGCATCCTCCACAAGGTCCCTGTTCAGCATAGTAGATGAGGCCGTTGGGGTGAAGTACTGGTTCTCCTCCTCAGGTGTATCCTCGACCAAATGTTTCACGCTCTAGGACACTGCCCTTGAGGCTGTAGCGGTGGGATCCCTCGCTGATTCCGAGGGAAGAACCAACACTGGACGGTACATGGATTAAGAAAGAAAGTAGTTGGAGTCATATTTAGCTTCTCAGTGGTAGAGTATTCCTATTAATTTTGGACACATGATTAAATGGAGTTAAAATTCATCATCCGTATAACTTGATGAATCTTAAATTCATTTTGCGTCTATAATATTCCGCTAAATTTTATATCACTTCCCTCCTGTTATATCTTCTTCTTCTTCTTAATCTGCTTACCCTCCAGGGTTGGATTTTCTCTCGGACTCAGCGAGGGGTACCACCTCTATCGCCTCAAGGGCGGTGTCCTGGAGCTTCAGACTCCGGGTCGGGGGATACAACTGGGGAGGATGACCAGTACCTTGCCCAGGCGGCCTCACCTGCTATGCTGAACAGGGGCCTTGCGCGGGGATAGGAAGATTGGAAGGGATAGACAAGGGAGAGGGAAGGAAGCGGCCGTGGCCTTAAGTTATGTACCATCCCGGCATTTGCCTGGAGGATAAGTGGGAAACCACGGAAAACCACTTCCAGGATGGCGGAGGTGGGAATCGAACGCACCTCTACTCAGTTGACCACCCGAGGCTGAGTGGACCCCGTTCCAGCACTCGTACACTTTTCAAATTTCGTGGCAGAGCCGGGAATCGAACTCGGGCCTCCGTGGATGGCAGCTAATCACACTAAGCACTACACCACAGAGGCGGACTCCCTCCTGTTATAATCTGACTTAAATTCAATTTTCTTTCATGAGCCGGCCCTGCGGTGCAGAGGAAGCGTGCCTGCCTGCCCCGGGTTCGATTCCCGGCCAGGTGAGGGATTTTCACCTGTATCTGAGGGCTGGTTTTCGAGGTCCACTTAGCCTACGTGATTAGAATTGAGGAGCTATCTGACGGTGAGATGGCGGCCTCTGTCTAGAAAGCCAAGAATAACGACCGAGAGGATTAGTCCGTGCTGACCACATGTCACCTCGTACTCTGCAGGCCTTCGGGCTGAGCAGCGGTCATTTGGTAGGCCATGGCACTTGGGGACTGTTGCGCCATGGGGTTTGGTTTGGTTTTCTTCCTTGATCACATTCCGTTTTAAGTTTAGAACTTCATTTCCATCTTCTCACGCTATACTCTGTTGAGATTTACAAAATTTAATTTTTTCACCTAGAACATCCCGTTTAACGTAAAAAAATTGTTATATTCCACTTTCTTTCTTTCCAAATTTCTTTCGCTCTTAATCCGTTTTTACCTCGAACTCACCGAAGGATTCCACCTCTACCGACTCAAGGGCAGCGTCCTGAAATATGAAACTTTGGATGGGGATACAACTGAGAAGGAGGATCAGTACCTCACGCACGCGGCCTCACCTGCTATGCTGAACAGGGGTCTTGTGGGGAGATGGGAAGATTGGAATGCATAAACAAGGAAGGCGGAAGGAAGCGGTCGTGACCTAAAGTTGGGTACCATCCCGACATTGGCTTGAAGGAGAAGTTGGAAACCACGGAAAACCGCTTCTAGGATGGCTGAGGTGGGAAGTCGAAATCGCCTTTACTCAGTTGACCTCCCGAGGCTGAGTGATGCTCGTTCCAGCCTCGTATCACTTTTCAAATTTCGTGGCAGAGCCTGGAATCGAAGCCGGCCTGGGGGGGGGGGGGTGTCAGCTAATCACACTAACCCAATACACCGCAGAAGCGGTCCCACATAAAAACTTAAATTCACTTTCTTTGTCAGAATACGTTTAACATTAAAAAAATTATTTTCATTTTTCTCCTGTAATATTCCACTAAATTTCACTAGAATTTATTTCATTTCCCTCCTGTTTTATTCTGATTTAAATTTATTTTTTCATCATATTCCATTTTATCTATAGGAACTTAATTTCAATTTTCTCACGTAAAACTATGTTGAAATTTGTAAGAGTTGACTTCGGTTTAACGTAACAAAACTTTTAAGCTAAGTGTATCACTAACTATCGCCTATGTAGGTTGCTCAGGTAAATGGAGAAATCGAATTAAAAGTTGCGCCGATTCTTACTTCTAGCGAACAGTACTACGCTCGCGAACTAACAATTTCCAGTGCTCTTCCGTGTTCCGATAGTCGAATGCTATGGTGGACAAGGCTGGCAACAAGAACAAAATTACTCCGACTAGAATCATGAGGCAGTTAGGGAAATAGTCATTTGTTGGTTTGGTGAGTGTATAGATATTCCCTTTTGTGACAGATAGTGCAAAACTAGACGTAAATAACTCCGTTGCTGCTGTCATGTATTCTCGCAGGTGTTCGGACTGGTAGTTAATCAGCTCCGGATTACTGGCTAAAGCATTGTCATTCATGCTCGATGGTCTGCAATACAAGCCGAGTAATGTTATGTGACTAGATCCTTAACAACTCAATGACAAGTCCCCAAGTAACGGTCAGAGGCTAAATCTGTGGCGACAAACATACACACACACACACGCACACACACACACACACACACACACACACGAGGGAACTGTAAACTTCGGTACAATTAGTACAGTGCTAGATGTAGGTACAACGCTGATACGATACAGACTATACAGGTCATGACTAGAAGTGGTAAATCATCAGAATTGAGAAAAACTGATCAGGAACAATCCTGACATTCCCTTGGAGGTTAACAGAAGAAATTAAGGAAAATATTTACCACACTCGATGATCGAGAATAGGAGGCTACCCCTCGAATTAAAGTTCTCTGTGTTGCCTCTACTACTCGTACTTTAAATGTACATTTTTATCTTATATGACCTGTATTAATCTTTCACGATTTTGGAGATAGCACTTGATTTTAAATGATGTAGTTAGGCTATACACGTTTACAGCAAGCTATACTGGAGCAAAAAAAAGTAATATTTGGAATTTAAGACGAATTATTTTACATTTTTATTATTATTATTGTTACCGTTATCGCATGCCGATTGGTTTCGTGAATAATTTAGTGTACAAATTATCGCTAAAAATCAATTGAAAAACTCTATTCAGTCTCTGTTTTCATACCTCGCAGTAGTTTGTAGGCTGAAACCACTGTAAACGGCAATTTCTTGAAATCTGAATCTTTTGATTTATAATTGTGCCAGCCGTCAGCATGAGGTACATGTTGGGTTACGGTACACAAACCGACCATCGTCAGTTCACTTTTAGGCATCGTGAAATGCCATTAGATATATTCATTAGGAGCAGAGGTACGAAAATTCTGAGGTTCTGTGTGTTGCCTGACATATACAACATATATATGACTAGAAGAGCACATGGCAGCCATGTTTGTTTACTATCGCTCGAGCTTTCATGTGCGTGATTTGACAGCTGACGGCTACACTGCCATCTAAATAATGGATTTTTGACTGACTGTCGAATAGTATCTGGATTCTACAAAGTTCTACGTGGAACCAAAAGATGGCAGTATAGTATATCATCGTGTATTTTGTCGGCTAAGAGACGGCAGACGAGCGGTGGGCGATAAAACGCCATGTCGGGTGTCCCCCGACATGCGACCGGAACGGGAATATCGTAATGTCGGGCCTCACCCGACAGACGAGTGGTAAAGGTTAATCCAGACAGTGTACAGCTCTACATCACAGCCTTATATTCATGGAAGAGCGAAGAATTTAATCCAGAACAAACATACGAGGACTGTAAATATAGTAAAATACAACGCAATATTTAAGGAACTAACAAGTACACCTACATTACATTCTTTCAGTGTAGTCACCCGCAAAGTGTATTACCTTTTGCCGAATGTCAGAAAGCCGTAGCGGATCGTGTTCTCTGTTGATGACAGCGACGGAGCGCCCAAATGCGAGGAGTACAAATGCCACGGGGTTTCTTCAACTTCGGAAACAGGTTGAAGTCACAAGGACTCATGTCCGGTGAGTATGGAGGATGTTCCAAGCCCTCATTCTGACCCGCACGAAACACCTTGATCCGTCGTGTAACCGTCCTATACAGTAATGCATTTTCGAATTCTAAATTCAATACACTTCTCTGCCAAAGTAGTATTAATATTTATCGCTCTAATTAAAATTATTTCGAATATTTGGTCCTTTCGTACTAAAATATTCATCTACTATAAAGATAAAAACCGACCTGGCTTACGCCGGTCTGAACTCAGATCATGTAAGGATTTAAAAGTCGAACAGGCTTATTAATTAAACTTCTCTCCACAGGCTTCACATAATTCTTGGTAACATTTTGATGCATTTT
Source organism: Anabrus simplex (assembly GCF_040414725.1). Lineage (NCBI taxonomy): Eukaryota > Metazoa > Arthropoda > Insecta > Orthoptera > Tettigoniidae > Anabrus > Anabrus simplex. Next base: position 35,093,234 of record NC_090276.1, read on the forward strand.
TGCCGCGGGTAACCTCAATTTTAATCCACGAACGCTGATCACCTTTCGAAAACATGCCTAAGAGTGGTGAAATCGACACTCTGCACTTCAACGCCACACGGCAACAAGACTCCCAACTGGATGCCCGTCAAATGCACCCTACGCATCGACAACAGCACCATCTGATCGCTCCCATATCCTACTTGCGTATGCCCGATCTGCTGAGAGTGTCTGGACTACTTTGCCTCGTAGTGGTCACCTTACAACCTCCTTTGTGAGGCTTTCCCTACAACCTCGTAACCTGTAGTGACAATGAGAGGTTTGAAGTAGCCTTACAAATTGATTACTTGATGTGATCAGTGTTTTACTAAAGGATAAAATTGCAAAATATGTCATGCCCTGTGTGCTTAATTACTGTGATGCCATTTTCGTACAACCCCGTCACCTGCAGAGGATTGGAACATCATTCCTCGCTGATTAAGGGGAGTCATGACTGGAATATTGAACTTCTACAATTTATCACTCAACAAGTTGCTTTACGTCGCGTCGACACAGAAACCATGGAAGATCATCTTCAGGGCTGTCGATGTTGAGGTTCGAACCCACAATCTCCCGAATACCAGATACATGCCACACTTAAGCGACTGCAGCTATCGAGCTCGGTACAGCCAAATTTAAAACACAAGCACATATTAATACGATAAAACAGGGTTTCCCAAAGTTTTGGTGTCTGAGGCATATCGCAATCATGTATAAGGACCCCTTAGCCACAGACCATAACAATGAATTTAGTGAAAAAATAAGCAGGATTTTGTAATGTTAACATGTTTGATCGTATTTGTGTAATTTAGGACAAAGGCCATGCGTTTTACAGCCGTACTCACTGAACCGAAGATCACCTCCAATCCCGTCCGTTTTCCTGCTTCCTCCATTTCAAGAAATATTTCCTTCAAATATCTATTATTCCTACCAATTAACACTACATCATCTGCATACGAACAAATTTGTTTGGATTCTCATTGCTTCATTATCATACATATTTTAAGTGGAGTCGGTAAACCCCATCTTGACAAGTTAATTTGACAGAAAAGGTACCCCAGTATCTCAGGAACTATTGAGGATAGAGTTTTAAACTTTTTACCACTACTAATTATCATTTTCCCGTAAGTATTGACCTAGAATTAAGTGGATAGGGCATTTATTAATGTGTTATTGTTCAATGTTTTACCAAGAAATTCATTAACACGTTCCGTGCGGTTCGGGTCACCATGTGCCCCGAAACATGTTACTCTTATCCGTCGGTGCGAACTTCCCAGAATTGCAAAGTAAGTAACTACGTCCTAGTTACGAATTTCCGTTAACTAATGGCAACATAGTGTTCCAATTGAAGCAAAGGATCGAGGCATACTGCTAGTTTTGATCGGCCCACCGGTGACCCAATTATTTCCGGGGTCATTTCTGTTTCACGCAATTGTTGAATCGGAATACTGTCGCACAGGTAAATACGCTGGAATGTCTCCTCAACAATAACGCACACAACAAGTGCACATGCATGGTTTAGGATGTCATACTAGGGAGTAAACAAAGTCAAATTCGTCAGGTCACCGGTGACCCGAACCGATAATAACTAAAGGCAGCATCGGGTCACCGGTGGGCCGATACGACGTAACATTAAGTCATCGAAATTCACTGCCGCAGGGAACGTGTTAAAAATCTCTCCAAATTAGAAACTAATCAAGATAAATATTTGTTTTCTAGCTTAGTATCTGCATCGAGGCATAACACAACTCTCTGATAACAATGATCTCTTTGTCTGGTATACTCTATGAGATAATGGGTCAGACATGTGGAAAAAACAATTTTCAGAAATGCAGACCAAAGTAATACACAATGTTCACACATACATTTACCCATGTCACCACCTAAAAGCAGTCTGGCTCATAGTCAGTATGATACGACACCTCACCCTGTTCATCCTGGATGCTTACATATTAACATTTTCTTCTCACGCTGGCTTCTGCTGCGCCTTACGTATCCTCCATGTATCCATTTGATGGAAAATCTGAAGTTTATTTACTCTCATATTGATGCCAAGCTGTTCCAGAACATTAATCCTTCCTATATGACCATTATTACATGTATTTATGACATCGCACACACCGAAACACAAATGTTTTGCTCCCACAAACAACTTTTTTGGATTTTGGATTCACCCATCAACACATTTGGCAAGAAGGTTAGGATGAACTAACTCCCTATAAATTGGTTTGATAGCTTCCATTACAGCAACTGAAATGCGGTTTTTGTGCCTAAATTCTTCTTCAGTGCCCATAGCCTTAGCTTTGCGATATTTACACCATGAATCTGGACAGGCTGGACAAAAACCATGTATGCGAAATTCACCAGAATACAATTTGTGAAAATATCTCGCCCATGCCCCTCCCCTCATACCATCTAACTTCTTCACGCGTAATTCTAGAACAGATTAACGAAAACCACAGCGTTCTAAATCGAATGGTTACAGAAATAGGTTGTAAATTCTTCACTTGTGCATTCATTTTCTAAATATACTTTTTAAATGTTTACAGGTAGCGTATCATAGTAAATTATACACCATTTTATTCAGCAGTGTCCAAATAATTTTCAGACAGTATTTGGAAAATATATTGTTTATGTTTGCTTTCCGACCTCCCTTTAGAAAGTTTCCCTTCACCTGGATGGAAGCAACACTCAAACGTGGTTTTAAAAAGTATATCTTAATTCCAAGAATTGTAAAATATTTCATCTTCTCACCTACTATGACATGAGATATAATATTTAATATTAGATATTTATTTTGGATTCCGTGGCTGATTCAGAAAGCGACATAGTGTGTCCGATGGAACTGAAATTATACTGAATTTAACTTGAAGCGTTTCGAATAAAGAACTAACGTACACAAAAGGGAGCAATAACTTCGTAGAATCCAGCGCAATAGAGTGAAATACGCCGGGTGAGGAAGGGGTTACAGAAGTGGAGAAGAGTGGATGGAGCAATTAAACTAATAACAAGGACTAAAAATAAGCTGACATTAAACAAGAATACCGGTGGAGCTTTTATATGATTATCCACGTCTTTCTGAATGTGATCCTTTAAGCTTATCTTGTCAAAAGGGACGAGGTCAAATAATGCAATAAATGTTAATTTTGTATGATTGGATTCGGATGTCATCGCAGAAAATTGATTCGTTAGATATCTCGTTGTCAATTCAACTACTGTCAGAATAAAATATAAACAGAGGAAGAAACGACGTCAGAAAAAGGAGATTTTATTATGAAAGGTGACTTCAATAGGAAGCTGATTTCCATTCATGATACACTAGATTGCATTTATTTTTGTTTGATCCAAAGGGTCCTCTAGCTACAAAACATAACAATACTGTATGGAGAGTTGCATACGTACTAGGGTTTTTTTAAACGATCACTGTTGACGCAAACAGAATTACTTGTTCTCTACCAATTTACACGGTGTGCTCGAATTGCGGAGCACAGTATGGAACCGACTTGTCTGCAAAGCTATGACAGCACAAGAAACTTTGTAAATTATTTTTAATTGCTTTACGTCGCACCGACACAGATAATTCTTACAGCGACGATGGGATAAGAAAGACCTAGGAGTAAGAAGGAAGCGGGCGTGGCCTTAATTAAGGTGCAGCCTGGTGTGAAAATGGGAAACTACGGAAAACCATCTTCATGGCTGCCCACAGTGAGGCTCGAACCCACTATCTCCCGCATGCAAGCCCACAGCTGCGCAACCCTAACCGCATGGCCAACTAGCCCGGTGGAAAAAGAAGTATTTTAATTGGAGCAAAGATGGTGTCGTCACCTTCCATTGGAAAGGCTAGCGCGCAGTGAGCCATCTACTGACGAACGAGAGTAATACTATAGATCAAAGGTAAAGCATTTTTAAATTCAAACGTTCATTATTAGAGCAGTATTGCTGGTGCAATGTAAAGAATTTCACCTTGTTTTCTTGACATGGGAAAATCCCAAAAGCTTATTTTCATATCTACAATTGAAGATCTGCCCTGAATAGGAATGTAACCAACAAATCAATAATTCTTCAGGAGAGATCAACATTTATGGTATGCATTACTTCAACCAATTGCTTAAGCAAGTGTACAAATCAGATCATACATTAAAAACAATATTTTATTATTATAACTTAAGGTTTTTAAAATAATGTATAAATCGGAAGTGATACAACGGAAAAAGAATCTGCAAATACGTCTTACGTGCGCATATAACAGAAAAGAAATCTTGTACATGCAATTGGAACAAAAATGAAAGCATATAGTAATAGTGTAATAATAAAAATGGAGAGAGCTTATAGACTAAATAAAAACATCTACGACAAGCAGGAATGCCAAAATAAGGCATTACAACACTGTAGCAAAAACAGAATGTCTGTACGCCAGCAATTACCTCTCGATGAATTACAAGTTGAAGAAGCTGGAGATCCTAGAAAGAAGAATACTACGCAAAATCTTGGAAACTTCACAACAATGAAGTCGACAGATATGTGGAGAAAATTGCAGAGGCCACTAAAAAGAGGAGGTTATCATTTCTCTGACATTTGTACAGAATTCGTGATTCGACTATCTGTGGAACAAGACCACAATGACGGCATGGATTAAGGACGTTCGGAAAGATCTAGAGAAGTCCAACACCAATGAAGTTCAGATGTTAGGCAGGAAAACATTTCGGATCATGATTCAAAATTTGGAAGGGTTTCAAGTCTAAAGAGCTGCAAAGACGGGAAGAGCCTGGACAGATGAACAGAAGAAACAGCATAGCGCCCATGTAAAGGAGTACTGGAGGAAGAGGAAACTTCAGACAAAGAACAAATGAAATTGTAGCGTGATCCTAAGTGGTCAATTCGTAAATGATAAATTAAAAATTAACTACAAAGTCAATTAAAATTTCAAGAATGTATAGATGTGATTTCGTCTATGGCCTTTATTTAAATGAGCTATTACACCTGGTTATGAGCCAACACAATCACTGTTCACCATCATGACTGATGCTCCATCCTTACACCACGGAGGACAAAGTTCTGCTTGGTGTAAACCAGCTTGAAGTTCAAGTGTAAAACTTAAGATGACACCACAGCATATAGGCGGAATTGTACACCCTATTTCCACTGAAATATCACTTTTAAAACATTTGTTGGTTACATCCTAATTCCGGAGAGGTCTTCCATTTTGGGTCGTGAAATTGTCAATCTACATGAATTCTAGCCTGTCTTCTAACTGTGCAGTATTTCCGATCCACAAATAGGTTGAAGAGGGCAAAAGGTAACATTATAACTTATAACGAACACTTGAGCTGTACTATGTATTACTATTATATATTGTCAACATTGTAACAGGATTGATGATGATGATGATGATGATGATTGTTGTTTAAAGGGCCTAACATCCAGGTCATCAGCCCGTAATAGTACGTGATGAATTCCAAAATTCATCCACTAACTAGAATTTAAAAAGATGACGATGAGAAATGATTACGAATTTAAAACAATCAATCCGAGTCACAATGCTCCACCTTTCGATAAAATAAAATAAACAATGCTATAAACGGAACAAGGGACTCTTTCCAAAGCAAAATCCTATTTCGATGATATTTGTTATCAAAATGGTCCCTAAATCCAGGTCATCTGCCTTTCATAATGGTAATAATCACTGGTAAAGTAGACCCATGTTGTTCCTCATATATTGGTATTAATCACATGCAATGCAGATCCGTGGTGTTCCTCATTTAGTGGTACTAATATCACGTAAATCAGACACGTGGTCCTAATCACAGGTAACGTAGATCAATGGTGTTCCTCATATAGTTATACCAATCACAGGTAACGCAGACCCGTGGTGTTCCTCACATAATGGTACTATTCACGGCCAACTCCCAGACCCACGGTGTTCCTCACATAATGGTACTAACCACAGGTAAGGTAAACCCATGATGCACCTCCCCGAATGATACTAATCACAGTCCCATGGTGTTCCTCGCGTAATGGTACTCTCATCACAGGTAACCTCATGGTTCCAAATCCATCTTCCCTTGGTTGCCCCTTTTAGTCGCCTCTTACAACAGGCAGGAGATACCGCGGGGGAATTCTTCGTCTGCATCCCCCAACTCACAAGAAGATTTTTTTCTATTTGCTTTACGTCGCACCGACACAGATATGTCTTGTGGCGACGATGGGATAGGAAAGGCCTAGGAGTTGGAAGGAAGCGGCCGTGGCCTTAATTAAGGTACAGCCCCGGCATTTGCCTGGTGTAAAAATGGGAAACCACGGAAAACCATCTTCAGGGCTGCCGACAGTGGGGCTCGAACCCACTATCTCCCGATTACTGGATACTGGCCGCACTTAAGCGACTCACAGGAAGATTGTAACAGGTTTCATGACTATGGTTTGGCACAGTTCTTGTCAGACGAATCTTTAATGTAACTCTATGTTAACATCGCATGTCGAGTCTCTCGTGATCTGTAGCGTAAGGATGGTTTAAACTCCCTTCTAACGTACAGAAAAAAACGAACGGGAGTACCTATTATGCATTCTCTGTGTGTGTTCCTCGTCAGAAGAGCAGAACATGTGTGACCTACTGCATATACAATCCCCTCCCTCCCCCCACTGTACAGCAGTTTGTATGTACACACACACTACACAACATAGACCCAACTATATGGAGTATAGCAGCAAGAAAACTTTCAAGCCGATTAAGTTAATTCTCATACCGGTGTCCGCAGCACACGTCGTAATGATCATAGGGATCTGAAATTTCGTAGATACGCTGACTAAGCAATGCACTCGCGAATTACGCCACAAAAATTTTTACTTCCAAGTCTTGCCACCAGGAGAAAGTATGGCGCTTTAAGCAGTCAGAACATGCAATATTTCTTAACTCTGACATCCTTGGTGACGCATACTGATTCCTTTTTAATGCACAAAAACATTTCTTAGCAGGCAAAGTAGGGCTCCCTATACTACGAAAAACGTAAAATTAAGCAATTTCCTCAATTGTGCCGAGAGTTGAAAGTTGTTGAGAGTTGAAATTGTAAGTATTGGAGATGTCTATCGAACTAAAAAAATCATCGAAAACCACTTCCGGCCTAAATGCGGTTCCGGAAAAACAGTCAAAAATTGCTTGTTTCTTAATCGTTTTATTTTTATTCAAATCCTAGCCAAATTAACTTATTTACATAATTATTTCTGTAATGTGTTCCTTAGTTCAATACACCCAGGTTTTTTTCTTATTATTGAAAAATATCCACACCGAATGTAGTTATAAGGGCTTAAGTGAAACTCTGTAATCACTCACATTAGCGCTCGTAGTGGTGCTTAAGTGAAACAATGCATTGACCGGCATTAGCGCTCGTAGTGGTGCTTAAGTGAAACTCTGCAATGGCTCACATTAGCGCTCGTAGTGGTGGTTAAGTGAAACTCTGCAATGACTCACATTAGCGCTCGAGGTGGTGCTTAAGTGAAACTCTGCATTGACTCGCATTAGTCCTCGAAGTGGTGCTTAAGTGAAACTCTGCATTGACTCACATTAGCGCTCGAGTGGTGCTTAAGTGAAACTCTGCATTGACTCACATTAGCGCTCGAGTGGTGCTTAAGTGAAACTCTGCATTGACTCACATTAGCGCTCGAGGTGGTGCTTAAGCGAAACTCAGCATTGACTCACATTAGCGCTCGAGGTGGTGCTTAAGTGAAACTCTGCATTGACTCGCATTAGTCCTCGAAGTGGTGCTTAAGTGAAACTCTGCATTGACTCACATTAGCGCTCGAGTGGTGCTTAAGTGAAACTCTGCATTGACTCACATTAGCGCTCGAGTGGTGCTTAAGTGAAACTCTGCATTGACTCACATTAGCGCTCGAAGTAGTAGGCGAACTGCCAATCTAATCCACCGGATAACGATGATTAAGAAAAGGAATGCAATTTTTAGGAATAAATAAAGAATATATTCTCATACATTATTATAGTTTATTTACCAAAAAATCGTAGCTCATATCCCTAGGATGTTTTCAACATTGAATTGCTTGTCTGAAGGGCTAGAACTGTGGATTTTTGCTACGACCGTATCATCTCCAGGCATTTTCTAGATGCGTGGCCTTCAAATCCCCCGACCTAAATCCATGTGGTTTCTAGTTGTGGGGAAACTTGAAAGATCGTGTCTATCAAAGACGTAATATCTGGTCTCTGCCTGATCTAAAGGACAGCATACAAAAACAATCGCTCTGATATCCCTGACAACTGTCGATCTTGCCTTATTTATTTGGGATGCAGCATGTTGCTGAGTTGGGAGGCCATTATGAACATTCTTTGTAACCATAAATCCTATTAAACGTGCCAGAACCACCGTTATTCTGTATTTGATCTTTCGTACCTGTTTTTCTGCGATCCTACCACTGCTTAGAGCGCCATATTTTCACCTGGTGGCAATACTTGCAACTATTATTTTTGTGTTAATTATGCTTATTAACATATCTACGAAATTGTAGACTGCTGTAATCATTACAGCGCTGAACACGTGGTACACTCGGTATTTAGATTGATTTTGTTTGCCTTACTTCGCTCCGACACAGATACTGTAGTTCTTATGGTGACGATGGGATAAGGAACGGGCAGGAGTGGGACGGAAGCGGCCGTGGCCTTAATCAAAATACAGCTTTGAGTGAAAATGGGAAACCACGGAAAACCACTTTCAGGGCTGCCGACAGTGGGGTTCGAACTAGATTGATGATGTTTACACGTTCCATGATTATATACAGTCAAACCCCTTACTCGAATTTTCAGTATCTCGAAGTAACTTTAATTTACCGGCCGTTTTTCCTATTCTTTACATGCATTTATTTCTCAATTACTTGAAATTCGGTTACACGAATTTCTCGAAGCAAACATTTCCTCCCTTGAAGGAAAAAATACTCTGTAACTCGAATTATTAAAGTGATGCCGTAAAATATAGTTTGTTTGCATATTTTTTTAAATGTTGGTAAAAAATAATGCAATCAGTATAAGCCCGGAGATAAATATGATTCAATTATGCGCTATAAATGCTCAAAAATGGTATTCTATGTATCTCGAAAGAGTAGGCCTATTCACTTCCTCTTGATGATGGAAGAATACTATTCTCTGCTAGATACTATTTGATTCTCTGACCTTCTCCAGCTTCTGAATATACGCAACAGATTGCAGAAAGTTCCTAATAACTTACATGCTGGTAAGACAAAACAGTCTACGTACGTATAGACGGGAAGGTATCAAGTCGACTAGCCTCCTGAATGACCATTAATAAAACGCAGGGACCAACTCGTGAAAAAGTGGATAGTCTGCTTACGCGAAGCCACGGCGAGTTGTATGTTGCACTAACTCGGGCAAGATCATTTCAAAATGTCCAGATACAGATACGGCCGAATGTTCGAAGCATAGAGAAAGTTTTATGGAAAGAAGTGTTATAAATGTTTATAAAACTATTGAAAATTGAAGGCTAAAACAATATGACTGCGACAGGCATATCAAGACGAGATATCTGACCTGCGGAGCAGAATATATTTTAAAATATACAAGTTATTTTGTCTATGACCTTGTTTAAATAATCTATTACACCTGCTGATGAACCAACACAACCACTGTCCACCATCCAACCTGAGACCACGGACGACAAAGTACCGGTGTCTGAAACCAGTTTGAAGTTCAAATGATGATACACGTTTTACCACTGACATCTCACTCTTCAGAAGTTAGTTCGTTACATCCTTATTTTGGAGATGTCCAATTATTGGTTTTAGTTAAGGTACTGAACATAACTAACGTTAGATAGCGAGAGAAATTTCCAGTTACTGTATAATGAATGCTGACCTAGTTTTAAGAAAAGTATCATTGATATCATTCTCTACTATGAAATGATTTTCCCATCACCTCATCCCGCATAGTGATGGTGAATAAAAGCATATATGCAAGAAGAATTCGCGTATACTACCAGTATATTGTTAGTGAATTTCATTGACCATAAAATTACAGCATCATAAAACGCATTATGGACTTAATAATATTACGATGCGTGTATGTGTTTATACTGAAGTTTATTAAAGTAAATTATTACACATTCTATCTAGGGTAAACTGAACTCCCGCTGCTAAACTTCGAAAAGATGTATTGTTTTCTCTGTCTGATATTGCACAGTTATCTTCTATTAATGTTATTTATCGAACTAGAATATTGTACTTTACTGCGGGATTTAAAGCTTAATACACAACAGATTGGCATTATTATGACCAGTCTCCCTGTGTGGTTCAGTGGTAGAGTATCAGCCTCCCGATCTCAAGATCGCGGTTCAAACCCAACGGAGGTCGTCAAATATTTTAAGGGTGGAAATAAAAGTCCATCCAACAACTCATATCGTAAGATGACGACAGGTAAAATATTTCTTTGGTGAAACATTCAGTGTTTACCGGACAAAATGAACTAAAATTCAGCCTATCCAGAGAGTCGCTGCGCGGTTTCGGTCACGTAATTCTCAGCTTGCATTCGGGAGATAGTAGATTCAAACCCCACTGTCGGTAGCCCAGAATATAGTATTCCATGCTTTTCTATTTGTTGATGATGATGATGATGATGATGATGCTTGTTGTTTAAAGGTGCCTAACATCTAGATCATCGGTCCGAAATGAGACGAAATGTAATTACAATATAAAGTACAAAATTCATCCACTGAACGGAATACAAAGTGTGATGATGAAGAATGAATGGATGAATATGATTTTAATATAATCAGCGGATCCCACTCACAATCCTGAAATCTAAAAATAATTCCAAAATCCATCCACTGACAAAAATTCAAAAAGACGACGATGAACAATGGATATGAACTTAAAACAATCAGTGGATCCGACCCGCAATGCCCCACCTTCCCTGCAACTAACGTAAAAAAAATAGTGTATACTGACCAAGGGGCTGCTTTCAAAGCACAATCGTGAATCGGTGATGCTTGTTGCCTGAAGGGTCCAAAATCCAGGTCAACGGCCCCTCATTATGGTATTTATCGCTAGTAAAGTAGAACCATGGTATTTCTCATGTAGCAGTAAGCATGTAAGCTTTGGGAAGGCATATATTCTTTCTGATTATATTAGACATGTTTGCGAAATTAATAACTGGTTGATACAAGGGCAGTTCGGGTTTAGAAAAATGTTTTCCACTGAATCTAAACTTGTAGGATTCCAGCAAGATATAGCAGATATCTTGGATTCAAGAGGTCAAATGAACTGTATCGCGATTGACCCGTGTAAGGCATTTGATAGAGTGAATCATGGGGAACTACTGGCAAAAATTAGTGCAATTGGACTAGACAAAAGAGTAACTGAATGGGTTGCAACAGTATATTTACAAAAAGAGGTCTCAGAGAATTAGAGTATGCGAAACTTTATCTGACCCTGTAAAAATTAAGAGGGGAATTCCTCAAGGCAGTATTATTGGACCTTTATGTTTTCTTATATATATATATAAATGATATGAGTAAAGAAGTGGAATCAGAGATAAGGACTTTTGCGGATGATGTTATTCTACATAGAGTAATAAATAAGTTACATGATTGTGAGCAACTGCAAAATTAGCTCGATCATGTTGTGAGATGGACAGCATGCAATGGTACGGTGATAAACGGGGTTAAAAGTCAGGTTGTGAGTTTCACAAATAGAAAAAGTCCTCTCGGTTTTAATTAGTTTCAATTACTGCGTTGATAGGGTGATAGTTCCTTATGGGGATCACTGTAAGTACCTAGGTGTTAATGGAAAGATCTTGATTGGGGTAATCGCATAAATGGGATTTTAAATAAAGGGTACAGATGTCTGCACATTGTTATGAGGGTGTTAAGGGGTTGTAATAAGGGTGTAAAGGAGAGGGCATACATGTCTCTGGTAAGACCGCAAATAGAGTATGGCTCCAGTGTATGGGACCCTCATCAGGATTACTTGATTCAAGAACTGGAAAAAATCCTAAGAAAAGCAGCTCGATTTGCTCCGGATGATTTTCGGCAAAATAGTAGCGTTATAAAAAAGTTGATAAATTTGTGCTGGGAAGAACTTGGGAGAAAGGAGACGAGCTGCTCGCCTGAGTGGTATTTTCCGAGCTGTCAGTGGAGAGATGGCGTGGAATGACATTAGTAGAATAATAAGTTGGAGTGGGTGTAGAAGTAGTAAGGATCACAATATGAAGATAAATTTGGGATTCAGGAGGACAAATTGGAGCAAATATTCGTTTATAGGAAGGGGAGCTTAGGATTGGAATTACTTACCAAAGGAGATGTTCAGTAAATTTCCGGTTTCTTTGAAATCATTCGAGAAAAGGCTAGGAAAACAACAGATGGGGAATATGCCACCGGGGTGACTGCCCTGAATGCAGATCAAGAGTGATTGATTGATAATCAAACGTAAAATAGACTCACGCTGTTCCACACGTTATGGTACTACTCACAAGTAATGTACGTCGCACTGGTAATGCATACCTATGGTGTTTCTCACATAATGGCGCCACTCATAGGCAACGCGAACCCATGGTATTCCTCACAGGTATACTAATCAGGGGCGTCGGTATGCCCGTGGTGTTTCTCAGACAGGCAACGCAGACCCACGTTGTTTCTCATATAGTGGTACTAATCTCATGAAACGCCGAGACCCGTTGTTTCTGACATAATGGTACTAATCACAGGCAAGTAAGCCCGTGGTGTTCCGAATATAGTGGTACTAATCAGAGGTACCTTAAACCCAAAGTGAACCACTCTCTTCTGCTACTAATCACTCACAAGTAACTTTTCAATTTTCACACTAGGCCAGGCCTTTCCAACTCGAGCACTTAGTGCTGGGGCGCACCAGAGCTGCACTCAGCAGCACCGTTCCCCTCCTTCCCCACCTACCCCGTGAAGTGGTCGGTGCATGCGTACGTAAGAGACAGTACATTCATTCTCATTCTGTGCGTGTGTGTGTGCCATTCTCAGTAGAATGTAGTTGATAGAACAAACAGTGGAGCAGTTGGTTTCACCTTCGTTAAAAATGTCGTTTAATCCTTCATGGGAGGATTCATATTTTGTTCCCAATACCGAAGGGAAAGCTCAGTGTTCAATTTGTCATGTCATTTTGAGCGTAAAGTCTTCAACCGTGCGACGACACTACCACAATAAACATGTTTCCACCTATGATGACATTGTTGGCGCAGCAAGAACCGAACAAATTGCTAAGTTAAAATCGGAATTGCTAAGTTCTTCAGAGATACGTAATAACTTACTCATTAGGAATTTATTGTTTTACATGCAATTTAGGAGATACGATTTTCGTTTTTGGTTTTGGTTTTGTATTATTAAGAACTGTTTAGAATAAGACTTAGATGTGCTGCGAAAAAAACACACCGGGCGAGTTGGCGACGCGGTTAGGGGCGCTCAGCTGTGAGTTTGCATCCGGGAGATAGTGGGTTCGAACCCCACTGTCGGCAGCGCTGAAGATGGTTTTCGTTGGCTTCCCATTTTCAAACCACGAAAATCCTGGGGCTGTTGCTTAATTAAGGCCACGGCCGCTTCCTCCCCATTCCTAGCCTTTTTCTATCCCATCATTGTATAAAACCTATTGCAAAAAAGAACCCACAAAGATATTATTTTAATTATTTTATCTCCCTGTCCCACAGATACTTGAACCCAGCACTTTAGAAGGCGCAGTTCGAGCACGTTATGGGCTATTGTTGCTCTAAAAATTGCAAAAAAAAAACAAACCAGATGTTTTCAACTCTGAATATAAATAAATGGAGAACTAGGATTTCTCTGTCTGATGCGGACTTAGAGGCTGTACTTAGAATTTCTACTGCCAAATCGATTGTACCCGTTATTGGTAATTTAGTTGCTGCAAAACGATGTCAACAATCGACTTAAACGCTAAATGTAGATTAAGGCAAGTGCAAAGTATGTACAGAATAAATTGTGTGTCTATGTGTTCAGAGAAATGTCATAAATAATATTGTTTTCATAAGCTGCGCGCTGAATTGGCGACCTGTGGTTCTGCCTCTGTCACTTCCCCTCCTTCCCCCTCCACCTCAATGGTGCTATAGCACAGCACCGGGGCTCCGGCCGGGGCCGTGGGAGCACCTCAGTTGGAATCCCTTGCACTAGGCGAATAGCGGGATCGTACCTTAATGAAAACCACTGCCCTATCCTGTTATAGGTTAGTTTCATTTATTTGGTAATTTTCGTTTAGCTTTAGTGTAAGAGAAGCTTCATAGCCTTAAATACGCCAAGCAAAAGAAGACAAATAAGTAACTAAATTATGTCTGCGTATCGTACAAGGCTAGGCGTTCGTCTTCTTTTCTCAAAGTTGTGAGATCGAATCCTATACAGTATATAGATATTAAATAGTTCTTATATGCAAGAGAACTTTAACGGTCGATTTTCAGGTATGATGAACGACTTCTTTTCAGGACAAAATTCCAGGAATCTAAAATTACATAAAAGATTTTATAATTTGACTGACTAAGCACAGAAGTATTACAGGATTACGAAGTAGGTCTCCGCCGTAGCAGGTCTCAAGCCCGGTTGAGAAAGGAGACCTAAATCGAGAACAGTATGAGCAAGGAGTAGCGTTGAACACCAAATCGTGAAGTAATCAAAGGGCGGGCACAGGCGCTAAGGGGGCAGCACCCCCCGCCCACAACATTTTGGGGACTGCAGGCCAATTACCCGTATCTCCGAGAAAACGTTATTACTGCAACTTAAAGAGAAGCCGGACGGGAAAACAGATGACGAATTTTGGCATGAAACAGGTCACAAAAATTGGATGTTGGAATATATGAACAATACGGCAAACAGGAAGACTAACACAGGTCTGCTCAAATATGATGAACTACCAACTTGTTATCCTGGGATTAAGTGAGGTCCGATGGAAATACTTTGGAGAACATCGAACACCTGATGGTTTCACCTTTCTATATTCTAGCAATGAAGAGGGATATGACCATAAAGAAGGCGTAAGAATGCTCCTAAGCAAAACGGCTAAGAAAAGCCTTATAGAATGGAAAACCAATTTCGGGAATAATTATGGCAGCAAGATTTAATACCAATCTTAGGAACGTCAGCATAATTCAGTGTTATGCACCAACTAAAGCAACAGATGACCAAGACACGAATATTTTTTACGGCTCACTAAATGAAACGACAACAGGGATCTTGTGATAGGTGGAACTACTTTCCCGCACAAGAACTGTCACAAGGTAACATGGATGTCTCCCAATGGTGTGACGGAAAATCAGGCAGACGATATGGAATTTCAGAGAAAATGGAAAAGGGCAAAGCATGACGTTAGGAATAGACGAGGTGCAGATGTAGGAAGTGACCACCATCTCATTCCAGCAGAGTTTCGAGTTAAGATTAAAGCAAATAAGCAAAAACTAGAAAGCAAGCATAGAAAATACTATGTGATGAAACTAAGGAATGAAAACCATAAATATCAACTTAGCTTACAGTTAAGAAACCGTTTTGAATTTCTTGTGTAGGAAAATAAAGGTACAATCGTGGAGGAATGGAAAAAAAAATGAAAGTAAATTTTGTGGAAACTATTGAAGAAGTGAGAAAGAGGACTAAAAGACTGTGGTTAATAGAAGATGCATGGCAAAAGATCAAAGAGACAAAGGAAGTTAAACAGTAAATAAATCAATGCAAAACTCGTCACCAGAAGATAACTGTGGAGAAGGATTATAATGATAAAGATAGGGCAGTTAAAAGAAATGCTAGGAAAGATAAGCGAAAGTCGGTAGAGGCCCAAGCGCTCACAGCAGAGACTGCTGCTGGAACAGGGGACTGGAAGACTTTATACGAGGTGACAAAAACCCCCTCAGAAGAAAGAAGACGCAGAGAGGAGGCCCTATAAGGAGTAAGGAAGGAAATATGCTTACTGGAGAAAATGAACAACAGAAGGGATGGAAGGAGCATTTTGAGGAAGTGTTAAACATGGACTTGGGAAATGTTCGAATCGAGGAAGAAAAAAAAAGGAAGAACAAATAATGCCAGAACAGGTAGACACAAGAATCAACACCGACCCAATTACGAAGGACGATATCATCACGGCTATCAAGAAGATGAAAATGGTAAAGCACCAGGTATTGATAATATTCATCCAGAATGCCTAAAGGAAGACATTGAACTATCAACTGATACATTTTACCCCCTTTTTACCAAAGTGTGGGAACAAGAACAAATACCAGAGGATTGTGAAAACAATGACTGCTTGTGAAACTCGCAAAAGAAAAAAATGAGATAGGACGAAATGTGACTTTTTTTTTACAATTGGATATACGTCGCACCGACACAGAGAGGTCTTCCGGCGACGACGGAATAGGAAAAGGCTAGGAGTGGGAAGGAAGCGACCGTAGGCTTAGCTAATGTACAGCCTCAGCATTTGCCTGATGTGAAAATGGGAAACCACGGAAAACCATCTTCAGGGCTGCCGACAGTGGGATTCGAACCTACTATCTCCCGGATGCAAGCTCACAGCTGCGCGCCCCTAACCGCACGGCCAGCTCGCCCGATAATGTGACAATTGGAGAGGTATTACATTACTGTCAATTCCAAGCAAAGTCTTCACAAGGACCCTGCTAAATCAAATTGTAAGTATTATAGACCAGACATTGAGGAGAGAACAAGCGGGCTTCCGTAAAAAATAGATCATGTGTTGACCAAATTAATACACTAAGGAGCATAGAGGAACAGTGTCAGTAATGGAATACGACATTGTATCTAATGTTCGTGGATTTCCTTAAAGCGTTTGACTCCCTGAGGAGAACATTTATGTGGATGGTACTGGCCAGGTATGGGATACCTGGGAAAATTATCAAACTGTCAACAATTTCTACTAAAATAACAGCTGCCAAATGATCCTCGAGGAAAACTGACCGAAGCAGTGAAGGTGAACTCAGGATTGAAACAAGAGTGTATTCTTTCTCCCACCATTTTTCTTATCACCATGGATCTGGTCATGAGGGAGCTGATGTTTGGAGCTAAAACTGGTCTTCATTGGAAACTAATGCAGCATCTGGAGGACCTAGATTTTGCGGACAATGTATGTGTCATCTCTCAAAATTTAAAAAATATGGAGGAAAATTTGAATCACACACAATAATATGGAGCTAAAATAGGAATGAAGATCAACTGAAAAACGACAAAGGAAATGTGAGTAAACATCAAAATTGATCCAGAGAGTGGAGAAGAGAATTTTTTTTTTGCTAGTTGTTTTACGTCGCACCGACAAAGATAGGTCTTATGGCGACGATGGGCCAGGGAAGGGCTAGGAGTGGGAAGGAAGCGGCCGTGGCCTTAATTAAGGTACAGCCCCAGCATTTGCCTGGTGTGAAAATGGGAAACCACGGAAAACCATTTTCAGGGCTGCCGACAGTGGGGTTCGAACCTACTATCTCCCGAATACTGGACACTGGCCGCACTTAAGCGACTGCAGCTATCGAGCTCGGTGGAGAAGAGATTGAAACGGTGGCAGAGTTCAGTATCTAGGTAGTATAATGGCAGAGGGTGGTGGTGCCGGCGCAGATGTTAAGAGTCGCATCAAGAAGGCAAATTTCGCATTTGTTCAGCATTGTGCAATACGTAAAATCCATGACATCTCAACCTAGACAAAACTACAAGTTTTTCCGTAGCAATGTTAAAGCGGTCCTACTGTATGCATGTGAGACCTGGAAAGTAACAATTCAGATCACCAGTAGTCTACAGGTTTTCATGAACCGTTGCTTCAGAAGAATTCTGCGGACACATTTGCCAGAGTCCATCACAAATGAGGAACTCTTGAAGAGGACAGGAGAAACCCACAAAAGACAGCAGATAAAAAGGAGAAAATGGGGGATGGATAGGTCATTGTCTGAGAAAGCAGGATGTCATCGAGAAAGAAGCACTTACAATAGGTGGAACCCGCAAGGAGTAAGAGAAAGAGGAAGACTAAAGATGACATGGAGGAGACGAGTGGACAAAGAGATGAGGGAGAACGGCAAATCCTAGGCAAAATTGCAGCTGATTGCCAGAATACGGAAACAATGGAGGACTTTTTTACAGATCTTTGCTCCGAAAGAGGACACAGGATATAAGTCAAGTAGGTCAGTAAGTCAAACGAAGTATGACAGAGTATATTCCGGACGTTTTCAGTACGAAGCATTCTTATATAATAATAATAATAATAATAATAATAATAATAATAATAATAATAATAATAATAATAATAATAATAATAATAATAATACTCGGTAGAGTCAATATATTCAAGTACCTAAGGGAAATAATAGAGCCAAACAACCTAGATAAACACAAACTATAGCACTTAGAAATGGAATTGGCTCATCAATTAACAAAAGTCACTCTCAGTTTTAACAAATCCAACATCAAAACACAATCATAAAACCGAAATGCCATTATGCAATAGATTTTTCAGTCTAACAAAAACGTAAAGACAATAATTGGAGAAAAAAGGAAAAGAGTACTTGAATGTGAAGAACTTATAAAGAAACTTAGGCCGAAGCGAAAAATTATTAAAGTATTCATTACTGAAAAATCATCAAATGCCCTCAGGAAACAATTCCATTTATTTATTTATTTATTTATTTATTTATTTATAAAACACAGTAGGTAGTGTTCATTTCTTTTATTCATTCCGAAGCGGTATCATCAAGTATTACATATAGTCACTAGTCTTTAGATAATAAAGATATGTACATACAAATTTTGCAAGCCAGAGATCTAGGTGAGAGATATTAAATATTTGCATTTAAGTACGAACAGAAAAAAATCGTAGTTTCACTTATGGATATAAAACATAGCATACCCGTATATCTCAAACATTCACTCTCTATTTGCAGAACATATTAGCTCACTCATCCTTGTAGTTAGTTATTTTCCGTCATAAAACACACAGTTGAAATTTGGTGAAAACACAGTTGGCCATTAACATTGCTACATCAGGTAAGTAAACGGAGAGCAGAATAATATTTATTGTACAAGCACAGCATCAGGGAAAAACTGAATTTAAATTTCACACTCTGACATCGACAACTGATCATATGAGGTATTTCCATTGTAAATCGTTCAGTTATACGAGACCTGCAAATAGAGTAGTGCCAATATTGATAAAACTCAATATTTAATGAATTTAACAAGTACAATTGCATTACATTCCTACAACGCAGTCGCCCGCAAAGTCTTATTACATTTTGCCTAAAATCTAGGGACCGTCGGCAAGGAGTCGTCTCTTGATGACAGCGACTGAGCGCCCTACTGCGCGGAGTACAGATGCCACGTCAGGAAATCGGCGATCTCGGATGTGTACTTCAAAAATACAAGGACCCATGTCTGGTGAGTACGGAGGGTGTTCCAACGTCCGTTGTCATGCAACACGATGCATTCACGCCACAGGCTTTACGTAATCCCCGATAACATTCTGATGCTTTTTGCCACGGGAAAACTCGATTTTGTTCCACGAACGCTGATCACCTTTTGAAAACATGTTTTAGGGCGGCGAAATCGATACTCTTCACTTCAACGCCACACAACAAAAACAACACTCCCAAATACATGCCCGTCAAATTCACACTACACATGACAACAGCGCCACATGACCGCTCCCATATCCTATTTGCGCACGCCCGATCTCCTGCTAGTGTCTAGACTACGTTGCTACTACTTTATTTCCCTGGTATAAATAACATTCCTCCAACCAAGCACATTTTATTCAACTAGCGTGTTAGTTTTAGTCAAATCACCACCAATATTAATCACAGCAAGATTTTAAAATTATGTTCGTTGTTGTAAAATTAAGCTTTTACTGTATTTGTAAAGTTTCTGTCTCATTAGCTTTATTCAATGCAATGATTCTTTTCTTTGTGTGTGTGTAAGTCTTATCATTTGTATTAAGCTGAAGATGACATAGATCGAAACATGTTGCTTAGAAAAAAATAACAGTACAGATCATTTAATTTAAGTAGTGTACACTTTTCTACTGAATAGGTGGATAATACACTGACTGACAGAGCAAATGGAACACCAAGAAGGAGTGGTCAGAACTTTATGCCAATTGCAGGGTAGACTGACGTCACTGAGGTATGCTCATGATGTGAAATGCGCCGCTGTGCTGCGCACGTAGCGAACGATAAATGGGACACGGCGCTGGCGAATGGCCCACTTCGTACCGTGATTTCTCAGCCGACAGTCATTGTAGAACGTGTTGTCGTGTGCCACAGGACACGTGTATAGCTAAGAATGCCAGGCCGCCGTCAACGGAGGCATTTCTAGCAGACAGACGACTTTACGAAGGGTATGGTGATCGGGCTGAGAAGGGCAGGTTGGTCGCTTCGTCAAATCGCAGCCGATACCCATAGGGATGTGCCCACGGTGCAGCGCCTGTGGCGAAGATGGTTGGCGCAGGGACATGTGGCACGTGCGAGGGGTCCAGGCGCAGCCCGAGTGACGTCAGCACGCGAGGATCGGCGCATCCGCCGCCAAGCGGTGGCAGCCCCGCACGCCACGTCAACCGCCATTCTTCAGCATGTGCAAGACACCCTGGCTGTTCCAATATCGACCAGAACAATTTCCCGTCGATTGGTTGAAGGAGGCCTGCACTCCCGGCGTCCGCTCAGAAGACTACCATTGACTCCACAGCATAGACGTGCACGCCTGGCATGGTGCCGGGCTAGAGCGACTTGGATGAGGGAATGGCGGAACGTCGTGTTCTCCGATGAGTCACGCTTCTTTTCTGTCAGTGATAGTCACCGCAGACGAGTGTGGCGTCGGCGTAGAGAAAGGTCAAATCCGGCAGTAACTGTGGAGCGCCCTACCGCTAGACAACGCGGCGTCATGGTTTGGGGCGCTATTGCGTATGATTCCACGTCACCTCTAGTGCGTATTCAAGGCACGTTAAATGCCCACCACTACGTGCAGCATGTGCTGCGGCCGGTGGCCCTCCCGTACCTTCAGGGGCTGCTCAATGCTCTGTTTCAGCAGGATAATGCCCGCCCACACACTGCTCGCATCTCCCAACAGGCTCTACGAGGTGTACAGATGCTTCCGTGGCCAGCGTACTCTCCGGATCTCTCACCAGTCGAACACGTGTGGGATCTCATTGGACGCCGTTTGCAAACTCTGCCCCAGCCTCGTACGGACGACCAACTGTGGCAAATGGTTGACAGAGAATGGAGAACCATCCCTCAGGACACCATCCGCACTCTTATTGACTCTGTACCTCGACGTGTTTCTGCGTGCATCGCCGCTCGCGGTGGTCCTACATCCTACTGAGTCGATGCCGTGCGCATTGTGTAACCTGCATATCGGTTTGAAATAAACATCAATTATTCATCCGTGCCGTCTCTGTTTTTTCCCCAACTTTCAGCCCTTTCGAACCACTCCTCCTTGGTGTTGCATTGTCACTGTCAGTCAGTGTATATGTACATTCTTGCTAAGAATTTTTATCCCTAAATCAATTCAAAACTGAAAACTGAAAAATGTTATTGTTTTCAAATTGTGGCCTGATAAAAAAACGGACTTCAGATCTTTAATCAGCACACTGAAATTAGGATCATTACACCTGCTTTTGTTCGTAACACCTTCACTCTAAATATTACTATGGCTGTCTCTAATGCAATTTGTGTAATATTCTCTATGTCATTCGTCGTTGTTGTTGGTCCCACCATTCTGGATCAATCAATCATTCAATCAATCAATCAATCAATCAATCAATCAATCAATCAATCAACCACCCCATTGATCTTCATTTAGGGCACTAGCCCAGGAGGCAGATTCCGTACCTGTTGTTTTCCTAGCCTTTTCTTAAATGACTGCAAATAATTTGGAAATTTATTGAACACCCCCCTTGATAAATTATTCCAATCCCTGACTCCTCTTCCTATAAACGAATATTTGCCTCAATTTGTCCTCTTGAATTCCAACTTTATCTTCATAATGATATTTTTCCTACTTTAAGAACACTATTTAAACTCATTCGTGTACTGGTGTCATTCTCCATGACATCTCGCCACTGACAGCTCGGAATATACCACTTAGTCTGGCAGCTCGTCTCCTTTCTCCCAATTCTTCCCAGCCCGAACTTTGCAACATTTTCGAAACGTTACTCTTTTGCCGGAAATCATCCAGAACAAATGGAGCTGCTTTTCTTTGGATTTTTTCCACTTCCCGAACCAAGTAATCCTGGTGAGGGTCCAATACATTGGAACCATACTCTAGTTGGGGTCTTACCAGACACGTATATGCCCTCTCCTTTACATGCTTACTACCATCCATAAATACCCTCATATGTATGTAACCTTCATGCAAAATACCTTTCATGTGATTACCCCCTTATATTAACACTTAGGTACTTACAGTGATCCCCAAAAGGAACTTTCACCCCAACAACGCAGTAATTAAAACTGAGAAGACGTTTCCTATTTGCAAAATTCACAACCTGACTGAACTCAGTTTATCATCATACCATTGTCTACTGTCCATCACACAACATTGTCGAAGTCTTTTTGCAGTTGCCCACAATCTTGTAACTTATTTATTACTTCGTACAGCAGGTGTGACCTCTTCAGTCACTATTTTGTCTAATACGTTGGTACACATTTTTGCCAGTAGTCTCCCATGATCAACCGTATCAAACGCCTTAGAGAGGTCAGACGCGGTACAGTCTATCTGACCACCCGAATCTAAGATATTTGCTATACCTTGCTGGATGGTTTTGGGTTTCTGAATCTGCGGTTTGTAGTCTGAATCGTCACACCTGGGTATATGAAGCTGTTGACACTTCGGAGACGAACGTTATTACAGCATATGGGCTGAGTGTCCGTTAGTTTACGATCTTTTCTGAATACCATTAGTTCTGTTTTTTCCTCGTTAACCCTTATTCCCTATCTGTTGCCCATTCAGCTAGTAAGTTCATCGCCTGTTCCAGCTCTGTCATACCCTTCCTCACTTTTGTCATGTCATCTGCAAAAATGTACATTTTGACATTAGTACGACTTATGGCAGAGGATCATCCGAAAATTTCTGTAACGTGACGTGACAAAATGTGTGATGGAAGTGTAACCCCTATCAACAGTGCAGGCAGTGATGTAAGGTATGGATGGATGATCAGACAATGTTACCTAAAAACCGTGCAGGCAGCGATGTAAGGTATGGATGGATGGTCAGACAATGTTACCTATCAACCGTGCAGGCAGTGATGTAAGGTATGGATGGATGGTCAGACAATGTTACCTAGCAACCGTGCAGGCAGTGATGTAAAGAATGGATGGATGACCAGACATTGTTACCTAGCAACCGTGCAGGCAATGATTGAAGGTATGGATGGATGACCAGACATTGTTACCTAGCAACCGTGCAGGCAATGATTGAAGGTATAGATGGATGACCAGACATTGTTACCTATCAACCGTGCAGGCAGTGATGTAAGGTGTAGATAGATGACCAAGCAATGTTACCTAGCAACCGTGCAGGCAGTGATGTAAGGTGTGGATGGATGACCAAGCAATGTTACCTAGCAACCGTGCAGGCAGTGATGTAAGGTATGGATGGATGACCAGACAATGTTACCTAGCAACCGTGCAGGCTATGTCATATGGCTATTTGCCATCTGAAATTAGCAGCCTTTGATGGAAGGCCATAACCTGGAAATATGTTTATGATAATCTGACTTTCGCAAAGGGAAAAGTGGTTTCTATCTTGCGCTGGTCAACTATTTTTCTTAAGTACGAGGATTTAGAGGACTTGGAAAAGGTAAAGTCGAGATACCTGATAACTAACTTTGGGTGCTTCAGAGTCCACAAAATCACGGCTTATTTACGAACTTGATGTAATGGATGTAACTTTATGATCGAGGACCTACGGTGTGGATTTATGCTACCAGCATGTACATGCAAGCACAGAAATGGTGTCCCGACGTAAACAATCAACACTGCCCCACTCCAGTACAGAAAAGGAGGAGAAGGAGTGAAGGGGTAGTGTCGAAGGCCACTCCAGTACCGAAAAGGAGGGGAGGGAGTGAACGGGTAGCGCTGAAGGCACAGTGTGCGTATTGCTATACATCCACCACTGTGCCCATTTCAATCACAGCAGTCTTGTAGCGGACTGTCTACCTGCAGCAATGCGTTAAGCGTGGAGATGGGGGTATACCATGCTTTGTTTATACCGGGACACCATTTCTGTGCTTGCATGTACCGCACACGAAAGCTACAACCTAAGACTAAGTTCCCGATAAGGGACTTGGCTATATTTCCCACCAATAGAGGAATTCAGAAATTAGATATAAGGTTGAGAGAGGCCTAAGGGGAAACGCTGGTTTACAGAGCAAACGCGTGAAAAGCCTTACAACTCATTTTTGAGTTGCTCTAATGGTGGGAACTTACACTTTCAATTAGAAATTGTTAGGTGGGCAATAATTCCATTGTGCAGACGTATCTCTCGTATGCAGTTATCAGACTCTGTCTCTACTAATGAGCCTCTGATGAATTCACTTGCTTGTTCCGCCCATATATGTATTTGTACATACCATTGTTCCAATTCATTCTCGGTTTTTAACAGTATAAAATTGTACTCAAAAATTCAGAATTATGTCTTGTACTATGTCCTACTAGCATGTACATTGCAAAATGTAGTTTCAGCTCACATCCATGCTTGTAATATTGTACTCCAATTCAGTAACTCTTATAATATGTCCTGAAGAAGAAAACAGAAAATGATGAAAAAAAACACCACAACCTCTTGTCAGCAAAATAAATAAATAAAGTATACCCTTTTTATCATGCCCCCTTATCCACAAAACAGAATAAAAACTACCTCTCATATATATTTCAATACCCTTCCATCCACCTCGCCTATCCTTCTTTCCTCCTTTAACACGCCCACTGTCCTCGCCAAATATAGGGTGTTGCCCTCTGGGTGGCCAGCCTCACCCCTTCAGTGTGGGGAATTAATACAATAAAAATATTCACCTGGGGCGGCGGTTGCACAGTAGGCTTGGGCCTACACGTGGCTACAGCTTTGCACTCCAACCGACCAAGCAGAGGAAGGGGGGCCGCGACTCTTCCGTGGCTCTAAGCCTCTCAATTTGGGAGACAGAGAGGAGCTGGTCCCCACCACCGGCTGTCCTGAGAATTGTTTCCCGTGATTTTCCATTCTCCTGCACTAGGGCGAACGACGGAAGAGCCACTAACCCCCTTACCTTCTCCGAACATCTCCTTAGTCTTAGAGACATCGTTACCGTCTAGCAGGCCCGCCGACCCCTTCATGCACGGAATGAAAATGTTTTAGTAGTAGTAATTCACCAAGCTTTCTCCAGTCCCTAACAAACCCGTCCAATTCCCTGGCCAGGGAGAGGGCGACACCGTGTAGGTGGCCCGCGCCACCCCTGCAAGGTGGGAATGAAAACTTGTAAAAGAAAGATTCGCCAGCAAACACCCCAGCGTCAGTGGGTAGAGCCTGACACATCCCACTGTGTCAGGGCTAAGACGAAACGCTGGTTTACAGAGCAAACGGTTGAAAGCCTTACATCTAACCTACGTTTAAAGGAGAGAAATGATAGGAGTAAACTGAGATGGTTTGAACAAGGGAATATGTAGACATGTGGACGAGAAAGAATACAAAAACAGATTGTGAGATTAATTTCGAAGGAAAGATAGTGAGAGGGAGACAGAGAACAATGTGGATCGATTCGATATAGATGAGTGCAAGGAGAAGAAACCTGGAGTGGGAAAAAATAGATGGAAGAGGAATGGTGGAAGAAGTGAGGAAGGTGGAAAGGTGCCATAAATTCCCTGACCCGGCTGAAACTGAACAAAGGCAAGGAGGACGATGAAGACTAGTGGCGGCTGTGACTTTTCGCCAGGCACAATCCCAGCATTTGCTTTTTTAACTGATGATGATGATGATGATGATTATGATGATGATGATGATGATGATGATGATGGTGCTTGTTGTTTAAAGGGGCCTAACATCCAAGCCATCGACCCCGAATGGTACGAAATGAGACGAAATGTAATGACAAATTAAAAGTCCAAAATCATCTACTGACCAGAATTCAAAACGCGAGGACAAAGAATGAATGGATGGACGGATATGAATTTAAAACTATCAGAGGAACCGACCCGCATTGTCTCGCATTCACAAAAACTGACGTGAAATAATAGTATTAGTTACTAAGGGACTGCGTCGATAGCATAATACTGAATCGATGATGCTTGCAGTGTGAAGGGGTCCAAAATCCAAGTCATCGACCCCTCATAAAGCTACTTATCGCAAAGAAAGTAGAACCTTGGTATTTGTAATGGTGCTGTACTAATCAAAAGTAGCGTAGACTCGCGGTATTCCACACATGATGGTACTACTCACAGGTAATGAAATTCCCACATGTAATACTGACCTATTCTGTTTCGCACATTGCGGCGCTATTTACAGGCAACGCAAGCCTATGATGTTCATCACATTAGTATACTAACCACAGGGACTCGTACTATCCCGTGGTGTTCCTCATGTCGTACAGTGGGTACTAATCATAGGCAAGCCAGAACCATGGTGTCGCTCATATAGTGGGTACTAATCGCAGGTACTGTAAAAGCCGGCAACGCACTCTGTTGCTACTAATCACAGACCTATTTTGTACGTAAAATAGTGGTTCTACGCACAAGTAAAAGCAACCCATGGTGTTCCCCGCGTGGTGGTACTAATCACAAGTAGTTTCATGGTTTCTAATGCAATCATCCGTTGGTCGCCCCTCTTAGTTGACTCCTACGACAGGCAGGGGATACTGTGGGTGCATTCTTCGTCTGCGTCCCCCACCCACATGGGGTTGTGTGCTTGGTCCGCGAGAGGTATTTTATTTCCCTCAAGTCCGCCGGCAAGCCGATTAGGACCCCCCTGTCCATACCTGGAACGCGCCTCGTGGTGTATCACCTCTCCCCCTGCTGCGCCAGCGTAGTAGGTTTATGGTTGCTTGTAATTACCGAAAATCAAACTTTGAGACTGCTGACAAGTACACTGTTTCAAAATCACCCTTCCTAAATTGCCTTCATGAAGTTGAAAATAATTAGGACCACTTTCCGTGCCACTTATTTAATCATGAGCACAGTAAAAATTCAAAACAAGGAATTACAAGACTTTCTTTATAACTAACGGTATGAAACCAACAAAACTTGTCATCAAGATTTCTGATTTGTTAAAGACGTCCAGTTTCCTAACGAAGGAGGAATGTTGGAGAAGAGAGGGGACTGGGCTAATTGCAGTGTGAGAAGATGAGACAAGGGGAGAGAAGTGATGAAAGTCTCTCAATTATCGCCGTTTACACTATCCCTTTCCGTGCTCTGCTATAGGGAACAGTGAAATGTACCTCCTGGGGATTATCCGGTACAAACCAACCAACTCCCATCTCCCTCACCCCCCACAGACATACAGTGAATCAACGCCCACCACCACCACCACGATATAACTGATTCCGTGAGACACTTGCAGTACCTAACTCTTCAACCCCCTTCCCCAGCCCCCTTCCTTCTAGCCCGCATCCTCATGGAGCTTTTAATGGAAAATACAACGGTAAGCGAATCACGAGGTTTGCCTCCTACCACCCCTTCTCGCCCCCTTTTCCTCACCCTCCTTCTAGCTTCCGATGTTAAACTCGCCTGTCTCTGGCACTAAATCTAACTAAACTTTGCACTTGTTCCAGTTTCGGAGTTTACAACGATAATTTGCATTTTTTGTCATTACTACTACTATATGTTTTCAACAGACTTCTACCGTGTAATTACATTATTAAGATTGATTCTAATGCATCTTGGGATAATATTATATTATCCTTAACATGTAACTATTAGGAGAAGGTAAGATTTCACTTTGCAAACTCGTAGAAAACAGGACCTTGTGCTATTTTACATTATCTTAATTAAACGTTGGATATTATATTCAGAACGTTAATCGGCTCTAATTTGCCTTAAAGAGCAGGTGCAAATAATTTAACTGCCGGGCAGAGTGGGTCAGACAATTGAGGCGTGGGCCGTCTGACCCAAACTTGGTAGGCTCGAACTTGACTCAGTCCGGTGATATTTGAAGGTGCTCAAATTCGTCAACCTCGTCACATAAAACAGCTCCTGCGGGACTAAATTTCGGCACCTCGGTGTCGCCGAAAATCGTAAAAGTCGTTAATGGGACGTAAAGCAAATAGCACCATTATTAATCATTTAACTCAAAGCAAATTATTGCGAGTTCAAGACCCGCTCACATAAAGGTGGGAAAATTGAACGGTTCCTGAAAAATACGGCCGTTTATTGAGGTAACCGCTAAGTGGAGGTGGCCGTTGAGGTAGGTTTCAGCGCAGCTTTGCCTTGTATCAAGTCAAAATAAAATTAAAACCAAGCTTGGTGTCTTCACAGGGTTATTGAAATACTATATTTTATTCCTCTAATGGTTGTACTAACTCAGAATGTAAAAGACGCTATAATTCAAAAAAGTTATAATCACTAGTCTAATTAATTGGTAAAGGTACTAATGGCACTAACATACTTAAGCGAATAACAACTGTACTCTACCCGGGCACCAGTTCTGCTATGAGATTTGCATAAACACTAGGGTCTCGGCCTATTAGAACCCCTGTAACCTATGTTACAATCGTTACACTACGGAAGAGCTGGTAGACGACAGTTCCTACCAGATACGTTTGTTTGTATTCCAACCTATTACTGGTCAAACATCCAGATTCTAGTTATTAACCCTGGATGAGTAAGGTGTAGGTGTTACAGCACTATTAGTAAGGTATGCGAACCCCACACATCAAAGTTTAAGAATAATGAGCTGAAACATTTTGAACTTTCCCTTAATTGAAGTTACTAACCTAACATTATATTATCAATTTAATGCAAAGAAATTTATGATTTTAAAAAATTATAGCCAGTACATAAAGCACCAAAAATGGTCACAAAAGAACGTTCTAAAATGCACTTTCCAAAAATGACCTTTTTCACACATTTCAGCCAATGCAGAATCCGACTCGTTGGCTGAATGGTCAGCGTACTGGCCTTCGGTTCAGAATGTCCCGGGTTCGATTCCCGGCCGGGTCGGGGAATTTAACCTTCATTGGTTAATTGCAATGGCCCGGGGACTGGGTGTTTGTGCTGTCCCCAACATCCCTGCAACTCACACACCACACATAACACTATCCTCCACCACAATCACACGCAGTTACCTACATGGCAGATGCGGCCCACTATCATCGGAGGGTCTGCCTTACAAGGGCTGCACTCGGCTAGAAATAGCCACACGAAATTAATTAAAAGCCAATGCAGCTAGCTATTGCAGGTGATCCTGACATATCGGCCTGTTAGTTTCGTTCTGCGGTATTTACTCCACGAACAGGCCTATCATCTTCCTTGAGATCCAGAAGGCCTTTGAGTTCGAGCCCTGAATGCAACTTCCTTATCAAGCTGCTCCGAAAGTGTTGTCTTGTTAGATACAGGGATATTTTCCATCAGAAGTCGTTTCTCCATCCGTAGAAAAATGAACTGCTCTCCTAATATCAATAATTCAGATTCTTCCGTCAATAACTCTTTTATCTTACTGTCAGAGAGCTTCATCACTTGGCATCACTGTCTTGTATTACAGAATTATATCACGAAAACATGTACACAATTACATCTGGAATGGTTAGTCCGGAAATGATCAACAGTTCAGTTGAATTGCACAAGAAAATGTATCACTTTGAGTAAGGTGGGGTCAGAAGTTGCCCCAAGTTCAGTGTTCATACACTGATAAACAACACAGACCGAAGGTCACAGTGGCACTAACTACCGGCTAGCGAGACAAATAAAGTCAGGGAAGATGAAATAATTAAATGCTACCAGCTTCAAACCACCCCCAGAATAAAAATGTTCTGGGGTGTGGCAGCACCCCACCTTACTCATCAAGCGTTAAATAATGAAAATTGTTACCAGTCACTGTTCTTATTAATTTGTATTCCACAAAGCTCTGAAATGAATTAATTCGCAGTCACGAAGAAGGTCTACATTAAAACATTTTTATGTATAAAAAGGAAGTGGTTTTCAGAGACAGAATTGGATGGTGAAGTGATTGCAGTTGTCAGTGATAACGAACCCAATGCTGATAGAGCAATCAATTCTTCATAAGAAACAGCATAAAATTTCGGTTTGAAAATTGCTGCCTACAGTTTTCAACAGTCTGTAAATAATGGACTTTAAGCCAAAAGGACGAAGAACTACTATTTTTTTAAATCTGTAAATATGGAATCCCATTTCAAAACTTCTAGTGCGGCAAAGTATGATTTCGAATAAAAAAGAAAGCGACTAATCCTGCCAACATTAACCCTTCTTCAGAGGTGTAAAACCCACTGGTACTTTGGATACACAATGCTTGAACACACCTCCCTTAATACTAATTTTATTGCCTTTACGTCCCATT
The DNA here is from genome assembly GCF_040414725.1 of Anabrus simplex. Classification (NCBI taxonomy): domain Eukaryota; kingdom Metazoa; phylum Arthropoda; class Insecta; order Orthoptera; family Tettigoniidae; genus Anabrus; species Anabrus simplex. The sequence continues at coordinate 35,123,722 of NC_090276.1, forward strand.
AACTGCTTTTACGGTTTTCTAAGACCAAGGTGCCAGAATTTAGTCCCGAAGGAGTTCTTTCACGTGCCAGCAAATCTACTGACACGAGGCTGACATATTTGAGCATCTTCAAATATCACCGGACGGAGCCAGATCGGAACTTCCAAGCTGGGGTCAGAAGCCCAACGCCTCAACCGTCTGAGCCACTCAGCTCGGCACGTGCCTCCCTCACAATCGGAGTCGAGTAAGGAATGTCTTCGCAGATCGGAGCAAGATCACTGGAGATAATTGGAAATAATAGCGAGTGAGTTGATCGTTATGAAATTTCGTGACGCAAGTTTTCAGATGACAAGGCAACCATAAAACATGTTGTTGTTTGAGTCATCAGTCCATAGACTGGTTTGGTACAGTTCTGCATGCCACCCTATCCTGTGCTAACCTTTTCATTTCTACATAACTACTACTTCCTACAGTATATCTGCTCTAATCTGCTTGTCACATTCATACCTTGGACTACCCCTACGGTTCTTACCACCTACACTTTCCTCAAAAAGACCTGGGTGTCTTAAAATGTGCCTTGTCATTCTATCTCTTCTTATGGTGAGATTTAGCCGAATCGATCTCCTCTCACCAATTCCAACCAGGATCTCTTCATTCGTGATTCTATCTACCCATCTCACCTTCAGCATTCTTCTGTAACACCACACTTCAAAAGCTACTGTATTTCTTTCTGAGCTAGTTATCGCCCATGTTTCATTTCCATGCAATGCCACGCTCCAGACGAAAGTCCTCAAAAACATCTAATTCCTATATTAATGTTCGAGGTGAACAAATTTCATTTCTTAATAAAGGCCTTCCTTGCTTGTGCTAGTTTGTATTTTATGTCCTCCTTACTTCTGCCATCATTAGTTATCTTGCTACCCAATAACAATAGTCATCTATTTCCTAATATAACCTGAATTTGTTTGACCGCGTTCCATCAATTTTGTTTTGGATTTATTTATTTTCATCTTGTATTCCTTAGCCAAGACTCCGTCCATACAATTCAACATCTTTTGAAGAGTCAAATAAAATAACAATATCATCGGCAAATTTCAGGGTTTTGATTTCCTCTCCTTGAAATTTGACACACTTTACAAATGATTCCTTGATTTCCTTTATTGCCTGTTCTACGTAAACATTGAAAAGGAGAGGGGCCAAATTTCAGCCTTGCCTCACTCCTTTTTGTATTCCTGCCTCTTTTTCAAAGCCCTCGATTCTTATCATTACAGACTGAGATTGTAGACAATTCTTCTTTCTCAGATCTGATCCCAATCGTCTTCAGAATCTCAAACAGCTTGGTCCAATCAACATTATCGAATGCCATAGCACATATTTATGTCAAAACATGATGCCAAATTGTCCTTTGTGAAATTCAAATGATTATAAATACGTATTTCTCTAAATGACTCTCAAATTGGTAACGATCAATTTATTAGCATCTAACGAATCATTTTGAGAGAACTCTTTATGGAATTTGAAGTTTGCAAATGTAGGATTCGGTGCATCGAAAGTGGGAAACTGATTAAGGGTCTAAAAGCCTTTTGCATGTCTCTCAGTCATGGTAATCCCTCAATACTTTTCATGACAGCCTGCAAGGTTGCTAGGCAACATCGCGTCACACATCGATAATTTCGTACACTCAAATGCAGGTTGTTGTATCCATAAACACGCACACACAAAAAGGTGTCAATTATGTATATTATTTTATTTACAAATTATATATATATATATATATATATATATATATATATATATATATTACACACGCACGCATTAATGAACTGCCATCTTGAAACAAAACACTAAGACTTGCATTCACAACTCTCGTTAAACAACTTTACCCTACCCTCAAGACTGCCTCTTTATATACGTTGCCTGGGAGGGCTTCTAGAAGAATATGACGCATGTTTTCTCGTAATTTCGACTGCCTCCAATAGCCTATTTACAATGAAAGGATTTTTCTGCATAATTCCAGTGGCATGATGCATTCCTCTGGATTATTACAGTGCGTTGCACAACACTGCAGTGGATTTATACATCATATGTACAGATAATAATAAATTATATAATATTAATTACGTGTCCTTACATTAAATAAACTGCTATTAATATACATACAGCAGATGTTTCACGACATAACCTCACAAATAATACGACCACGATTTATACCAAGTAAAATTCGTACGCAACAACGTAAATAATAATAATAATTATAATAATAATAATAATAAATCTTGCTCGATATTTCCATTATTTACTCAGGGGTTAAAGAATATTGTTTCCAAGTTATACTAGTCAATTATACTTGCGTCAAGGTGTATTTACATGTGAATTTTAAATACACGGTTTGACCGTGTACCCGAATAATCGTGCAATAGTGCGATTTAATCAGCCCGCCCTGATAATGAAATGTGCCGCAGGCGCGTGTAGGCATCCACCATTACAGCCTTGCTTCTTCAAGACATACATGCGTGCTGTTTCGTAGCATGACTCAAGTGGTCGGTCTACCGCAGCAATTGCCTCGCTCGCCACCTTCATAAAACTACAAGCTGAACACATTCATCACGTGACTTCACAACCACTGAGCATGTAACTGTTTATAAATTGCTCTGAGGCACGACTGCGAGGATTAGTATGCTAGCGTCACGATTCTATTACAGTTGATGCCTAATTAGCAACTGGTTTAAAGCAGGTCACAGTAATAATATCACCGGTATATAAATTCCAAAATGCACTACCAACAGTGGAGTCTCGAAGTGGATCCTAACTGTGCACTTGTCTTCTTATTTTTCTTCTTCTTTCGTTACATGGATCATCGGCAGCTCTTTCAAAATTTAGGGTTGTCTTCTTCTTCTCCTCCTAGAACCTCTTCATCCTCTCTCTCCTTCTTTCCCGTTCTTCAGCTGATATTTTTAGGATCCTCTACACTTGCCTCGCTCACTGGTGTTTCTCTACCCTATTCCTGCACCTTTCTCTGCAATTGAGTTGTGGCATATTGATTGGTGTATGGTATATAAAGAGGGAAGTCCATTAACATTTGACGAGGCAATACTTCGCGAAATATTGGAGGTAGAGAGGTCATAATTGACACTGTTGATTGGCATGACATAGAGGTTTATTGGCACCAAAATAAAGTACACAAAATGACCAACAGATGGCGCTAGACAGCAACATATCAGGTACAAATGGCCACGCATGCTTGACATGACGTGGAGTTTTATTGACACGAACGACGAGTCCACAAACAGGCGAACAGATTGCGCTGGATAGCAACACGTCAGTAATCCTCAAGAGACACGTGTGTGGTATAAAAGGAACTGTCGTAAGACAGGAAGTCAGATGCGTGTCCAGTCGCGGCATGTCATGCTTGGCCTCCTCAGTCTCCCGACCTCAATCCGCGTGATTACTGGCTGAGGGGTTACCTGAAGTCGCCAGTCTACCGCGATCGTCCGACCTCAATAGGGATACTAAAATCCAAAATCCGACGGCAATTTCTCGCCATGCCTACGAATACGCTGTACAGTACTGTTCACAACATTCTCCCTCGACTACAGGTATTGATGAATGACGACCGACATGTTGAACATGTGTTATCGTCTATGCTAAACCACAATTGTCATTGTTTGCGTATCGTATGAAGTGCCATCTGTTGGTCATTCTGTGTACTTTATTTTGGTGTCAATAAAAAAACCCATGTCATGCCAATCATGTGTATCAATTATTACCTCTCTACCTCCAACATTCCGTGAAGTGTTCCCTCGCCAAATGTTAACGGACTTTTGGGTCACCCTGTACATTTCTACAGTTCTCTGTATATTCCACCTTCATTCCTATCTCAGCCCAGACAACCCACTTAGTTTCCGACTTTTCTCTCGTCCTACCCGTTGTCTCCCATACTCTTCTAGCCATTGTCTCCTTGTACATCCAGGTCACACGTCCAGAAAATCTCGCTCTTTCGAATCTTATTTCTTCAGAGATCGTCCCCATGTTTCGGTACAGTTCGTCCCTTGGTCTTCGTTCCCATCTTTCACCTCCTCTCTTTCGTCCCATTATCTTTGTCAGAATTTGTCTTTCTTCTCCAGTTTCTCTGCCCCACGCCTTCCTATTCTCTGAGCCACCTTCTGAGCAGACTAAAGAGATGGAGTAGGTGGGAGAAAGACGCGGGTGAGAGGGGCTGCGCATACTATGTTGTCAAGGGGGTCATGCATTACAGGCCTTCTGTCAGGACAAATTATGGCAACGGTGTACCACTGCGGAGCTACCATACTTATACAGTAGATGACTTGACCACGTGGGTGCCGCTACTATCTTATTCCGTTTAAAACAGCAACTCCACTAATACGTTAGTGCATTAATTCTTTCAAATGTGCTCAAGGTATAACCAGTGATCTGTGATACGGAGTATAGTGTCATCGTCTCGGCCGCGTACAGTATTACGTCCCTCACTGTTGCCTTGTAGTGGCTGAGCTTTGGGTTTGTTGATATATTCATTTTATTGTGCACTTCTGTGGTCGCAACGTAGGTAGGCCTCATATTTTTCACCCTCTATTTTATCCTCTTCCTTCCCGTTACGTATTCTCCAAGGCAATTAAACTTTTCTACTTTCTGCACAGTGCCATCTGCTGTTTTCCAGTCCCCGGTGGTGGTCCGAGTGGGCGATCCGTAGTCCCGCCCTTCTGGGTATCTTGCTCATGTTGTCAAGTTGTTTCTTTGCATCTTCTTCCGTCTCGCTTGCTATGGCTATGTCGTCCGCAAAGACTAGGCAATTTCTGTCATCTGGAATTAGAATAATTCTCAAGGGGAGACGGAAAAATTATTATTATTATTATTATTATTATTATTATTATTATTATTATTATTATTATTATTATAGTACCGTGTCCGTATTCGGAGGCTGCCGATTATTTTCGCTGTCTTAGTATTGTCCGTGGTTGCGCGGAATTCAGGGTCGTTCATATAAACCCAGACCGAGCGCACGTTGTTTGCACTCTGCGCTACGGCAGCTGCCACAGCCGAACTTATGTCGCACACGGCTGCGCTGCTTTAAGCATGTATACAATATTATAGGAAATCCTACATTATAAAAGATGCTGGAAGTGTCGTCTTTCCTGGGTTTGTACAGGCATTTTAACTGGTAACCACATTCTGGCTGACACGAGTGAATTCTGCCACTGTAATGTATCTGGTTTCATTTGTAATGTTTTATTGCAGTTCCTCGAAAATGTGAGGATTTGTTCGATACAATTTTTCTTTATTTTACCCCACAACTAAAAATGACACGCTGCATTTACAGTCATCTCGAAAATAATAGATCCAATTATTCGTTTCGCACTAAGTGCACACCAAACACCAGTTTTCCTACAATAATGAGGGACTTCATAAACACCATGAGTATTTTATGCACCGAGCGAGTTGGCCGTGCGGTTAGAGGCGCGCAGCTGTGAGCTCGCATCCGGGAGATAGTGGGTTCGAATCCACTGTCGGCAGCCCTGAAGATGGTTTTTTGTGGTTTCCCATTTTCACATCAGGCAAATGCTGGGACTTTACCGTAATTAAGGCCACGGCCGCTTCCTTCCTCTTCATATGCCTTGCCTGTCGCATCGTCACCATAAGACCTATCTGTGCCGGTGCGACGTAAAGCACACCAATAGTGAGAGTTACGACTGTTCAGACGACCATTAAAATTTAATCAGGCCTCATCCAGAAAGAACAAAAGCAGTGGGTCGAATGAACGATCATTCAATGATGCAAGATAGCACTCAAGATATCTCACTCTTGTGGCTGGATCAACAGGTTTTAAACAATATTCATGTATGTGCGCGCATGTTTGTTTGTTTGGGATTTTTTTTTTTTTTTTTGCACACTGAGCACGTAATTTCAAATTTATTTATAATTACGTGAATCTGGGCTGGTGAAGGTGGCACTTTACCAGGAAATTGCTGAACAAATGAGTCGATGAACCGCGGACCCGTAGAGCCGACTCGTACTGAAAATAACATTTACATACCAACATTACTGTGTCACCATCTTAACAGCTGAGATTCAGACTGGCAACTGCTGGGTCGAACACTTGCACGCTCCTTGCAAGGTCAAGAACTATGCACACGCCTTCCGTACAGTTGCTCAGGTCACGGAGAGTAAAAACGCCGCTGGACGGTCTGCGTTTATATGAGACTAGTAATTGATTGTCCGTACCACCGAGGCAGGTTCACCAGCCAAGACGAGCGAGGTCTGTCAGGACCTCCGTTCCCCTCGATTTTCCCTTGTATAATTACTTGCAGGAGGGTGTAAGTCTCCGGGGTCTTATGATACGACCAAAGTAGGAGAGCTTCTTGATATTAACAGCCTTACGCAGTTCTTTTTTCTTTACACAGCATGGGCAATACCTCCTCATTGATTATTGTGTCTACCCAGCTGATACGATGCATGCGACGGTAAAACCCACATTTCACCGAGCTCGGTAGCTGCAAGTCGCTTAAGTGCGGCCAGTATCCAGTATTCGGGGGATAGTAGGTTCGAACCCCACTGTCGGGAGCCATGAAAATGGTTTTCCGTGGTTTCCCATTTTCACACCAGGAAAATGCTGGGGCTGTACCTTAATTAAGGCCACGGCCGCTTTCTTCCAGCTCCTAGCCCTTTCCCCTCCCTTCGTCGCCATAAGACCTATCTGTGTCGGTGTGACGTAAAGCAACTAGCAAAAAAAAACATTTCAAACGCTTCTAATCTTCTCAAGGTGGCCTTTGTCTACTCCGTAGACTACGATTCAGAACACACAGCACCGTGCTGTAATATTACTTCTCTGCTACAGAGCACTTGAAGCAGGCTTGTAAATGCTGGCCAGGCCTCCTCAATGCGGAACATTATTTCTTAGGAATGGTCCCAGTGCTCGTTGACGACTCTGCCTAGGTACGTGATCTTTTCAACCTTCGTTTATGACCTCTGTTGACCCACAGACCACAATCTACGACATGGCCATTGCTCACGATTATGCAACTGGTCCTCTTTAAGTTCAAGTTTAGATCGACACAATTAAAGTATAAATATCACTATTTCCGATATTCACATCGCATAATGCAAGTCAGGAACGAATTAATGAGCAGAAGGGTCAAGGTCACACCGTACAGTGAAAAGATGACAGGGAGGTGCATAAGATAGCACGCCGATTAGAAGATTTTATAATCAAGAATCGCCTGCCTATTCCTACTGAAATCAAACCCCCCATGGCGCAAGAGCCCCGAAGATCCATGGTTTACAATGTGACCACTGCTCATCCCGAAGGCCTGCAGATTACGAGGTGTCGTGTGGTCAACCTGACGAATCCTCTCGGCCGTTATTCTTGGCTTTCTCACCGTCAGATTGCTCCTCAGTTGTAATTACGTATAAGCTCAATGGACCTCGAACAGCCTTCAGATTCAAGTAAAATTCCCTGACCTGGTTGGGCATCGAACTCCACGTAGGAGGCAGACACGCTACCCCTACACCACGGGGTCGGCTTTATTCCTACTGGGTGGGTAGTTATTTCCTTCCCTACTATCGCCGGATTAACTTTACAAAGCAGTTGCGTCTACTCTCCACCTCCACAATTGATATGGCTATTTTAAGCCAGCCATCACATTCAGAGGAAGGTCCTATCAACACGGAAGCACAACCTAATACCTAGAAAAGTAACCTTAGATAATATTTCACTGATATACAACACTAGCGTCGATTGTAAATTAAAAGTAGGGGTGTGAGGTGAGGGGGGGTGTAATATATCACAACTAAGAAACAAAGCTACTAAGTTTTTTTATGTTCTGTTAGCGAATTTCGACAGAAAGTCAAAGGTTGACAGTTTATCAACTTAAGTGCGGTAATAATAGATTTTTGAGATTTTGATTCAATACTATACAATAAAACTTTCACCAAAGGAACAATATCACGCATGTATTACAATGAAATAGAAGTACGGTGTGATTATTACAATTAAAAATCATGTAATATTTGACTACATGCTAAGAAACTAACAGACACTAAAGAGACTACCAGACTGTAGAATGCGCGCGGCAAGCGGGTGAATCATACCTCAATGTCCATGACCTTGGCAAAAGAACTATACCCCTGATGCCCTTCCTCACGTCACATGCGAAGGGTCCTGTACTTGCTATGCCGCAATACAAATCGGTTAGCCGCGACGAACAACATTTTGTGCATATTTCCGCTAAAAATGTGTTAATAATTCAAGAAAATACAGGAAGGAATTAGCTGATAAGACAACAAGGCTTCTATAAATTGTTTTTTTAATAATTCCCATAATTCCTATCTTTAGCCGGCTAAAATGAAACAACTTCATGTTTCTCCACAAAGTGGGTGGGGGAGGGGGGCTACTGTCTCCGCTCACTTCTCTTAATCGACACTACTGAGATACAACACCCGGATTTCAGATGTTGCTGCGAAGATTAAAGCACGAAATAAACATACGTACTCCTTATTTAACAGGCATCCTCTTGGCGAGGTTTCTTTCTTTCTTTCTTTCTTTCTTTCTTTCTTTCTTTCTTTCTTTCTCTCTCTCTCTCTTCCTTCCTTCCTTCCTTCCTTCCTTCCTTCCACTGTTCTGTCTCTTTGTTATTCCGATGTTAAGTATTGTTCCTCAGCATGGCTAAATAGAGTTAAGACCAAAATAACTGGTACCAAAGCAAATCAAACCATGCACCTCATTACCAGATATATCGGTCCTACTATAACACACACGGGTTACCTGTCGTAAGAAAGAAACCATCAGTACGGACATCAGAGTCGCTACTGACAAAATCAAGCAGTCTCCACTTATCAATCCATGGAAATACATTAAGAACTACAAATCAGGCACTGAAGTCTAGGAGACTACAACCTTCTTCGGGGCTCTTTCTATATCGCAGATGCCCGGTAACGCCATTGGATAGAATTACACCATGAAATTGTCAATGGAGAATACTTAATCGAAACAGAACTGGTCAAGGCAGATGTAGTACTACACTCACAAAATGGGGATGGCGGGCCTCACCAAACAGTGATTGTAGCGAGCAGGTACAGACAGTTGAACATATTCCCTCTGAGTGGCCACTTCGAAGTTTCCAGAGCACTTTGACAGATCTCCATCTCACATCTAACGAAATCGTCCAGAGGATGTTTAATCTTTATTTGGATTAGTAACCATTATTACGATCTCGTATGATTTCACGTATCTTGTTCCTATTACATTTCCAAATAAAATCGTTACAAATTCGTGTTTAAAACATGATTAATATTTTTCTGTCTGTATATAGGCAACGAAAATTATGCATCACGAAGGGTATCATTATCATTTCTTGAACGCTACGCCTTGTCACTGAATTAATTTATCTCTTCTCTCTGCAATTCGTTTCACATGTGCGTAACCTTGTCATTCCACGAACACCGATACCTATTCTAGAATCTTCTTGCATTGTTTTCCTCTGTCCTTCTTGTCTAGTGCTTTGCTTTCAAATTATTCTTCAAGAAATTGTGATTAAGGACAAACCTTACTCTGGTGCTGCGTATGCCTCGTTGTGTTCAAAGATGCCTCAAGCCCCGATGTGGCTGTTCATAGTACTGACTTGTCACACAATAAACGGTAATTTTGCGTTCCAATTAGATTCATTAGGTTTAGAAATTTTCTGTTATGTTACCTTGTCTTATTCGTTCTTCTGTCTCTATTAGAACACAAACGTCCTCTGCAGTTTTAAATAATCAAGGCGACATTATTATGTTAATTTTATTTTAATTGTAATGATTCACTGATGATGGAACATAGCTTCCAGAAAGTAGGTTTTGGAGTAAATTATTTTATGTATGTTGATATAGAATGTTTCTTTGTTTTGATATCCACAGTTCTAGCCCTTCTGGCAAGCAAATCAATGTTGAAAACATCCTAGGAATATGAGCTACGAATTTAAGGTAAAACAAATATCATAAAGTATGAGAATATAGTCTTCTATTTATTCTTAAAAATTGCAATCCTTTTCCTAATCATCGTTATCCAGTCGATTACATTAGCAGTTTGCATTTTTCCACCACTACGAGCGCTAATGTGAGTCAATGAAGAGTTTCACTTAAGCCCTTATAACTACATTCGTTGTGAACATCTTTTAAAAATCAAAAAATTCCTGAGGGTAATGAACCAAGGAACACAATACAGAATGAATTATTTAAATAAGCTAATTTAGCTGGGATTTGAATAAGAAGCAAAGTTAATAAAGAAAGAAGAGATTTTAGGCTGTTTTACTGGAACTGAATTTAGGCCAGATGTGATTTTCTAAATTTGTTTCTTTTTCTAGTTTGACAGAGCTATCCAAGACTAACAATCTGAAACCTTTTCAGGCCCTTCATCCTTTCAACTTTCAGCACAATTGAGGAAATTGCTCAATTTTACGTTTGTCGTAGTTCGGGGACACCTACTTTGTCTGCTAAGGAATGCCTTTAACACTGATCTTTCCTGCGTTCTGTTTTGCGTGAGTGTCTCATCCGTAATGGATCAGTAAGCTGAATCTTTTTCATTTGGATACATCGCTCTGACTCACTCGCAAGACAAGCGGTGACTTCTCCTTGTCACCTTCCCTCTTGCAGCAGTGAGGATGTTAAACTGACCGGCACAACAAGTGCCTCCATTTGGGCAAATATGGAACCTGGTTTGGGTTTGGCGTTACTATGTGTCTCAAATTGTAGTCTACATTGCATTATGAGATACCGTTACATATGCCGTCTGAGATTGTAATAGTTCAGAGTTTAGGTAGTACTAGGTTAAAATTCAAATCAGCTTCCCTGGTAGGAACTGTCGTCCACCCGCTCTTGGTAGTGTAGCGAGAGTAACATAAGTATTATGGGTTCTAATAGGCCCGAACCCTACTGTTTATGCAAATCTCATGGCAGAACTGTTGTCCGGGTAGAGTATACTTGTCACTTGCTTTGGTATGTTTGCATTATTACCTGAAAATGAAAACTTACAACCAGTCAATGACCGGGCCAGGGATGTAATGAATGAAGCAGATATAGGCTGTTAGTACGATGGGGTCGTCACTCCCAAAGTGATTATTAACGAATGATAGATGCTATGAAATGATAATGGAGAGTGTTGCTGGAATGAAAGATGACAAGGAAAACCGGAGTGCCCGGAGAAAAACCAGTCCCACCTCCGCTTTGTCCAGCATAAATCTCACATGGAGTGACCGGGATTTGAACCACGGTATCCAGCGGTGAGAGGCCGACGCGCTGCCATCTGAGCCACGGAGGCTACTGCATTATTACCTATTCCAGCCTAAAATCCGGGCGTTAGTAATATTTAAAACCGTTTTTGAGTACTCATCACTCAACAACACAAAAGTTACCTGTCTTAGAAGAAGGATAACTTTAAAAATCCTCTTGCTTGAAATAGGATTAACACAATGGGCACGTGGTAGGATTCCAAGCTTCATCTCATCGTCCACTGGCTATCCACAGTTCACGAATATCCTCGAGTTTCTAGATTGTATACAACTAAATATTTGTTTCTTCTTTGTCTTCTTCTTCTGCTTCTACCGCCTTTCCCAAACCTGTAAGGTTGCGGCTGTGAACTGTGTCGCACATGTGAATTTAGCCTTGCTTCACGGCCGAAAGGCCTTCCTGACGCCAACCTTGTATGAAGGGATGTAATTAGTATTGCGTGTTTCTCTGGTAGTTGGTAGTGTGACGTGTTGACTGAATATGAAGGAAAGTATTGGATCAAACACAAACATCCAGTCCTCGAGCCAGAAGAATCAATCAAAAGCGACTAAATTCACAGACCTCTCCGGGAATCAAATCCAGGACCCTCTGAACCGAAGGCTTCAACGCCGACCACTCAGCCAAGGAATCGGACACAACTAAATATTTCTCTGCTGGACAATTTCTTGTGCGGGTAAGTGTAGCCTACATAATTCGTATATACATTTGGCATGTCTTACGCTAAATAAATAAATAAATCAATCAATCAACAGAGCCCGGATTTTTTGTTAGAATGTTAACTTACTGAAACAAGTATACTCAATCTGCACAACGGTTATGCTATGAGCTTTGCATAAACATAAGAAGTTCTGCTCATCAGAACCCCTAGAATTTATGTTACTCTCGCTACGTTACGGAAGAAGGGAATAGACGACACATTCTAATAACTAGGGAGCGGATTTCTATGCAGTAATAGGTTAGCTGTCAATGAATAGAAGGCTCCTTGTAACTCGCACACAAGTTCAGTAGGAAGGGTTGCATAAGTAGTAGGGGTTTAAAAAGAGCCTTGCTCCTAATGGTTATACTACTCTTTAAACACGAACGTTGTGCGGCTCTAGAGAAGCTTTCTACTCGCTGAAATCTAAGCTATTACTGCTTACATGATGATGCTTGTTGTTTAAATACCATCGGCCCCATTACTGTTTATAACTGAAACTCCTTACAACGCATTCTAACGTATTACTGACTAAAATCCGGAGCCTATACATAAATACCCTTAGCAAAATATGTCGGAGTAGACCTGTTGAAAACTGATCACAAAAAATGAAGCTCCTTGCCCTGTACGAAGAATATTGGACAAGAAATAGTGACATATCATTATTAAAAATGGGACACAGCCAGGAGAAAGAAAAGAATAAATGAATCTTCATCCTCAATACTTACGGGTCATGATAGCCGAGTGCCACAGTAATTGGCTTCACATCAAGGTAGATGTGATTATAAACCTGGTCAACCACGTGTGTAGAAACTTTGAAATTTACAGTTTCGTTAGATTGAATGGGATTCCCCGAAAAAAATACAGGTCACGTGGCTATAATAGCGATATCAACAATCACGTAAAACTTCAAGCCTCTTTGCAGGGAGGAACTTAGTTGGATGAATATGAAGTACGTTGTTTGGCCTGTACCGACGAATTGTTCTGAATTGCAGACTGTGCTGAAAGCAAGGAAAGAAACGCAGTGACTATGATATGAATAATAACGTTTCCAAAACTAAAGTGATGTCAATTAGAAAGAAACGCAGGACGATAATCAAATGAGAAATATAAAACAGGTATGTGAATTCTCCCACGATGGTGGTATACTACGTGAAGTTAAATTGTGTAATAAAGCTATTACCGTTTGCTCGCAGTTGTGATCAACTCTATTCTGGAAGAAAGCTTGTTGCTTGTTGTTTTAAGGGGCCTAACATCGAAGGTCGTCGGCCCTCTGCAAGAAAGAACTGAGGGCGCATGAAATTATATTTACACGATCTGTTTCTGTACCAAATTTGCTGTACGGGATTGAATGCTGAGTGGACTTGGGGTACCTTACTCGTAACCGACCTTAAAGTATCGAGAATGAGTGCTGTTGCAAACATGTGGAAGCAATGGCATAAGGGTGCCTAGAATGAGAACGAAAATTCAAATTTTGGATTTTTTGACATAAATATGTCCTTGAACTGGGGGTCAGTCGAAATTTGTGTAACGAAATAGTGTATGTAACAGAATGTGTGAACAGAAGTGGGAAGGAAGTATAACCTAACAACCGTGCAGGCTGTGATATAAGGTATGGATGGATGGCCAGACAATGTCACCTAGCACTGTCATTTATAGTGATATTCAAAAGACGACAAGGCTTGAACAGGTGAAATTGGTACCGGTTATAGAGTGAACAATGTAATTCACAAGACCAAGTGAAGATAGACAAGCAGTCAGATCCTGAACCTGACATCCTCCGAGATGAAGTAGAAATGGCTTTGAAAATGCTGAGAACTGGAAAAGCGTGTGGATCTGATGGAATAAGTGCAGAAGTCTTGAAAGCTACAGACGGTGCTGGAATTGAAATGCTGTTGAAAATCTGCCAAGCAATATGGAATTCTAGAAGATGGCCCGAGGAATGGGTACGGTCAATCTTTGTCCCAATCCACAAGAAAGGATCGAGGGAAAAATGTGAAAATTATCGCTTAATTGCTTTGATTTCACATGCCAGTAAAGTTATGCTTCATATCCTGCACAAGAGACTCCGGCATTTCTAGAGTATCAAATTCCTTAAGTCTAGACTGGATTTATGAAAGGAAAAGGTACTCGAGAACAGATCTTAAGCCTAAGACAAATCATAGAAAAGGCTAGAGAATTCAATGTTCCGGTATATCTGTGCTTTATTGACTACCAAAAGGCCTTCGATACTGTCAAATGGAACCATCTTTGGAAAATTTTGGATGAGATGGGTTTGCCACTCCATTTGATTGATCTCCTCAAGTCCTTGTATAAGGAAAATACAGCCACTGTGAAGATTCAAAACAAACAGTCTCAGCAGTTTCGTACAAGGGCTGGAGTTCGCCAGGGATGTATCCTGTCACCGTTACTTTTCAATATCTATGGTGAATATGCAATGAGAACTGCATTAGATGGCTGGGACAAAGGGTTTTCCATTGGGGGATGCAAGATCAACAATTTGAGATTTGCTGATGATACCACCTTGATAGCATCATCTGAAGAGGACTTGACAGAGCTGATCAAGAGAGTAGAGGAAGCAAGCCTAGAAATTGGATTACGCCTAAATCGACAGAAAACCAAAGTCATGATTGTTGATCGTAAGAACAACAACAATCCACATATCAAACAGATTGGAGGGCGTGAAGTTGTACATCAGTATGTATACCTAGGCTCCTTACTATCCAATTCTGGTGGTTCCAAAGATGAAATAAAGCGAAGAATTGAAATAGCAAAGGTAGCAATGATCCGTCTGCGGAAGATCTGAAAAGATAACAACATCACCATTAAGACAAAAAAGAAGCTCGTTGAATCTCTAGTCTTCTCAGTCTTCTTGTATGGCGCAGAGACGTGGACCATCCTCAAACGTGATCGTGAACGGATAGAAAGCTTTGAAATGTGGTGCTGGAGGAAAATGTTAAGGATTCCTTGGACAGCTCATCGCACGAACACATCAATCCTGAACCAACTTCAGATAAAAGTTCGTCTATCGTGTAACGTCTCTCAACGGATTGTACGTTACTTTGTACATGTAATGCGCCGAGATGGTAGTCTTCAAAAGCTGATTGTTGAGGGCAAAGTCCAGGGAACTAGACAACGAGGACGAATACCAACGCGATGGATTGACATGGTGAACGGGCCCCTACAGTGTTCTCTCAGAGTAACCACATTGAAAGCTTTAGATAGGGAAGAATGGCGGAGTATGGTTCATCGGCTAGAGGGCTGAATATCATGATAGTCACGACGCCTCAGTGATGAGGCAAAACGAAGAAGAAGAATAATAATAATAATAGAGTATTGTGTCTTATTTACAAGGAAAATACAATAAACTTTTCACGACCACGACTTTTGACTTTTCTAAATAAAAATATTTTCCTATCAGCGAAGCCGTTGTCTCATATTCGCCATTGTGACGTAGGTATATATCGGCATGATGTCGAACAGCGTACCTCTTGGCTCCTTTTGTCTTTTACAGATACATTTGAGACTTAAACTGGTACCTGCCTGTTATGTGTTACGAGGACAATGAAACGATGATAATCATAGGGTAAGGTGGTACAATTTCGATCAAACTAAGGTTTAGCATATATTTTCCACTTCGGAGTGTTGGTAGTACTTGTCTAAGTGTGGCGTTACAGTGCGGAAGGTGTACTGTGTTGCTCGTGGTTGTGACAAGAATTCAGCAGTTTGTGCTTCAGAGATACATATTTCTTCTTGTAGCAAGGTGAGTTGACTCGCTTAGTTTTGTGCTCTGTTATAAAACTGCCTAGTTTTCACAGGCTGGCAGACAATGATATTGTGAGGTTAGAACCATGCTGTTTATTTCTGCGTGTGCTGGCACTACCACAGAGAACTCCTCTGTGACATGTGCTTCCATCTGTTTGCATGCAGGGATAGTATGTGACGATAGATACAGTAATACCAACAGTACATTTTCGATCAGCAGACAGGTACAATTTCGATACACTAGTACAATTTCGATCGGAGGAAATATATTGGTTTAAGCAGTTAAATAGCAATATTGTGTTACAATAAAAGTCTTGTCCGCCTCCGTAGCGTAATGGTTAACGTTATTAGCTGCCCTCCTTGGGGAGCCTAGGTTCGATTCCCCGTACTGCCAGAGATTTATAAATGGCAGGAGAGCTGGTATGTGGTTAAAATGGTACATGCAGCTCATCTCCATTGGGGGTGTGCCTGCAAAGAGCTGCACCACCTCGGAACGAGGGCACAATCAGATAAAAAGGAATGTCTTATTATGAAGCAAAAGAGGATGATGATGTTATTTAAGGATTTCAGAATCTAATTTTCTCCTGACTTAAAAAAAGAATTTTTTAATTCCCTACTCTCTGAGAAACAAACAATATTATTCCTAACTCAAATTCACATTTATGATTTCATGGTATTCGGAAGCAAACACTGCATTTATGAACTCATAGGTCGAACGATGTTTGGAATTTTATTCGTTTTCACCCACAAAATAAAATAAAATAGCCTATGCATTTTGTTAATTTATTGACAGTGCTGTATTCTGCACATTCTCATCCGAATGTATTCGTTTATTTCAGATGCCGCGGAAAAGACCAGAAAATAAAATTTATAATAAGTGGAATCAGATAGCGATGGGAGCGGCAGTGAACAGTGTAATTAATGGGCATCTAAGCATTCGAGGTGCATCAGAATTATATGACATTCCTTTCAGTACGCTACATGGCAAAATAAAAATTAAAAAGGAAATACAAGCTGGATTAAATCCACGAGTTGGAGACAAAATTGGTTACCCAAATGTACTCACACTTGAAATGGAAGGGGCCTTAGTCGAGAGGCTTCTATCACTAGAGCAACGAGGATGGGTCTGACGCCTGTTCAGGTGAGGAAAGCTGCATTTGAGTTAGCTGAAACGAACAATGTCAAACATCCCTGGAGCTTAGATGATAAGATTGCAGGGATTGATTGGTTTTGAGCCTTTTTGAAAAGATATCCCAATTTAAGCCTGCGAAAATCTGAAGGTCTATCACGAGCCAGAGCTGAAGGGTTAAATAAAGAGGAGGTAAGTCATTACTTCCAAAATATGGAAAATATTCTGGAAGAAAATGACATGTACGATAAACCTGAGCGCATATACAATATGGACGAGACCGGCTTTCCTCTCAACAACAAACCTCCTAAAATAGTCAGTCGGAAGGGCAAACGCGAGGTTGTTTCATTAACAAATGTGGAAAAAGGAGAATATGTGACAGTGGTTGCGTGTATGAGTGCATCAGGTTCGTACATTCCACCAGTGGTCATTTTTAAGGGAGTCAGGAAGAGCCCTGAATTCCATTATGGATTACCTCCTGGTTCCATCGTGGAGATGAGCGATTCGGGGTACATGAACGAAGAACTTTTCATGACTTGGCTTCGACACTTCAAGAAATATAAAATGACAGGAAAAGTTCTAATCATTCTCGATAATCACGTGAGCCATACGAGCCTGCAAGCTATAGAATACTGTCGGGAGAACGAGATAGAATTTTTGGGATTGCCCCCACACAGTACACATGCTCTACAGCCGTTAGACAGTCCCTGAAGGCTCATTACCACAGAAATGTAACCGAGTGGATTCATCGTAACCCCAATGACAATCTTACAAAATCAAGATTCTGCCCTATTTTATCTACTGCCTGGTATCAATCGGCGTCAGCTGGATCTGCTATCAAAGGTTTTCAGTGTACAGGAATAATGCCATTTTCTAAGGACACTGTTCCAGAAGAAAAGTTTGCTCCTGCTGCGTTATTTCAGTCCCCTATTACCTCATCTGTTGCAGCTACTTTCAGCAGTGCGAGCAGTTCATTTGAAACTCCAGCTTCTTCATCCCCTAGCATTCCAACTACTGCCAGCAGTATGAGCACTTCGGAAACGGGACTTATCACAACATCAAACGAAGTAAATGAAGACAAGATCGACACCATAACGCCACCATCAAACAATAACTCACCCCAAGATGCTGTCAGAGTAATTCTGCCAACGCCAGAGAAGAAAGTGTCATTACGTAAACGGAAAACGCAGACATCAGTACGACTGACTTCAGATGAAAATCTGGAAAAAAATCGGAAGCAAGAGACGTCTTTTTCAACAGGCACAGAAGAAAAGTAACGATAAGGGTAAACACGGGTCTGCCAGTGTAAACGAAACTATTATTCGAAGCAGAAGATTGCCAGCAAACGAAGATGAGTGTGGATTTTGTTTGATGAACTATTACAGTGTACAATCAATGAAAAAAGGTGACTGGATTCGTTGCCAGAAATGTAATGTTTGGTATCATGAAATATGTGTTGGTGGAATAGGAAAAAAACACTTCTTATTTGGAAGATGCCAGTGATCGAAGTTGTACCAGTAGGTGATCATAATTGTACCCGGCGAGGTACATTTTCGATCAATTACATTAAACTATGTTTTTTAATCTTGTATCTAAACTAACCACTGTAATCTAGTAATACATATAGGAATACATTCACTACATTTCAGAGTATTTGTAACACTATTGAAATTCACTCTAGCTTATGTATTTTTTTCGTGGCAGCGAAATTTCCCTTTAGTGATCGAAATTGTACCACCTTACCCTACTTAAAGTGTTCTGTAAAAAACATTATTTTTCAGTGAAATGAATATTTTTTCATTTTGGGCTTAATCACTATCGACAAACATGAGATAGAGAGGTACGCATGGTGGACTCCGTGGCTAGATGGTTCGAATCCCGCTGGTTGAAAGTATTTTTACCATCAGAATGTTGGAACAAGAAGTCAACAACAACCGGGATTCATGAAGTCAAGAAGGGTTTGGAAAGAAGCACTACAAAAGATGAAGCGGCAACAGAGAGAGAGGGAGAGAATGTAAGGAAGAAAGATTTCAAAATGGAAAGATCCCAAGGTCGGGAGGGAAAGGAAACAGACTCAAAACGGGCCAAGGAGAGGATAAAGAAAGTGTATTGCAGGAAGAAGTAGGAACAACAAAGGATGAAGCATTGAAATTTTCACATGGTCCCTATAAGACCCTAGTGGAGAAATAATAATAATAATAATAAAGAAATCAAAACCCACATAAATACCTCAAAGTCCAAGAACAAATGATTGAAATAGTAAAAGAATTGAAATATATCGGAGAATGGATTATTTGGAATGCTGTGGAATGCGAAGCAATGGAATTCAAGAAAAATAAACTTCAACTGACTTTCCAACTGACGAAAGATACATACAACAAGAAATTCCCTTCATATAGGTCCAAAATTAAACATAAAAAGCAGCGATTAAACCAGAAGCATTATACGCAGTGGAAACAATAGACTTAAATTTGAAGAGCCACGTGGTGAAACTTCAGCTAAAAGAAAGAAACATTTTAAGAAAGATCATCGGACCAACATTTCAGGACAAATACATCAAGAATGAAATGCTCTACCAGAAAACTGAAAAACTCTCAGATGCTATGCGAAAAAGGATACAAATTTACGGCCATCTTGTCAGAATGAACTCTAATAGATAAAGTACCGGGTGAGTTGGCCGTGCGGTTAGGAGCGCGCACCTGAGAGCTTGCATCCGCGAGATAGTGGGTTCGAATCCCACTGTCGGCAGTCCTGAAGATGGTTTTCTGTGGTTTCCCATTTTCACACCAAGAAAATGCTGAGGCTGTACCTTAATGAAGGCCACGGCCGCCTCCTTCCAACTCCTAGCCCTTTCCCATCCCATCATCGCCATAGGACCTATCTGTGTCGGTGAGGCGTAAAGCCACTAGCAATGAAATATAGATTAACCAAACAAATCTTAGACTTCTTCCGTAACCATAAACCAAAACCCAACAGGTTTAAAGAAAGTGGAAAAGACCTGGTGTAGTGGTTAGCGTGATTAGCTGCCACCCCCGGAGGTCCGGGTTCGATTCCCGGCTCTGCCACGAAATATTAAAAATGGTACGAGGACTGGAACGGGGTCCACTCAGCCTCGGGAGATCAACTAAGTAGAGATGGGTTCGATTCCCGCCTCAGCCATACTGGAAGTGGTTTTTCGTGGTTTCCCACTTCTCCTCCAGGCAAATGCCGGGATCGTACCTAACTTAAGGCCACGGCCGCTTCCTTCCCTCCTCCTTGCCTGTCCCATCCAATATTCCCATCCCCCCACAAGGCCCCTGTTCAGCATAGCAGGTGAGGTCCCCTGGGCGAGGTACTGGTCAACCTCCCCAGTTGTATCCCCCGACCCAAAGTCTGAAACTCCAGGACACTGCCCTTGAGGCGGTAGAGGTGAGATCCCTCGCTGAGTCCTAGGGAAAAACCGACCCTGGAGGGTAAACAGATTAAGAAGAAGAAGAAGAAGTCGTAGAAGCAGAATACCTAGTAGTATTAAAAATGATAGAAAATTTACTATTCGATCAAACGACTAAACTAATAACTAAAGACGAAAATATAGGGTTCCAAGGTTCTCCATTAAAGCCAAACCTGTAATCTCGGAAGACGACAGGAAACTAAGATCAGAAAGAATGGGCACTTAGTAAAGAACAACACACAAACAGTAACTGATTCAACGTACCCTAAAGAGGGTAAAACGAAAGAAGAAGGAAATCAAAAGAGAATAGAGGAATATCAGTAGGAAAGTCTTAGGAGCAAGATACACCCATTACGGTAACAGGTTACATTCAATCAAAACAAAACAAAGTTCTCAAACATCGAAATTGATGTTAGGAAAAGACGAATTAAATTATTCGGTCATCTCTCCAAAATTCCCAGAAAATCGATTGACAAAACGGATAATAGATTATGTAACCTCGCTTAGGAACTCATTGAACGTCGAAAGGAGCTCAAAAACGTAAACAAATGTTCAACAGACATTCTAGAAAGAGACATCGTTAGACACAAAGTAAACAATTGGGAAGCAACATCAGAGCAATAACAGCAACAACAAAAACAGTTCAGACCAAAGTGGTCGGAAGAATGTAAAGAAGCCTTCTCGGAAAGAATGAACGCATATTGGAACAACAAGAAGAACGCGTAGAAGAAATGATTGAGTTACTTGCTTAACGTCTTCCAATATTGGGAGAATTCGCTAAGAAGAAGAAAAAGGTAAGGGTGTGTTCTTCCCGAAGGCAGGTTCGATCTTCCGCAGAGGTATGCCTGAGCCGGAGTTTACGTACGGTAGGGTGGCCAGTTCCTTTCCGCTCCTCCATTCCCTTACCCCCACCAACAGCGCGTGACAATCCATCCAAATCATGACCAAGCCCAACGTTGCTTAACTTTGGAGATCTCACGAGATCCGGTGTTTCAACACGGCTACGGCCATTGGCATAATAATAATAATAAGAAGAAGAAGAAGAAGAACAGACGACCTGGAAACAACAATAAGGAAAAGGTGGCTGCGATTCTATCGACATATGGTCAGAATGGATCCAGCAAGGTTAAATAAACTAATTTTGAATAAAATATACTACTTGAAGAGCCAGGGGGGGTATGCCAAGCAGATGAAGGAAGAACTCAAGAGGTTAGGAATTGCAGATGAAGAATGTCGTGATAGAGACCAATTCAGGAAAAGACTTTCCAAAATAAAAGTTATTGTGGAAGAAAAGAAAGAGCGCAGAGGGGGAAGATGGACTGAAGAGAGATGAGCGCAATATTCTGAAAGAATGAAGGTACTGTGGAGAAAGAGGAAGGAAGAAGGGATGATAAGAAGGAAGTGAAGTGGTATTGGCGTGGTCCTAAGTTTGGCTGGTTCGCAAGAAATAATAATAATAATAATAATAATAATAATAATAATAATAATAATAATAATAATAATAATAATAATAGGTTTATCACCATAAACTTCCACAAAATTTCATGAATTAAGTAAATGGGTAACTATACTCTCTTCCTTCCTCAATAATATTGTGATAATCAGTATCAGAACATTATTTTTACGCACCTACTCACATCGAGCAGGTTTTCCACCCACCATTGCACATACTCTCTCGCATTCTAGTGTGTGCTATGACCAGTACAAACGGGACACGTCTGGAATTCAAAGTGTTACTGCTACCATTGTGTGGTAAGCTCGTTCCACAGCAAGCTTTCTACCGGTGCGCATAATGCAGCAACACCAGACTGTAGAATGAATTGTGATTAAAATGTTGTGCTGCGTGCTTATGATATTATTAAAGTAATTACATTTTCTCCTCCCACACAGGCATACTCACACACAAAAAATACACCCATAACATTTTTCATATTCCACCCCGCCACCTCCCCTATATCGCCCACATTCTCACTCTCTGTTATGTTGCTGACGTAAGAGCAGGGACGAACGGAAAAACACCAAACAAACAAACGCGCAAAATGAATTCACGACAGATGTAAACAAAATGTGTTTTACATCAAGTAGATTATATACGGTTGGCATTCCAAATATTACAGGAATGAACCGAACGGAAAAGCTTGGCGGTAATAAACAGTTGAGGCGTATCAGAGCGAGTTCCAATATTCCATTTCACAGCCACAGTGAACGACGCTGAAAAAAAAGAAACAAATTTGAGTTTCTGATTTCAAACCTGTCTGTTTTTATTTTCTGTTCATTTCCAGGAGGGGGGGGGGGTGCTAGCTAAGGTCTGTTAGACACACCAGAATACTCTAAGATCTAGATTTACAACAGCATTCTCCAGAAATTGTACGAGGCACATGAAGAGCTGGCATGTGTTGTTGATGGTGGAAACGTGGCTAAGGTAGCAGCTTTGAAGATTAGTGCCGTAAAGATAGCAGCACTAAGGTTAGCGATAGCATGTTTTTTAAAGATGGCAGCTGTCAGCTTGACAGCTGTCAAAAAAGTACGTGTCTTTGTTTACAAATTCAAATTTCGCGCTCCGAATTCAAATTTCCCATGTATTTGCAATAGGACTGAGGTGGGATTAACACTTGTTAATGAACATCACAGAAGATGATGCAAATGGCCTCATCTTATGAAACGAAAAACTGAGGATCCAAAAGTCCTGACTCCATTTCTCTTAGAAACCAGCGACATAACTCAACAGTGAAGGTTCATCTGGGCGCTTTACCGCACGCACAACAGTGAATTTGTAAAGAATACAGATGCAGGTCCCTTTTTATCATCTTTCGATACGACGGTCTATTAATTCCCACTTCCATAGATAAACGGCGTTGAAATTTCGTCGGACATTGTTCCGGTCTTTCCTTCTTTCGAACAATTTTTTTTTATGTTCGAACCCTTTTCGGATAGTTACGGATTTTATTCGCTACAGAGTCCATTTCACGTCGTTTAGCCACTAAGTTTTGCTGGAGGTTTTGCCAAAACACTTCCAGTCTTAAACTCATGCGCGCGGTCACCCTTCCAAATCTTGACCACGCCCAATGTTGCTTAACTTTCCCACGAATCGTGCTTCGCATAACAAGCGACATTGAACACGAGTGAGCATCATTTAGTGTTGCATTCAACAGGTCACTAAACACGTCTATTCCTCTCACTCACTCACACGTAATGCCACAATAACGTACTGGGGAGATGCGGGAGGAGATGCGCACGCGCCGAAATGCCATAGCAACCGATTGGTGCATCGAAATCACGGTTTCCAGCATTTCTTGTGTGGGCAGCTCTCCTGTTCATTATCAATCTTATAGTTATTTTCCGGGGAAGTTTTACTTTTCCCAGCCGGTATCATCACAAATGACCGAGTAAAGGACTTCGATTCATCCACGGCACACTTGTCATGAGATGGCGAAATGTTTTGTTGTTCAATACACCAATTAACAACAATCTTTAGAGAAACAACAGCAGTGTATCTTGCACTAGTTTCTAATTCATATTTGAAACTTCACAAGAAAACAATGTTAATACTAAAATACGGTAAGGTAAGAGTGTATTCTACCCGAAGGCAGGTCCGAACCTCCGCAGAGGTGTGCGTGAGCCGGAGTAGGATGGTCAGTTCCTTTCCGCTCCTGCATTCCCTTACCCTCCACCAACAGCGCGCGGTTACCCTTCCAAATCTTGACCACGCCCAATGTTGCTTAACTTCGGAGATCTCACGCGATCCGGTGTTTCAACACGGCTACGGCCGTTGGCAATACTACAATAAGTTATAAATAAGCATATGGCATCAGCTAGTGAGTTGCACTCCTCCTGAAGATATGCCGTCCAGCTGACCACCAATTAATATCAAGATTCCGACTACGCTGCTATCTACTAACGACAGAGAAATTCTACTGGACTTTTCCCATATGTCAGTTAATTTCTTCGAGAGACACTGAGTGAGCTTCCATAGGTCTTTAATCCGGCACTAGGAATGGAAGGAGGCGCGTGGTGAGCATTTGAACATTTCCCTCACCCATGACTTAAACGAAGAAAATCATCTTTATAGTACAGTTCTAGATTTAACTGGTAACGTAAAGTTTTCTGTGTTTATTTTCATAAGAACCAGATGCCTCCGCAGCACTCGTTATAAATAAGTCAGATGAAATGGCGGATGGCTTTCAGTTCCGGGAGTGCCCAAGGACAAGTTGATTTGACTCCCGTAGGCGACCCGCGTGTCGTTATGAGGATGAATTGATGACGAACACGATACATACACCCAGCCCCAGTGCCAGAGGAATTAACCAATTATGGCTGAAATTCCCGACCCTGCCGGGAATCAAACCCTGTAGCCAAAGGCCAGCACGCTAACCACTTATCCATGGAGCCGGACAATAGGTCAGATAACTCGCCTTGATAAGCCTGCCGTAGTCATATTGCTATGCCTGCCATTTTCAATGGTTGTAAGACCATTTAATAAGAAGCACGTTATGGTATGCCACAGTTTCGTAGTCAGAATTCATCCATTCTCGCGTCATTATGCCGTCTGTTCTGTAAACATCTATCCTTATATTCGCTTTGTTATTCTGCAGTTCTTGATGTAAAGCTTCGTACTGTGTCGTAGAAAGCAATGGTACTTTTAATCGCAGTTCTTCCATATAGAATGGTTTTCTTGTGAGCTCACAGGTTAGGATCGAAGGAGCGTTTTAGCCAGACAGAGAACTTTGTAAAGAAACATAGCCTTCACTCTTTCTAGTGTATCTAGGTTATCCTTCGGTAGGTGTTACCAGACAATGTCTAAGTCAAATGTCATGATGGGGTCTGTTTGTACGTAGACTTTTTTCTCTTAGCAGCATGTAAGTTATTTGGAACGCTTTGCCATCTGTTGAATTGAATATATTTGGAAGCTTGGAAAGGTTATAGAATCAAAGAGTATCTAGCAAGGAATAGTATTATTTCGTGATTAGAGGAACTGTAAACTCTCTGGCTTGGCAGATAGTAATCAAGCATGGCTGCATGTAATGACATTATTAAGGATGAGAATCATATACATCACAATATTAACAAAAGTGTTAGTGGCTTAGCAAACCTTTTAAGCACAGAATGTATTGCGGGTTAGGATAAGCCTTCGCCTGCAATTGATGGAGTGATCGTTTAATGATTTGATTTTATGATCAGTAAAAATGTTGGCTGAACTTAGAGACCTATCAATGTCTCATGATACGATGATGATGACGATGATGATGATGATGATGATGATGATGATGATGATGATGTTTAGAGAAGCCTAACATCTAGGTCTTCATCTCCTAATGGTACGAAAGGAGACGAAATATTATAACAATTTTAAAATTCATAATCCTCCACCGACCAGAATTCGAAAACGTGAGGACGAAGAATGAATGGATGGATATGAAGTTAAAGCAAGCAGTGGATCCGACCCGCAATGCCCCAAATTCCCAGAAACTAACGTTAAACAATAGTATTACAAAGCAACGAACTGCTTCTAAAGCAGAATACTGAGTCGATGACGCTTGTACTCGAAACGGGTTCAAAATCCTGGTCATCGGCCCCTCATAATGGTATTTATCGCTAGGAAAGTAGAACCATGCTATTTGTCATGTTGCGGTACTAATCAAAAGTAGCGTAAACTCGCGGGATTCCAGACATTATGGTATTATTCACAGATAGTGTAATGCACACATGTAACAGAGACCTATGGTGTTTCGCACATTGAGGCGATATTTACAGGCAACACAAACCTATGGTGTTCCTCACATAGGTGGACTGACTACAGGGACTCGCATTATCCTGTGATATTCCTCACATAATAGGAACTAAACATAGGCTAGGCAGAACCATGGTGTCGATCATTAAGGGGTACGAATCACAGGTACTGCAAGACACTCATCCTGATTCACACACACTGTCGCCACTAATCACAAACCTATTGTGCACCTAACATAGTGATACTACGCGCAAGTAAATGCGACCCATGGTGTTCCCTGGGTGATAGTACTAATTACAAGTAGTCTCATGGTTCTAATTCGATCATCCCTTGGTCGCCCCTTTTAGTCGCCTCTTACGACAGGATACCGTAGGTGAATTCTTCGTCTGCGTCCCCCACACCCACAGGGGATGTCTCATAATTCAACGACAGGTAATTCCGGAGAGAATGAAGCTAATCGGTCAAAACAGAACGGACGTACGGATTTGCCAAAGCTGTTTTTAATAACGTCTTTTAATATATAGATCATTATTGCTTCAGTGGTGGGGTCATGTGAGGCGAATGTATGAGGAGAGACTATCTAGAAGAGTAATAGACTCTGCGAAGGAGGGTAAGAGAAGTAGAGGGAGACCAAGGTGACGATTGTTGAATTCAGTTTCTAACGATTTAAGAGGTATAGAACTAGATGTTGCCTGGTAGTTACAGCAGTTACAAGTAAAGGATTGTGGAGGTGTTTTATAAATTCACAGAGGCTTGCAGACTGAACACTGGATATCTTGAACCTCATTTGCTCCAATTTCCAGTACCTCGAAATAATTTCAATTTCCCTGCCGTCTATTCTATTCTTCACGTGCATTTATCTATTGTTCGAAATTCTATCACACGAATTCTCCAATTTATCGAAGGAAACGTTTCCTCCATAGACGCAATATTCTGTAACTCGAAATATGTACAACATTAACTGTGCACTACGTAATTTAAGGTTTGTGTTTTATTAAGGAACGTAGGTTTTCGTGGCTCAATGTATTAAAATAAATATAATTATCTGGATCAAAGCCA
Organism: Anabrus simplex; assembly: GCF_040414725.1. NCBI lineage: Eukaryota > Metazoa > Arthropoda > Insecta > Orthoptera > Tettigoniidae > Anabrus > Anabrus simplex. Next base: position 35,150,780 of record NC_090276.1, read on the forward strand.
GTTATTTATTAATAAAACAAGTACATAGAGACAGAGCTGCGCACAAATAACTACAAGAGGGAAGACTGTTTCAAGTTATCAAATAAATGAAGACCTGTACTACAGAAATACATGCATGACACCACCATGGCACAGCGCGACGCATTTCAGGAACTGCTGACAGAGGGCGGTGTATCAGTAGCAGTTACAGTGACAGTGGCGGTTACAGAATATTGCGTCTAGGGAGGAAACGTTTCCTTCGATAAATACTCCCAACCGCCACAGCACAGCGCGATGGGACCAGAGTCCAGTTAGTGGGGAGGCCGTAAACAGTATGATCGTGAATTCCACGTTCATTCAAGGATTTCTATGAACACTGTCAGAAGCGGAACTTCGTATGCCTTGATGAAAGCCAATGCAATTTGTTTTAATAATAATATGAAGATGATGCTTGTTGTTTTAAGGGGCCTAATATCTAGGTCATCGGCAACTGATGGTAGAAATGAAATGATAAATTAAAAGTGTGAAATCATTCACTGACCAAAATAAAAAAAATGGCATTAAGAATGAATGGATGGATATGAATTTAAAACAATCAGTGGATCTTACCCAAAAACTACCATAAACAATAGTATTACTGATCAAAAGACCACTTCTAAAGCAAAATCCTGAATCGAGGATGCTTGTTGTCTAAAGGGGTCCAAAATACAGGTCAACGGCCCCTCATAATGGTACTTATCGCTAGTAAAGGAGAACCATGGTATTTGTGTTGTTGGGTACTAATCAGAAGTAGCGTAGACTCACGGTATTCCACACAGGATGGTACTTCTCACAATTATTGGACGTCGTACAGGTAACACAGACCTATGGTGTTTCTCACATAATTTTTTTTTTTTTTTTTTGTTATTTGCTTTACGTCGCACCGACACAGATAGGTCTTACGGCGACGATGGGGTAGGAAAGGCCTAGGAATTGGAAGGAAGCGGCCGTGGCCTTAATTAAGGTACAGCCCCGGCATTTGCCTGGTGTGAAAATGGGAAACCACGGAAAACCATCTTCAGGGCTGCCGACAGTGGGGCTCGAACCCACGATCTCCCGATTACTGGATACTGACCGCACTTAAGCGACTGCAGCTATCGAGCTCGGTTTCTCACATAATGGCGCCACACACAGGCAACGCAAACCGATAGTGTTCCTCACCTAGGTGTACTAATCACGGGCGCCTGTATTCCCGTGGTATTCCTCACATAGTGGGTACTAACCACAGGCAACGCCCAGACCCGTGGTGTTGCTCACAAGGGTACGACTCACGGGTACTGGAAACCTACAGTGAACCACTCTCTTCTGCTACTAATCACAAACCTATTTCGTACCTAACATAGTGGTACTACTTGCAAGTACAGGCAACCCTTGGTGTTCCCCGCGAGATGGTACTAATCAAAAGTAGTTTCATGGTTCTAATACAATCATCCCTTGGTCGCCCCTTTCAGTCGCCCCTCACGACAAGCAGGGGATACCGTGGGTGTATTCTTCGTCTGCATCCCCCACCCAAAGGGGGTAGACAGAGAAAAAGGAAGAAATAAGAATGGATCCGTCACTTCGAAAAATGAAGTAACGGACGTAGAAAGGCAAGGGCCACGAAAGGCGTGAAAATGAAAGACTCCTTAGGCCTCGAATGCTCTAATACCGTCGGGGTTGGAAAAGAACAGGAGTTGACGAAGGGAGGTCGGATAGCATAGATGAAAGTGAGGAGCCTGGCGCAAGTAAGTGGAAGCAATGCCAGGTCTCAGCTAAGGGCCCCATGGTCGCCAACCTACGCTCCCAAGTTGAGAGCCCCTTGGACCCCTTTTAATTGCCTCTTACGACAGGCATGGGATACCGTGGGTGTATTCTTCATCTGCGGCCCCCACCCACAGGCGGTGTTTTAATAATAAATAGGCTTTGTTTTAGTAATAAATACGTGACTTTAATCTAGATAATTATATTTATTTATTTTGCGTGTTACTGTTCCTTAACTTATTACAGTATATATTATCTGTCCACCCCTAGTGCATTGACCATAGGCAGTTATAGCTGTTTGAAGTTTGAACATCCTTCTGGATCGTCATTAGACCAGACGTTAAGTGCATTGACTAGTCTTCAATCCCATATACAGAGTCAGCGCAATATAAACGAAAACGCTTTTACAGCCATAACTGTCACTGAAAACTCTGTGGAAGAAAAGAAGTTTGAGAGTGAAAAACATGGCCCCCAAACTGTATATATTCTGTCTTCAACGAGTTGCCATAATAAGTGCTGTAATTAAAATACGCTTATTCTATAATCAAGGCGTAGTACCTGGCGAGGTGGCCATACGGTTAGGGATGCTGAGTTATACACTTTGGAGATACTGGGTTCGAAATCCACTGTCGCCAGTCTTGAAGATTGTTTTCATAGTTTCCCCATTTTCACACCAGGAAAATGCTGCGGTCATACCTTAATTAAAGCCACGGCTATTTCCTTCCCACTCCTAGCCCTTTCCTATCCCATCCTCGCCATAAGACCTATCTGGATCTATGAGACGCGAAGCGAATTGTAAAAAAATAACGAATAAAAAAAGTCGAGTCGTAGTTACACGTGATTCGATTAAGTGCAATACTTAAAGGTGGAATTCTCTATATAACTCGAAACTCGATGTGATTCGATATATCGAGATTCTACTATACCGGTACGTTCAAAAATGGATTACCTCAGCTAGGATCGAACCCTCGAATAATAATAATAATAATAATAATAAGTCAGACACTCTACTCTTGATCCAGCGAGGGACCTTTGTATGTACAGTACGTACATGAATACCTACACTCTGGTGGTTACAAATATTGCCTCCGGATTGGCCTGGTGCAGGTCTTTCAAGATGACACCGTAACGGAGGAGACTTGCACGTCTATGAAGATGAATACTAGTGCTGAAGGTGGCACAAGCACCCAGCTTCCGAGGTAGGAGAACCTCCATGGCAACAGGCCAGCACACCAACCATTTAGACATAGAACCGAAGAAGTGCTTACAAACAAGTAGTGATGTTGATGATGATGCTTATTATTTAAAGACGCCTAACAAATAGGTCATCGTTCCCTAATTGTACGAAATGAGACAAAATGGTATGACAATTAAAAATCCATAATCCTCCACTGATCATATTTCCAAAACGTAAGGATGAAAAATGAATGGATGGATATGAAGTTAAAACAATCAATCAGTGGATCCGACCCTCAATGTGCCACATTCCCAGGAACAAGCGCTCAACAATAGCGTTGCTGAAAAAGGGACTGCTTCTAAAGCACAATACTGACTCGATAATGCTTGTAGTCGAAACGGGTCAAAAATCCAGATCATCGGCCCCTCACAATGGCACACATCGCTAGGAAAATGGAACCATGCCGTGTGTCATGCTGCGGCGGTACCAATCAAAATCAGCGCAGACCCGCGGCATTTCACACATTATGGTACCATACACAGGTAATGAAATTCACACATGTAACACAGACCCACGGTGTTTCGCACACCACGGCGCCATTTACAGGCAACGCAAACCTATGGCGCTCCTCACACAGTGGGCACCAAGCATAGGCCAGGCAGAACCATGGTGTCGCTCATAAAGGGGTACGAATCACAGGTACTGTAAAAGCCGCCAACGCACTCTATTTCTACGAATCATAACCCTATTATGTACCTAACATAGTGGTACTACGCGCAAGTACTGTAAGTCATCCATGGTGTTTCCCGTGTGGTGGTACTAATCACAAGTAGTGGTATGGTTCAAAGACAATCATCGCTTCGTCGCCCCTTTGAATTGCCTATTACGACAGGCAAGGGATACCGTGGGTGTATTCTTCGTCTGCGTCCCCCACCCACAGGGGGTTGTGTGTTTGGTCCGCGAGAAGTATTTTATTTCCCTCAAGTCCGCCGGCAAGCCGGATAGGACCCCCCTAACCGCCACCTGGGACGCGCCACGTGGGAGTATCACCTCTCCCCCAAACGACTAGTATTGAACAATGCACCGTAAAGCGCTCACTGAGCATTCCAGACAAATCAATATCGCATGCTGAATATTTCATGTTATTAGTCTACATTAAACGTCTCTCAGCTTCCCATCGCTCTTACTGTTCGATATTTGCATAACTGACGTATCGAGGGCGTTTCCAAGATTCTTCTACTAGCGTATTAATTAGATTTCCCACATTTTATTCCTATATTGAGGCAGAGTAGTTATAGATTTATCGCCCGCTAGTCTATATTCAATCAATACCACTTATGTTTAGACATATACTGAATTCTCTTGGGAATAATGATAGTAATAATGTTACTTTACGTCCCATTAACTTCTTTCACGGTTTTCGAAGATGCCGAGGTGCCACAATTTTGTCCCACAGGAGTTGTTTTACGTGCCAGTAAATCTACCGACACGAGGCTGTCATATTTGAGCACCTACAAATACCATCATACCGAGCTAGGATCGAACCTGCCAAGGTGGAGTCAGAAGGCTAGCGCCTCAACCGCCCGAGCCACTCATCCCGGCAATTCTCTTTGGAGAAACGAGATATATTCAGTTAAATACTAGCTGATTTACCCGTGATTCGCCACGGAATTCTACATTGTATACAGAATTCTAGGTTAGGTAGTGTACACGTTGTGAGCAAGATTGTATTAAATTGCATAGCTCTTAAAGTTACCCTAGAAACGCGACGGGGAAGTTACCAAACATATTTTCTCATATGAAGACTGTGTTAGGGAACATGCATTGTAATGGTAGGCCTGTTCGCTTACCATCACTCACAATCAGGTTGGGGAGTTTTCATTATAATGACAGGCACTTACTCTCCACCTGCCTTTTTACATCCTCAGAAAAACTGTCTTCGTGCTTTCCCCACCCGAAATGAACATAGGCCATTACAATGACGTCAGTAGTAATGGTGCAATTAAAAGAAATGCTTTCATATGAAATATTCGATCAAATGAAAAACCACACATTTTCTCACTTTTAACGAACAGTACTACACTGCCGATCTAACAGTCCAAAGTTCCGGAGCTCGAATGACCAAGCCGCAAACGGCGTGATACGTGAACACTCTTCATCTTTATTGGGCGGGGGGGGGGGGGATGTGTCGAATAGTGGAGAGTCCCAGGGCAAAAAATGCCCTTTTACTAATCTGTTTCCTAGGAGTATCCGATGAGTCGGAAAAACTCAATTCATTATACTAGCGGAGGAAAAATCTATCTGACTTGGAGGCAAGTTTTTCCTCCAATGCAGAGGAGAAACCCCCTCTTCACTGCTGATTTGGAATAAAATGAATGTAGAATTTAATAAAAGTGAAGAGGAAGAAGCTTTTCTTAAGAAACTGATCTTTTCAGAGTTGAAGTTTGAGTTATTTAGTGAACTGTGGTGCTATAATTTGGAACAGGCCTAAATTCTAATTCTAGCTACTATATTTGCACACGGCTTATTCAAGGCAGCGCGTCAGAGTAGGGATCGAATAGCTAGAATAAAATGATGAACCAGTGTGTTACGTACCAGCAGTATCGGAAAATGTATAAACCTTTATTTTTTTGCTATGCGCTTTACGTCGCACCGACACAGATAGGTCTTATGGCGACGATAGGATAGGAAAGGCCTAGGAGTTGGAAGGAAGCGGCCGTGGCCTTAATGAAGGTACAGCCCCAGCATTTGCCTGGTGTGAAAATGGGAAACCACGGAAAACCATTTTCAGGGCTGCCGATATTGGGATTCGAACCTACTATCTCCCGGATGCAAGGTCACTGCCGCGCGCCTCTACGCGCACGGCCAACTCGCCCGGTAATGTATAAACCAGAGGAATGGCATACTAAATAAGAAAGTTTTCTAACTGCCCAGATATTTTGCGCCAATATTCAGTCAGGCTGTTATAGTCGGTACGCAGCAGTAATTCTATCTATCCGAGGTGAGTGGCAACATAGGAAATAAAGAACATCACAACAAACAATGGTCAATGTATTGTTATAGTTATTGTTGATCAATATTATGCGCTTTTTGATATTGTAGGCCTTCACTTTTAGTTTCCTTCCGACTTATCATAGTCGGTATGGTAAAACTGAATAAAACATAAATGATCGGAAATTGTGTTCTCTATAACTTTAGTCATGTAGTACTATAGGACCAATAAGATAAGTATTTAAAAATTAAGTTTTAGGCGCCTTCCCTTAAACTACAATTTTATTCTGGGTGAATAAAATTGTTTATAGTTTAGACTGTAGTTTCTTATCCGCCGACTCTATATACCTATTTTTCATTAAATTCTGTTAACCCATTTTCTCGTGGCTCGGCGTTGATACCGACTTAGCAACAACAATACAAATTCATGAATATCTGTGTTATCATAGCCGGTACGTTAAAAATGTATAAGACATAAAAGATTGGAAATTCAATTCTATATAACTTTAGTTATGTAGCATTTATCGATAGGACCACTAATAATACAAATATTTGACAATTAAATTTTAGGCCTTCACCTAAACTACCATTTCCCTCAACGTGAATAAAATAATTTATCGTCTAGGTTGTAGCGGCTCATCTCCCGACTTCACATACCGATTTTCATTAAATTTTCTTCAGCCGTTTTCTCATGATGCATGTACATACACACATACAGATAGATATAAATTACAGAAAAGTAAGAAGTGCATTCCTTGTTACTGTGGACATGAACGATACAGAAATACCATTCTATTCAAATTCTGAACAATGATCAGACAAACCTCTTATTTTATATGTACAGATAGTCGAAGGAACTGTGACAGAAAAGAGTCAATCATGATTTACGCCATAAGGAACAGAATAGTTCACCCCAGTTCGCGATGTACCTAGGTATAGTAAACGTGGACATTCATTCATACAACACCAGAAATACTAATCAAATTCACTTGATATCAATACATTCTACAAAATATGGCAGAAATTCCTTATGACATTACTCCTCAAGTACGAGGGCTGGAAGTAAAGTAGTTGCAACGTAGTCCAGTCGCTCGCAGGAGATCGCGCGTGCGCAAATACGATACGAGGCTAGTCAGGTGGCGCTGTTATCGGTGTGTAGTATGCACTTGACGGGCATCCAGTTAGGAGTGTTGTTCCTGTGTGGCGTTGAAGTGAAGAGTGTCGATTTCACTGCTCTAAATCATGTTTTCAAAAGCTGATCAGTACAGCCCGGATTTTTATTCATTAATAGGTTAGAATACAAACTGCCTGAGGCGAGTAACGAGTAAAGTCTACCTTCACAACGACTACGCTACGGGGTTTGCATAAACATTATACGGCCCATCATAACCCCTATAATTTATGTTACTCTTGCTACATTATGGAAGAGCGGGTGGCCAACACGTCCTACTAACCAAATTAGCTTGCAATCTAACCTGTTACTGGATAAAAAACCGGGCCTTAGTGATCAGCGTTCGTGGATTAAAATCGAGGTTGCCCGTATCAAAACTAAATCAGAGTGTTATCGAGGATTACGTGGCGATAATACCTTACCGTACAGGATGGTTCCGCGATGAGTCGACGCGTTTCGTGCGGGGTCGGAATGAGACTACGGGTTTGCATCGCACAGGCAGGCTGTCCAATCCTCAAGATCAGATTGACATCGTGAGGGGTGCCGTTTCCATAGACCATTGATGGACTGCCCGCGAATTATCCGTACAGGTTGGTTATTTTTGTGTAACTGCTACAGGTGTCACTGCTACAATGCATTAACTGTGAAAAGTAACAGTTTAAAATAACGTCCAACGTTACTCACCTTTTATTGCCACAACCTGGTCACGGCATCAAGCTTGTCTCCTTACAGCTGTGTTGCAAAGTTCCATTCATTCACTCGCACGCATCACTACACTGTGGAAAGTCGATGCAGCAAAACACGCATTCCTATTTGCCATAAAGTTAACGAGAAGCAGACAACAGATGAAATGAAAAGACAACATAGCACCTTTCTGAAATCTAGAGGGGTGAATTTGACAATGCCCCGATCAAGGATAGAAGACAAGAAAACATGATGATCTGTCTGCCAAACCTCGACACAAACCGGTACAAGACGATCGATTAAGTAAAGTGAAGTAATGTTATGTTATCTATAATATCAATATGACCGAGCTCGATAGCTGCAGTCGCTTAAATGCGGCCAGTATCCAGTAATCGGGAGATAGTGGGTTCGAGCCCCACTGTCGGCAGCCCTGAAGGTGGTTTTCCGTGGTTTCCCATTCATACCGGCAAATGCCGGGGCTGTACCTTAATGAAGGCCACGGCCGCTTCCTTCTTTCAATCAGTCACTACTGATCTGCATTTAGGGCAGTCGCCCAGGTGGCAGATTCCCTATCTGTTGTTTTCCTAGCCTTTTCTTAAATGATTGCAAAGAAGATGAAAGTTACAATAATATTATAATGTAGATATCCCTGCGTGATGTCTGAGTCAATGATTATCCCTGAGCAGTTGAATATGTCATAACAGTTTACACTTTAGTTACCAGATGACAGCAGCAACTTACAGGAAGCTCCTACGAAAGCGCTGTCACTTGGAAGAAATGCGTACTATCTGAACTCTAAAGGTCACAGTCTGTGTCTGTAAGCTGCTACTAGTGACAGTCCCCTTTCCCCAGTTACTGTTTTCACCAGTACGTTATTCTGTGGTCGTTACTCGGTAACCTGTTATTTTTGTCCTCGTTACATTTGTAACAGTGACAGGCATGTAACTGTGACAAAGTAACAGCTACGTTATTTTTCAACCATCTCCAGTCCACATTAACTCACCGACGTACAGAAATGGTACAGGTATGCACTGGCTGGCATCAACCTGGACAGATACCTCAACGAAGGAGACGCATTTCTGCACAAAGGGTGTTATTCTCACGCATGATGTACCTGGGGGATAAACCGTCAACAGTGGCTACTGTTGCCGATTTCTGGAGTGACATCTGCGTTCGGCTATGCGACGCAAACGTCCGCGTTAATTACGAAACGATCGCCCTATAGTGTTGCACGACAACGCTCGTTGTCTCATGTCGTAAACAATGCCAAGCACCTTCTTTCACCTCTGTCCACCACAAAAACATGGTAACAAGAGGTAGCAGAGCGTGGTTGAATGGGTCTAGATAAAGCCCTTTATTGCAACCGTGGCAATGGGAGGTCATGCAACACCCTCCGTCCTCACAAGATGTAAGACCTTATGACTTCGACCTGTTTCCGAAGTTGAAGGAACTCCTCTAATGCCGCCGAATTCCTGACGTGACATCAATACTCCGGACATAAGGACGCTCCGTCGCTGTCATCAACAGAGAACGCCTTGCCAACTGCTCCAAAAGGGGATTTCCGACATTTGGCAAAAGGTGGCGCTGTTGTCGATGGGTAGTATGCATTTGACGGGCATCCAGTTGGGAGTGTTGTTCCTATGTGGCGTTGAAGTGAAGAGTGTCGATTTCTCAGCTCTAGATCATGTTTTCGAAAGGTGATAAGCGTTCATGGATTAAAATCGAGGTTGCCCGTAGCAAAAATAAATCAGAGTGTTATCGAGTATTCCGTGAAGACTGTGGCGACTACAATGAAGAAATATACTGCAATTGTACTTGTTACTTCATTAAATAGTGCGTTCTAACAATACTGCCTCTACTTCATTTGCAGCTATCGTGTATTCAGTGCCCTACCAAATGATGTACGATTGGCTCCTACATTATCTGTTCTGAAGAGGAAACTGACATTTCACTTGAAATAAACGTCAAACGAATTAGATCGTATTCAGTCCATAACAAAGAGATGTGAAGTACAGAACAAAAATTGCCAAATGGACACCAGTAGGATCCGAACACGCAACCTCCCGATTTTGCTTCGGCTGCTCTATCCAACTTGAGCTATGGTGGTCTAGATCAAAATTGTACTGTGGAAAGAAGCTAAGCTACAGATCTCGCACTACTGACATCATAACCGCAGAACGCGTGCAAGTCATCCAGTGTGAGCCAAGTCAATAAATACAGGGTAGACATAAACAGCTCCGGGGTTTTGAAGTTCAAATGTTAATGGAATCAAAATTAAGAAAAATTTGTTACAGGTGGTTTGAAAGGTAATATTGTCAAGTAGTGCAGTTCTATATATTCCCAATTTGTAGCACGGCATACCTCCATTCTACCTGGTGAAATTTGTTTCAAAACACTTCCAGTTTCTTTAAACACACGAAGCAATTGACAAATGGTTTTGTACGTAGGTGCATCAACACCATACTGGCGTCGAAAGTTCCACTGCACAGTAACGATTGACACTGAGCCTTTTGTTGTGACGTAGCCATTGCATTGCACTGCACTGACAGGGTCAGACCGCTGCTTGGTCACTTCAAAGTCAACGCTCCGCAGTCCTCACGTCGTGCATAAAATTATTTTTTTATTTTTTATTTTTTTACAAGTTGCTTTACGTCGCACCGACACAGATAGGTTTAATGACGACGATGGGACAGGAATGGACTAGGAGTGGGTAAGAAGAGGCCGTGGCTTAATTAAGGTACATTTGCCTGGCGCGAAAAGGGGAAACCACGGAAAACCATCTTTAGGACTGCGAAGGAAAATTATCTCCACCAATTGGAGTCACGTCCAAAAGTAGCAAACTAACCTCATTTTCTCAAAAAGGAAAATTATCTCCACCAATTTGAGTCGTGCGCCCGAAAGTAAAAAAGTAACCTCATTTTCTTGAAAAGGAAAATTATCTCCGCCAATTTGAGTCGTGCGCCCGAAAGTAACAAAGTAACCTCATTTTTTCAAAAAGGAAAATTATCTCCGCCAATTTGAATCGCGCGCCCGAAAGTAACAAAGTAACCTCATTTTCTTGAAAAGGAAACTTATCTCCGCCAATTTGAGTCATGCGCCCGGAAGTAACAAAGTAACCTCATTTTCTCAAAAAGGAAAATTATCTCCGCTTGTTTTAGTCACGCGCCCGAAAGTAGCAAAGTAACCTCATATTCTTGAAAAGGAAAATTATCTCCGTCAATTGGAGTCACTCCCGAAAGTAACAAAGTAACCTCATTTTCTCAAAAAGGAAAATTATCTCCGCTATTTTGAGTCGTGCGCCCGAAAGTAACAAAGTAACGTATTCTTGAAAAGGAAACTTATCTCCGCCAATTTGAGTCGCGCGCCCGAAAGTAACAAAGTAACCTCATTTTCTTGAAAAGGAAAATTATCTCCGCCAATTTGAGTCGCGCGCCCGAAAGTAACAAAGTAACCTCATTTTCTTGAAAAGGATAATTATCTCCGCCAATTTGAGTCGCGCGCCCGAAAGTAACAAAGTAACCTCATTTTCTCGAAAAGGAAAATCTTCACAATTTGAGTCGCGCGCCCGAAAGTAACAAAGTAACCTCATTTTTTCCAAAAGGAAAATTATCTCCGACAATTTGAGTCGCGCGCCCGAAAGTAACAAAGTAACCTCATTTTTTCCAAAAGGAAAATTATCTCCGACAATTTGAGTCGCGCGCCCGAAAGTAACAAAGAAACCTCATTTTCTGGAAAAGGAAAATTATCTCCACCAATTTGAGTCGCGCGCCCGAAAGTAACAAAGTAACCTCATTTTCTCGAAAAAGAAAATCTTCACAATTTGAGTCGCGCGCCCGAAAGTAACAAAGTAACCTCATTTTTTCCAAAAGGAAAATTATCTCCGACAATTTGAGTCGCGCGCCCGAAAGTAACAAAGTAACCTCATTTTTTTCGAAAAGGAAAGTTATCTCCACCAATTATATCGTGCCATCGTTCTTTACATAACACGAAGAGTATCCCTGATGTTTTTTACGGTATAATCATGGGCGCCCGCAAGGGGGGGGGGCAAGGGGAGGCGCTTGCCCCCCCCCCTGGAATTCTAAAAAGTTGATGTTCAATTGTTTAATATCATACCAGATTATTTCATAAACTGAATTTACTGACAGTTATCTAGCATCTGTTTTATTCGCAAATTTCTGTAAACAATTTAATGTTGCTGACGTTATATTGGTATTTATATTCAAGAAAATTGTTATTGTGCCCCCCCTTGGAAAAGATCCTGCGGGCGCCCATGGGTATAATTAAGATCGTTTCGGCATTAGTGGAATCTCTTTAAGTTCTTACAAGATAAGCATGAGTTCGATTATATCATTCACCAAACATACACCAGGCAGTTTCACACTGGCCACGTTAATCCAGCCAGCAACTCAACACGACGCACAGACGAATATCGATAACAAATATCTGACCTGTCCAACGAGCGAACACAGGAACAAGCCATCCATAAATTCATCAACTAGAACACTGTAGCCTGGAAGTGCTATCCATCTGCAGCAAACAACAACCTAGTTCTCCCTGTTACAAACAAAATGAGCAGGAAAACAATTAAAAACACACGTTCAACCTGCAGGATGAGAACAGTTTAAACGGATCAAAATGATTGACTGAAATCTTCTAAGGCGACACACTGAGAACTTTTACAAGTTTTTAAATAAAATTGACTTGTCAAAAAGTTTCTAGTGTGTTGTGTATAAAAATGATTAACCTATGAGACGCAGAGGAATGTAATGAACATTGCTTTGGTTGTATACACAATTTTTGAATGTAACTTAAAAGCATTTTAGCCTGTGGAACACAGAAGTTTAAAATAAATATTACACTATAACATGTAAACAACACATTATTATTATTATTATTATTATTATTATTATTATTATTATTATTATTATTATTGTACCGGGTGGTACACCTCCACGCCGCTTATTTAAAATTTGCGCCAATTGAAACTCCTCTGCTGGAGGAAGTCTGAACTTTATCTACGGTATTAATTTTCAAGTTTCTCAGAAGATGTCACTACTTGGAAATTTTGGAGTTTTTGAACTGGGTCATTTTTGATGTATTTTTGTTTTACCTGTAGTAAAAAGTGTGAACTCTCTCTTCTAGAGGACACTACTGAAAAACTACAATGGTGCACCCTAGTGCGAAGTGAAAGAATTGGTTTTTTTGGAGAAAATTTAATTTCAAAAGTTTGTTTCTTGTTAAATTTCTTTCTGTTATTGTTTAAGTTGGCTGTATGCCCCTTTCTTTCCCCTTGTTTTGAATTTAGCCAATCCTGAATTTCTCGAATTAATTTTCCACCAATAATATGTTTCTTCTTCGTATTGTGTAGGTGTTTTCTTGGTGAACCAATAACATCCTTGTGGGAGGGTGTTCTCATTCCAAAAACGCCTCGAACTTTCCGCGAGAGTATATAAACTGCTGATTTTCGGGTCTCGATGCCACTTCAGTACCATCTTTCAGTGTGTAAAGTGTTGTAACCAAGGTTGAAGTTTACAGAACACAACTTTTATTTGCTTCACTTTATGATATTACACAAATAACTGAAATTTATTTTGAAGCAAAAAGGAATATTGAATCTTGAGAAAAGTCTGTCTTTATACAATATGTACAGGTTTACATTCTTTATATACACTTCTATCTTGAAAAGATAGTCTTTGTGAATTGACACGTTGATAGTCGAGAACTATCTGGCACACTAACATAAATGTCTTTGAGAGTCCTTGTTTGTTGAAGTGCCTGAATTCCTAAAAAGCAAGTTCAATTGATTGAAGAAATTCCACCTAGCGAAACTAAGGGAGCTTGCATAAGTTAGGGAATGAAAATGGCTTGTAAAAGAATTACGGAACATAGGCAGCGGAAACAGGTAAGGGAGCGGTGACCAGAGGTGAGACCTCGTACTGCCAGAAATTCAGTCCACCTGGTCGAAGCACATTTTCAAGAGGAGTAGCCTCCGTGCTCGACGTAGGGTGTATTCTGGAGCTGGACACCAGGGCAAGTGGGCAGGTGAGCAGACAGGGAGCTCCTATTTATAGTACACTCGATGGTCAGGCACGCGCACTGAGGGCTGCGCGTCGAAGCTAGCAGAATGATACACAGGCGCGCGTGCAGCTGGCTGGCGGAGTGAGAAGGGAGCGCCGGACATACAACATAAAGTACATAGCAGGGGGCGGGAAGCGCCTCTTTCTTCGGGCAGCAGTTCAACTACCAGGTAATGGCCATTTAATAACTTCTTTTCTTGCTACCTCAGCAGTTTAACTCTCGGGGCGGGTCCGAAGCGTTTCCACCATGTAACTTTCCCTAAAATGTAAAGACACTTTGTATTTATTATATCTTTTAAGCTACATATTGGGATAGAGAGTGCTTAACCCTCTCGAGCTCCCACTCATATTGTTTTGAGGTGAACTTATTTCTCACAACCGATTCTTCCTTAATGTAATGTAAATTGTTCTTTTCTAAAGTCACCTCTGTAGTATGGGATTAGCCCTTGCATTAGTGGCCTAGAGCCAGATTAGGTTTTAAAACAAATGCATTAGGAGTGCAGATCCCCTCCTCTCAAGTTGGTATTTTAGAGGCCATGTAATTAACCTTTTCTCACTTAATAGGCCTCAGTAGGTTGGGTATTTTACCCCTGTGTTTATGTCCTTAGAGGACAGCTTGAAGGTGAAATTTGGTGTGGCCTTTGACAGGCTTAAAATTTGAGAGCGGGTTGCTCTTTCTTGAAAATTTTGTTTTCTGCGCGCCTCAAGGAGGCTTTACTGTGTAATTTGGAGCAAGTGCTCCTGGGTATGAACGGGGTTTTCCGCCCCTCTGTTGAAACTTGTGTGGGGGTAAAACTGGGCTAATTGCTCAAGAATTGTGAGGTCGGGGCTCGAAGCCCAAAGCCTGTAAATATTGTAATTGTACTTGTATTGCCTTGCTACTCTGTACCTGTCTTTCGTGTTATTTCTGAATTTTGAAAAGAGAGTATAACCTTGTTAAATTTTACATTAACTTTAATTTCGTAGTTTGAGACCCGTTCACACCCGCACCGTCTTTCACCTCTACCTACCACAAAAATACGGTAACAATTATTATTATCATTATTATTATTATTAGAAAAAATTATGACCTCTATAAATACACCGAAAAAATCACTGTCAGCATGCGAAAGCGAAGGCTAAAATTCTACGGGCATCTAGAAAGAATGGATGTGAAACGGCTAACTAAGAAAATATTCAAGTACATCACTGGACTAAAAGCTTCGACGAAGTGGGTGGAAGAGGTAAAAAGAGATGCAATAGAAAGTGGACTTGCAGTGGATATGGTTCACAACAGAAAAGAATTTAGAAGTCGAGTGGACAGCATCAAAACATTCCAGGAGAAACCACCTAAATGTAGACCCAAACTGGTCATATCTGAGAAAGAAATGAAGATCAGAAGTGAAAGAATGAACAGGTTCTGGGAGGAGAAGAAGAAGAAGAAGAAGAAGAAGAAGAAGAAGAAGAAGAAGAAGAAGAAGAAGAAGAAGAAGAGAAAGCCTTCAGTTCAATGCGGTCCATAGGCGGCCAAATTCGGAAACAAGAAGAAGTCATGAATGGTCCCTTTCGGAACACGCGAAACTTTATTTTGAATTTCATTTGCGGACTATCAAGGATGCTTTCATCTCTTCGCTAAAGATCCCCTTCCTTTCCTCCGTCCACATGGTACCGGTTTCTTTTTTTTTTTTTTTTTGGTACTTCATTCTCTACTTGTCACTTTCCTTTCTATATATATATTTCGATTCAAAATTTCTTCGGGTTCAATTTGTGCGTTCTTCATGTCCGCTTTTGTTTGTTGTGTCCAAGGGAAACTCTTCAGTTTATCAACTCTTTCAACAATTTGGTGGTTTAGTCTTGTTACTGGAAACCTTAAAAGTCAAATAAATATGAAAGTTTTTGTTCCACCTTTTCAATACATAAAAAGAATTTTAAAAAGAATTAAAACTGTAGGGACATACTTCGCTCTTCAATCAAGAGCATCATCAGCCTATATCTCAAACTGAAAGGTAAATAATCAGGTACCTGATTGTAATTAAATTAAATATAAATGTGAAGATGATGTTAAAAATGGTGAGCGAAATGGTTGACAAAAGTTTAAAGACTAAAATATGGATAGTCGTAAAATTTATACAACCTCCTGAAAGTCCCTGTTTAAATATAGCAAATAGGTGTCCTGTGGAGGTTGAGGGCGTAACAGAAAACTAATAGATCCTAAACATATTGATTAACACATTAATGAATAAAATGTAGCTGACAATTCCAAATGGTGCATTAATACATTGCTCACTTCAAGTGAGGTCTACAGTAAATTGCTATGTTGAAACAAGAAGAGTAGTAGAGAAAATTTATCAGTGTTAAATATTTCGAACGTCGGGAATAAATCACAGTGGAGTTCAGATCCAATTCTTAAAATTTTTATAGCGTAGAGACGTTTCTGTGGTCCATTTTAAGTGAGGTTTATAATATTATGTGAAGAAATAAAATTGTAGCCCTCCAGAAGTCCGAGAGAAGAAGAAGGGTGCTTGATGGTAAGTGGCTTGTCAAATGGTAGTAGGAAGGAGTAACTTGTGTAGAATTGAAAGAGAAATTAGGATTGAAGTCTTTTTAGTAATTTTCAAATAGGTTGGCTTAAAGCCTCGTTTTCCTGATGAAATTTATATATTTCTTGGATTGCTTTCAAAGCTGCCTGAGAATATTAGATTATTATTATTATTAATATTGAAAATTGAGTTACAATCCCTATTTTACAAGTAGTATATTAGGGCTGTAGATATTGAGACAAAGTTAATATATTACAACTGTATTTAAAATGGAGATGACTTATAAATGAGATGTAGAAATTTAACAAAAACTTTATAGCAGCATCTTTTCTGAAATACCATAGTGAGAGGTGCTTGGTATTCAATATTACACACGTTTTAAATGCAATAATAATTCATATCTACCCCTGTCAAAACTGGACACTCAAATAAAATATGAGTAACAGTTTGTGGCATTTCACAGGTACAGCTGTAGGGCTTCTGAATATTGACTCTAAACCTCTCGAAGAACGGTCCAAACTTTCCATGTCCTGTCAGAAACTGAGTTATAATATTGTCATGTTGCAATAACCTACTTTTTAGTCTGTCTTCAATATTTGGAAAGAACAAGTCCCTTGTTAGCCGGCCGTTGGTTTGTCCACATATCTTGTGTACAGTATAATCAATCAGTTCCTTTTTTACAAAAGACACAGGGCACTTTTCACATATCAACAAAGCGTCAGAAAAAGCAGTAGCTGCCTCGGCAATTTCATTAGCTCTTTCCTTTCCTTATGGGCTGCCTGGCCGAGGCGGTAAAGGCGTGCTCGGTTCGCCTGGAAGGATGTGGGTTCGAATCCCCGTCAGAAAGTCGTAAAATTTAAGAAACGAGATTTCCACTTCCGGAGGTGCATATGGCCCTGAGGTTCACTCAGCCTACACCAAAAATGAGTACCAGGTTAATTCCTGGGGAAAAGGCGGCCGGGCGTAGAGCTAACCACTCTACCCCATCACGTGCCGAGGTTAACAATGGTGGAAGCCTTTACCTTCCACTCCTCCAAGGGCCTTCATGGCCTGTACGGAGGTGACTTTGCTTTTCTTCCTTTCCTTCTACTCCGTCATCACCTCGGACCCATTTCATACAGATATATTTACTATAACCTAATATATGTGATCTTATATATTAAAAGCTACCGGATGAAAGTTATATTTTTGTTGGATTGCTTTCAAAGCTGACTGAGAATCACTCAATATTTGCGCAGCACAACTCTGTTTTTTATTCCACAATACTACCTGTTGTATAGCGCACGGTTCTGCTTGAAAGACTGAACATGAGGGGGAGATAGTCTCTATTTTTCAGCTTACACCTCAATGTTATTCTGTAGCACTACAAAAGCACATCCCACAAACCAACCATCTCTTTCTTTGCTAATCCGGGACCCATCCGTGTAAATATTGTAATGATGTTGTGTGTTGCTCATCTCTTGCACAAGATTATTGGCAAATTTACTTGGGTGACCTGCTCTCAATGCATTAGCTTGCAGCTCAGGAGTAACCCTTAAGATCCTATCAGAATAAAAAATATATATTTTGTTAATGTGAGCTCAGCTTTGGCAATGGCTGTTAAATATAGAGGTGGGATTCATGCCACAACAAGGGCTATTAAACACTATTAAACAAAGAATGGCATGTTTCGTTCTGAAAAGAACATCATCAGGTTCTATCTTCTTTTCCTTTTTTTTACCAAGCATGACTTCATTAAGATAAGTTCCAAATTTCAAATTCCTAGGTATTTAGACAGAGGTAAACATAAATATTTCCCAACACTGAGTGTAACTCGAAAGAATCTTATGATGTTTGTTTCATAGTGTGTGTGTTTTTTCTACAGCTATCCTATAGTGTAATATGTATACTTGTGTGTTCAACAGACTGAAAGGTTTTTAACTTAAATGTAACTCAGTAGACACAGGAAAGTACGGCTTCCTTCTTAACAAAGAAAGTTTTTAATCAAATTAAGCGGAAGAAAAATAGAAGTGAATATTATTTTCCTAATCAAGGACGTTCAGCAAATTGGGGCGAAGAATTCACATGTCACTGTGATTTTATTGATACATGCCATTAGTTATCTGTAATACAATACACGAGTACGTAAGTTATTCCATATAAAATGTTCTAAAACGCAATTATATATAAATCCTTTCAAAACTCAATAACGTTTCAGACTTAACATTTTTGTAGTATTTACTAAACTGTAAAGAAGTCACTCCATCCAGGATACCTCCTAGATACTGTATACCGGGCGAGTTGGCCATACGGTTAGGAGCGCGCAGCTGTGAGCCTGCATCCGGGAGATAGTGGGTTCGAACCCCACTGTCGGAATCCCTGAAGATGGTTTTCCGTGGTTTCCCACTTTCACACCGGGAAAATGCTGGGGTTTTGTCTTGATTAAGGCCACGGCCGCTTCCTTCCCATTCCTAAGCCTTTCCTATCCCATTGTCGCCATAAGACCTATCTGTGTCGGTGCGACGTAAAACAAATAGCAAAAAAAAGATACTGTATATATTATTAATTTATTATCCACGAAAAAGCCCTACTTTGTCTAGCATATTAGGGCTGTAGGTTATAACTAGTTACCTTAAATAGTACAAACATATAATACAAAATTTTTGAAGTGAGTGATTACACACACGAATTAAGTAAACTGGAAGAAAAGGAAAAACTATTCTTATTTTTTTTAAATAAACTGCATAAACTTAAAAAATTCATTCAAAGAACAGTTCTTGTGAAATATCCTAAAAATAGGTTTGACTAACATTACTGTAGAACAATTTAAGTGTTGTTCCAAAATATATCTAGCTGTGCTGAAGAATGGACAATCAAAAATAAGGTGAGTTGAAATTTCTTCATCTCCCGAAACACAACTGTTATTACTACTAATTTTGAATTTGTATAAATAAAACTTAAATTTTCCATGACCCGAAAGAACCTGAGTGCTGGTGAAGTTTGGTATATATGTCATCTCTGTTTTCACATTCTCTCGATTTCCCTTTCAAAATGTATCTGATAAAATTACATGGCTATGCTATTCTCCTAGGGTTATCCCAATTCCCCGCTTAATAACTTCACTAGAGCCTCAGGCGGAAGCGCTCCGGCCTCTCACCGCTCGGTTTCGTTTTCCAAATCCCGGTCACTCCATGTAAGATTTGTGCTGTACAAAGTGGGGACGGAACAGGCTTTTCTCCCGGTACTCCGATTTTCCCTGGCACCTTTCATTCCAGCAACATTCTCCAAAATCATTTCATCCCCCAGTCATTAACCATTGCCCCAGAGGAGTGAGACAGGTTTCGGAAGCCGGCATAATTCATATCCCTGCCGCTAGATGGGGGCTTCACTCATTAAATTCCTTAACCGGTGAAGTGACTGAAAACAGGCTGTGGAATAACTTGGCTAGTTAACGATTGTATTCAGAATGAGACAAATGTTAAACTAGAGGAAGTAACAAGTTGTGCACATAAACCTGCTTCAGTAGTGCGGTCATGTGAAGTGAATGGAAAAGAATAATAATAAACTCGCCCATGGAGGGTAAGATAAGCAAAGGAAGACCAAGGCGATCATGAATAGACTCTACTTTATTAGACGGCGTTGACAGTTCGGAAGTGCCCTTAGCGTCTTCGTGGCAACAGTGTACATATGCATTTGAAAACAGCATGACAAAATATAGGCACTTTCTTTTTCAATTTGATTTTTTTTTGTTTTTGCTAGTTGCTTTACGTCGCACCGACACAGATAGGTCTTTTGGCGACGATGGGACAGGGAAGGGTTAGGAGTTGGAAGGAAGCGGCCGTGGCCTTAATTAAGGTACAGCCCCAGCATTTGCCTGGTGTGAAAATGGGAAACCACGGAAAACCATTTTCAGGGCTGCCGACAGCAATTTGATTTTAACAGCCTACTTTAGCAAGAGAAACTTTCCTGCTTTGGCAGCAGTTTATTCAAACCATCGTTCAAAGCTAAATCTTGAAAAATAATTAAGTTCGGATATCTGATATTTCACGATGTTTAGATAAATATTATTCTCAAAGAAGTTTATCCGGCACATAAAACATTGGTATTTAAATATTTAGTTTTATTCCAATCATATATTTTCATTATAGACTGCTATACAATTCCCTGATAATTAACTAATTGCCTCCAAAGATCTTGTTTTCAATCAGCTCTGTGGTCTGATTTAATTCCAAGCTTCTCTCCTTTAAATCATCAGGAACTGAGTTTATCCATCGTCTCATTGATCTCCCTCTTTCTGTCTAACATTCCGTTATTCTCCTATGTAACCTATCCTCCTAAATTCGCCTCACACGACCTCACCGCCGTAGTCGGCTTAAGAGAAGCCTGCCATCGCACCTGTCTGTACCAGCAATCATTCCCGCTGCTTTCATGTCCATTATTTCCATAGTATGAATATGATATCCTGAGTCCACCCAGCGTTCACTCCTCCAGAGCGAAGTTGCTCTGGAAGCAGGAAATTTCGTCCAACATCTCAATTCTATCTCACAGAATACCCCGAAAGTTCTGTGAACGTAGTTCGTCTCCTAATCTGGAGAGGAAACCGTAGTGAGTTTCAGTTCTTTTAATGTAGGGAATTCCGTCAAAATTAATAAATATTCTTTCACAACATGTTAATAAATAACGCAGTTCCTGAAACGTATTATTGTACTCTATCATTGTATTGCATCATAACTATATAAGAATGAAAGTTCTATCTTTAACAGTTCGTTCATGATATTTCTATAAAATGTTCAGTGACGTAGAAATATATTATATTGAACATTTAATATAATGAAGACTGTTGAGCATAGGAATGAACAGAGCCAGGATTTTTATGCAGTGACAGGTTAGATTGCAAACTAATTTGGTTAGTAGGGAGTGTCGGCCACCCGGTCTTCAATAGTGTAGCAAGGGTAACATAAATCATAGGGGTTCTGATGGACCATACCCCTAATGTTTATGCAAGCCCCATAGCATAATCGTTGTGAAGGCAGGCTATACTTGCTACTCGCTTCAGTAAATTTGCATTCTAACTTATTAATGCATAAAAATCCGGGCTCTAGGAATGAATGTTTGCAACAATTTTATTTTTCTAAGATATTACTTCAAAATTCAAGGTACCCATTTCCCTTGCTGTCCGATTTCACACTTGTCAAAAACCACTACTATACGGATAAAAGTTGGTCTGTGGAGTTTTTGTGAGCTCTCAGGGGGAAGAGGCAGCCATGACGGCTGGTATGACGTAGCATGTAACTTGAGGTTGGTGGTGGAATGCAGGAGCTGTCAAGCTCGGCACGCCACTAGCGGGGCTAAATTGGCTTCTACGAGCACACTTTCTAAAACACTTAGTGAAAAGAAGGGTTAAATAGAAAATCCCCGCGGCATTTCAAACATGCAATCCTCCGCTAGCTTCTTGAAATACCATTTTATTCAATAAAACATAGGACATTCTAAACCAAAATCCACGTAATTCTTCAATTACTATGGAGAATTGTACCCGATCTTTGGTAACCAGTTAATAAGTTCAAAGTAGCAGAATTTTTATGGAAATTAATGTAACTACAGGAGTATGAGTGGTTTCTCAGCTACTGTACTGCAGTGTGCTTTCATACCTGTCATGTAAAATATTGGTGAAAACACAACCAATCAAGGAAAGATACATTATTGATCTTTCTGGGAAATATCTGTTATTTCTTCTTGGTAAATATTCTATCCATGGATTGGTCTGCACCAGTTCTCCAGTCGGCTCTATGTGCCTAAAAACTCTTTCCTCGTCTCACTGCGTGACGTTTCATCAATAACTTCACTCGAATTACTGCATCTTATTGAGCTCAAAACTCAGGCTTCGAAGGGAAATTCCCGTTACGCATATAGAATACATCTGCATCCTGCTACAACTTCAAAATTGGTTAACAATTTGTACGCCTGATGAATAACTACATCGACAGGAAAAGTGGGAAGAAAGAGAAGAAGTATAGAGTAGCCAGAGGGTACGGATAGTGAAATTGTATACTTTTCTCATAACATTATTATTATTATTATTATTATTATTATTATTATTATTATTATTATTATTATTATTATTATTATTATTATTAGCGTATGGCAAGGAAATTATATACATAATATACAATATATACACAATAACAAAAACATTGATTCACTTCAGGCATTAGTGTTATATCTGAATGTCCAACTTTTCAATCCACTGTAGTGCTTCCACTGTTGGAGATAGGAAGTCTTCCAAACTACCTGGATAAGCCCGCAGTTGACACTCGCTTGCAATGTGGGGAATAGTCTGACGAGGGGCTCCACAGTCACATTTTGGAGATGGTACAAAGTTCCACTTGTAGAGAGAATCCCTGCACCTTCCATGACCTGTCCTGATCCTGTTCAGTCTGGACCAAGTTGCAACGTGGTAGTTGGGATCCATTTGCTATATTTTCCCTTCTGAAGATGTTATGCAGGGGCACGTTGGGAGAGTTATTCCAGCGGCCTTTCCACTCCTCCAATGCATTGAAGTTGGTGGACGTCTTCAGAGCAGCATCACAAAGCGGTGGATGTCGTGATTTCAGTCTTTTGAGACTAAGAGCTGGTACATCATTTAGAACAAGTAGCAGAGGATTCTTACAGATCTTGTTGTACTCTCGAACAAGAGCTCTGGATCTTCGTAAGTCAGGTGGCATTATTCCTGACAACAGAGGGAGCCAGTGAACAGGAGTTGATCTGATGGTGCCAGATATAAGACGCATGCTGGTATTCAATTGTGGGTCAATATACTTTGTATACGGACTATTAATCCACACTGGAGCACAGCAGTCAGCAGTATAGAAAACCAGTGCTAAGGCTGAAGAGCGTAGGATGTTTGCAGTAGATCCCCAAGTGGTACCAGTTAGCTTCTGAATAATATTGTTTCGGGTTTGAAATTTCTTCGACAAGTTCAAAAGATGCTGTTTGAATGACAATGTCCGGTCCAAGGTAACACCGAGATATTTTGGATAACATACAACTATTGCATTCTTTAATCTAGTTGTATTATAATATTTCTGTGCTCGAGAAACTATCGAAATTTTTATTAAAACTTCCGAAATGTTTACGTACAATCTGTCGATTTTTTATTTGTAGACCTGGCAACACTGTTACTTTGAATATTCAGGGTTGTGCCAGGAACGATCATCTGAAACAAGAGAACTTCATATGGACATGTGTGCTATTCGGAATAGTACATTTAATGTGCAATTGTTTTTGGCTAGTGGCGCGCCTTTGACGTTTGAAATGGGTACAAGTTCGCCGTAGACGTGCGGAAAGTCGCCGTGTGCTGGTAGAAGGACCACGCTGCACCATTTCAACAATGTGTTACTGTTCCTCAACAGGTTGTTCAACTACACGTTCTGAAGAAAAATGGGAACTTGGAAGAATACCTGTTTCTCGTAATGTGCTAAATGCTCTGGTGAACACTCTATGATCAGGAAATCGACGTGTCCGAAAGCGCCGACTGTATTCTTCGACAGTAGCAGGAGCACCACCACGTAAACATACGTCATATCAATCAGTCAATACTGATCTGCATTTAGGGCAGGTGGCAGATTCCCTATCTGTTGCTTTTCCTATCCTTTTCTTAAATGATTTCAAAGAAATTGGAAATTTTTTTAACATCTCCCTTGGTAAGTTATTCCAATCCCGAACTCTCCGTCCTATAAATGAATATTTGCCCCAATTTGTCCTCTTGAATTCCAACTTTACCTTCATGTTGTGATCTTTCCTACTTTTAAAGACGCCACTCAAACTTATTCGTCTACTAATGTCATTCAACGCATGTTCTTCATTAGTGTAGATGTGAGACATTTTATCCAGCGCGTGTACAAGCACAGTTAACTCATAATAATGGCGTATGGCCTCCGGAGGGGCCTGGTGCGGTTCTTTTTCTCGTAGACGGCCTATTAGACGACCTGCATGTCTGTAAAGATGAGGGCCCTACCTAGGATGATTTCTAATGCTGATCACGCCACACACACCCAGCCCCCAAGCCACTAGAATTAACCAATTAAGGTTATAATCCCCGACCCGTCCGAGAATCGAACCCGGGACCCTCTTAACCGAAGGCCAGTACGCTAACCATTCAAGTAACGAGTCGGACAGTTAACCGATGCTTGTCTCTGATATAATCTCAAGCCCTCGCACTACTTCACTCACAACACACCGTGGACAACTGCCTGTTCAACGGGCTAGTTTAATGGCAGAAAGACATCCCGAGCAATAATGTTGAAAGCAACGAGGTAGGCTGGGCTGGAATAAAACGTCAAAGAGGTTGTTGGGTAAGAAACATACGAGACCGCCACTACCCAAAAACAAATCTACCTTAAATATCGAAACAGACTTTCAACGTAGTAGGTCGTGTTACGTACATGTAGTACGTGTTGAAGAGATGTCAAGTACAGAACAAAAATGGCCAGCCGGACACCAGTGGGATCCGAACCCACAACCTCCCGATTTCGCGTCGGTTGCTCTACCAATTGAGCTATGGTGGCCTAGGCCATCTTTGTTCTGTTTGAAAGGATCTGAGCTACAGGTCTGGCACTGCTGCTAGCACACTCTAGAGTGCGTTTAAGTCGCCCGTTGTGGGGCATGTCAATGAATATTGAATTTTCACGACCGCATTTTAATCGAAACAGACTTTCAAATTCAATATTCACTACCTTAAATATGTTCTATCTCAGAAACTAGTCGGAATATGTCCGTATGAGTCGTCTATTTGCAAAACCGGCCATATCCAAATGGTCAAATTTTTCAGGAAACCTAAAAATCGTGTAAAATCTCAATTTTATTTGCTTAATCGCTTACAGATAGCTTTGCAATGAATGCTACAGAATACCAACGATTTATTTGTATAATTATTTGGAATATTTAAATTTTAAATTTGGATATGGCCGGTTTTGCACCAAAAGAAAAGAAACTGCAGGAATGAAATGTACAAAATATGCCTTATACGAAAGATAACTGAAAATAAATCAATACAGTGTAAAAAATCCTATGTATTTACACAAAAATTAACCCGAAATAAACATTAATTAATGTCATTGTCTACACTGTGCTCACATGCATCTTACACATCTTCTGGGTTGTTTTGTGGAAGGTTATTATTATCAATGAGTTCCTTGTATAACTTCAGCACTTCTACATATTGCCACTGAGTCCCAAGATGTTTAATCAATACACATACAACAAATTTTGCCCATTTCTAATTTTCTATGAAGAAAATAAGCTGGTTGTAGTCAGAGTTTGTAGCTAATATATTGGTGTCTTGTGTGAAAGAGGACAGAGAACACATTCAGCACAAAAAGTGGATTTCAATATTTTTGGAGATAACTTCTTTTGCAAATAGACGACTTATATGAAGATTTTTGCTTCAAATAATAGTTCCAATCATATCCCTGAATAATGACCATTCCTCTTGGGACAACGTATATAAAGTCAACTACTGTAAACTACAGACTTTTGAGTCTCTACTGTAAACATTTAAAAGTAATCTGAGCTTAACTGTTGTAGCAGTGAAGTTTTTAAGTTATCTCTGTATTTTCATAGTGCTCACATCTGAATCACATCCGTCCGCTGGGTAAAGCTGCACTCAAATGTTCCCCGTGGCAGAGGGGCTAGACGAAGTTGTTTGCTCTCTACCGTGTCATACTGTCAATTACACAGTGGCTTGCTGAGGTGTGAAGTATAGAACGTGTTCTCTTGTTTTCGACAACACATTGTCGAGAGCTTCTTTATTCCTCGCTGATGAGAGGGAGGGGTTTGAGAGAAGAGCGAGAGAGAGAGATGAAACAGAGGACGGGGTAGTGTATGGCGGGGAATGAGACAGACGCACATACACACACATTCCTCTAGGGAGACCAGTGAGAAATCCTATTTCGCAGCCATCAAGCCGTTGAGCCCTAGCGAATAAGACTCCAGTCTGCTTGCTGGCCTCCCGTTTCCTCCCACGATTGATTGATATTCGCGTCTCAAGTAGTAAATCTTTGCCATGCACTTTCACAGAGAAAGAGAGATAGAAATACAAGGCTTGTCTTCTGACATCATAGGCCGGCTAATCGATGACGGAGTAAGACGACCTCTTGCAATACTCATCAAGTAATCCAAACAGAAAACCGATCACCCACGGTGGTGACCTTCCTTCACTCAGAAATATAGAGGGCACCAAAAGTAAGGAAGCATGACTGACAGGTTGAAACTTTTAAGAAAAATTCTGATAAACCTATTCTACTACTAAAACAAAAATGTTCGTGTTTTATAAACAGACAATACGAGCAAATCTCGGAATGAAAGTTCATATAGTATAGCAAGTTTCAAATACGTGGGCACCATGATGAACGACCAGTGTGATTCCAAACGAGAAATAACATCTAAAATCGAGCAAGTCAGGAAACGATTCATTACCATGAAGAAATGATTTGCAATGTCAGATCTGAATCTGCAGTTACGAATCCGCATGATCCGTTGCTACATATTCCCTATTCTCTTAAATGGACCCTGGATCCAAACACTGAAAAACTTATAGATGCCTTTGGAACTTGCATGTATCGCCGTCTCTTGAGCATAACTTGGGTATTGAAGAATTCAAAATCGAGGCCGTTCATCGGATAAAAAATCGAAAAGAACTGTTATGGATTATAAAAGAAAGGAAAACACATTCCTTAGGACAAGGATTGAAGCGGGTCCTCTACAAACAATTTGCATTTGCATACTACGATCCTAGAAATGGACGAACAATCGTTTGCATTGGTCAGCTTTGAAAGACGCCCTTTCCACGTCGTGGGCGTGAATGTATTCGCTGTTGACGATTAAGATGCCAGATACGATACCACCTGAACCACCTACACCTACCCCTCGACTTCTGCATGCTAACCCAAAACACTATCCACTGCACCAACTGTACAGCACAAGTAATATGTGCTGACAGAGATAGTTACCTTACATGTGGTTACAATGTTGCCAGATTGCCACTCTTCAACATCCTTTTTCTGCCGGATATACTCGCAGAACGAAATTTTGTGAGAGACACTTTTTTTTATTGCTGGAATGTGAGGAGTCGCGCTGCGACGCCCGAGTGCGCGAATTTAGTTTTACCTGTGTTATAATTTTTCTAGTCCTGTATAGTAACCGATAATTTTGATTCATACAAACTATTGGTGGCATAAAACTAAATTTTAAGAGGATAGTGAATCACTGTGTATATCGTGGGTTGTTAACCAAAACACACTTAGTCCGTAATTAGCATTTTACAAGTTGACACAGCCCTGCATAACTCTTTTAAATACTTGAAGAAACTCATCGCATAATTTTAAAAGTAGTCTCATTGTGAGGGCAGCTATTGGTAATGATATAAAACTCGGATATTTTTGGTTAGAATTCAAACCAATCTGGCAAGTAGGAAGTGTTAGTCACCCGCTCTTCCATAATGTAGCAAGATTAACATACACTGTACGAGTTCTGATAACTATGCCCCTAATGTTTATGCAAACCTCATAGCATAACGGCTGTGCAGGTAGACTATACTTCAGCAAGTTTGCATTTAAACCTATTGTATGTGTGTATGTATGTATGGTCTGTCCGTCAGCGATTCCGCTGGTGGGATCCTCAACAGCTCTGCCATCAGCTGTCATAGATGGCCTAGGCATCACAGAAGAGGCGTACTAGGGAGATGAGGAGTGAGGTAGTTTCCCGTTGCTTTCCTCACCGAGCCAGAGTTGCTATTACATATCAGTCTGCCAAGCCCACTGAAATGCATACACCAACCGACCCTATGAGCAACATTTTCACTCCATTCATAGCAGGGACTGGCTGCATAACGATTGGCATTACTAGCATCGCTCATACCTCAGTCACTTTCATATTGTCAAAGCCAAGGATAAGACAGAGACAGATCTATGAAAGTAACAAAATTGCTCTAGCCTATACCAGAATACATAGTGCACTGTAAACACTAGGTCCTGCCAGCAAAGGCATTCAAACCTATTACTGTATAAAAATCCGGGATCTAGACTCATTTAACACCGGAAATTTTCAAACCTCCTCCCATTTTTCTCAGAAAAGAGGCTCTTAGCTTAATGTGTTTTCTTGCATATGAAAGAAGTGAAAAACCAACAAATTGATAACACACGAATAAAACGAATTATCAAAACTATACCTTCTTTTAGAAGTTAAATTCATGGAAATTTAATTAAATTTGCGGGCACTGACGCTTAATGTCAAGACTTCATTCTTTTTATAAGTAAACAATGAACGCATCAGTACTTCAGTGTGTGTTAATATACTTCTGTAAACAGAATTTTTCATTTACCCTCACAGTTGATGGTAGAGTAAACACAACCAAATGATAGCTCTCTAATTACTACTACACACAAACAAAATCATCTTCCATTTTTACTTCACGCTTGTTTTACATTTTACAAATACACTCTCCATTTATAAAAGCTCGGCATCACAATAAATAACAGTTTCATGACAAGCAAAGCGACTTATGGATATGGTGGTGATTGTTATTAAGTGGGAAAAAATGTGAATGAATATCCTTTTTTTTTTAGTGAACAGGACGAAACTCTTGCAAAACTGGAACATTTAACGATGGTATAAAATAAAATCAAAAAGGCAATAAGAAATATTCTGGCCTACAACATAATAGATACACAAGACAGAGTATAAATATCGAGGGAAATTATAAAGACTAATGGGGTACTACAAGGAAACTCTATAAGATCTATACTTTCAAGCACCGACATCACGAAGATAATAGAAGATACTCCTACAATATCTATGTATCTGTACGCAGATGGCATGGTCCTAGGCTCTCCTGATGAAGGAGAGCTACAGACAGCCTTGAACTCCCTGGCGATTTGGGCAGATGATAATGAATTCACAATAAACTATGAAAAAACAATACATATGACATTCCGTACATGGGGAGGACCGGCAACAAAAGACACTATGACTTTAAGAGATGAAGAGATTGAAAATCCACAGCCTGTTTCCATTCATTCAGCCGTGTCAGGAATGGAAAGAATGAAGCCCCATCTAGCGGCGAGGATGGGAATTGTGCCGGCTACCGAAGCCTGTCGCACTCCCCTGGGACAATGATAAATGAATGACAGATGGAATGAAATTATATTGGGGAGTGTCGCTGGAATTAAATATGACAGGGAAAACCGGAGTATCCTGAGAAAATCCTGTACCGCCTTCGCTTTGACCAGCTCAAATCTCACATGGAGTGACCGGGATTTGAATCACGGAACTCAGCGGTGAGAAGCCGGTGCACTGCCGCCTGAGCCGCGGAGGCTACATGAAGAGATTAACATAGTTAATTTTTTATGCTCGACGATGTCGAAACATAAATATTTTATGCCAGTAAAATAAGTCTTAATGAGGCTCGTGATAGTTCAAGTTTCATTATGATACAACTGTTTGACCAATTAGGTAAGGATAGCATCACACCTGCGCTCAACGCACATTCTACATCCAATATTCCACAGCCACGAGGAACATACCCGCAAATTCACTTCACCAACTGTACAATACACAATTTATATTTGAAATAAAGCTAGGTTATGATTAGAGCCCGGATTTTTATGCATTAATAGGTTAGAGTGCAAAATTACTAAAGCAAGTAGCAAGTATAGTCTACCTTCACAACGACTGTGCTATGGGGTTTGCATAAACATTAGGGGTACGGCCCAGTAGAACCCCTATCATTTATGTTACTCTTGTCACATTATGGAAGAGCGGGTGGCCGACACTTCCTACGAAGCAAATTAGTTTGCATTCTAACCTGTTACTGCATAAAAATCCGGGCTTTAGTTATGATAACCTTCTATCAAAGCTTTGAAAACATATGACATTGTCAAGGTCTCTGATCCACTCACGGAAAATCAATAACCCAGTGCATGCGTTCTGCGCTCTGTTCAGTAAACTCAACTGCCAAGCGACATCTCGACAGACATTTATGATAATTTTAAAAATACAGTTATTATCGTCGAGCATAAACATTCGTATGCAACTCACCTATAATGGCAAATAAGACACTCGTATGGAAATTATAAAACTCGCTTCACTCGTTTTATTAACATACTAGTGTCTTAATATATTGCCATTATAGGCTTGTTTACTATTCAAATACCCAGGAATGACATTACAGTTGGCATCCAACTTTTTCAGGCTACACGTTAAGCAACCATAAATGGAACTTACGATATATAGAACGTCACCAGGCTTTCACTGCAAACAGCCATGAACTTATTTCCTGCTGAAATAACCCCACTATTAAATCTGCTTTAGAAATGATTCGGAAGGGAATGACTGTGACAAGCCTAACTACATTAGAAAGAGTAAAATCCAGGAACCTGAAAAAGTTACTAGGTGGATCGAAATCATCTTGATCCAGAATAGTATAAGGGTTCGCGAGGGAACCATTTTATATAGAAGACTTGCGACAAACTTCCAGCACCTAAGAAACAAGTAGAGGAAGTAAGTAAAAGAAGAAAACAAAAATGCACAGAAATCTCTTGTGATTTCCAGGACATGGATGCAATTATCGACAGGAAATGGACAAGTGAGAATCATTAATTAAGGTCTGTAATGAGGCGACAAGAATAACAAGATCCACGAATCGAACAGTCAGTACCTATACATGTTATGACGAACTTTTGTGGGAAATACAACATAACGACCTGCCGGAAACTAGAAAGGTTTCTAGCGACTACAGTAAGGAGTAATTAACTCAACATCATTATTCCATTATTTATGATTATGGGGCCGATGACCTCGATGTTAGGCCCCTTCAAACAACAAGCATCATATTTATGATTATGTACCTTTTCCTTCTCTGGCCATTAGGCTGCAATAAAGTAATTAATATTTTTTTTTCATTCAACGAACGAACGAACTAATTTTAAAATGTTTAAAAAGTATAATTAATTTATTAAAAGGGGAGTAACGTAACACTTGAAATTGATATTTTCTTGATTAATCTACTATCATACATCAAATGAATAAGACTAGCAGTATTTTCGTCACCTGCTACTATGATTCCCAAGTGGTTCTTAGGCCAGAGATTTCGTCGCACTCTCTGAGGATGTGAACCGCGACGAATTCAGCACCATATGAACATACTACGGGGGTGAATTAGCCTTTAATAGTGCATAGATTTCCTTTGGCTTATCTTCAGCCTACAAAAATTACGGCCTCTCTTCGTGAAGGCCAAAAAGAGCACCGTCACACGATAGTTGTCTTCTAAATAGCTGTTTGGTGGAAGTTTCAATAGGATGCCACGATGGGTCGGCGTAACTGAGAACAAATATTCCTAGCAGGTATCTTCAGAGATCTAAGTAACATAAGTACGGTTTGTTCAATCAATCAATCAATCAATCAATCAATCAATCAATCAATCAATCAATCAATCGTCTCTGATATGCATGCCCATGCGGCAAATTTTCTGTCGCTTAGTTACCTAAATTTTTCCAAAGTGATGTCAAAGAAGTTGGAAATTTATCAAACACCTCCCGCAGTAAATCATTGCACTGCCTAACGTCCAATTTTTCCCCTTTAATTTTAACCTATCTTCATATTGTGATCTTTCCTACTTTTTAAAACATCCACTTAAGCTTATTCGTCTACAAATGTCTTTTCGCGCCATTCCTCAACTGAAAGCTGGGAACATACCGCTTACTCGAACACCTTATCTCCTTACTCCCAAGTCTTCCCAGCCCAACGTTTGCAACATTTCTGTAACACTACTCTTCTGTCGGAAATCACCCAGAACAAATCGAGCTGCTTTTCTCTCGATCTTTCCCATTTCTCGAATCATTCTTACCTGGTAAAATACGCATACATTAGAACCATACTCTAACTACGGTCTTAACAGGGACCTATAGGCCCTCTGCTTTACATTCTTGCTACAACCTCCAGGAACCAAATAATTAGTATTACATAATAAATATAGTGATCGCTGAGGAAGAGAACAGGGAGTTTTCTCAAAACTAATACGTGTTAGTGTATGGTAATTGTGTTGACAAGGCTGACCTATGACAGCCCTGTTCAACACGTTTTCTAGTAAGTCGTACTAGTTAATACGATCAACTAGAAACGATTATCGTCTAGTTTAATGACACCCCTAAGTACTTCAGCAGTTTAATCCGCAAGTTCGTCGCCCGCATTCTTCACATAGTTTGAAACCCAATTGACAATTGACTAGAAGATCGTCCACCTGCTATACAAGCAGGTGTTGCGGAAAACATTATGGCAGGAATGTACCGTAGTAGACTCGAACATGTACAGTGATAAAAGTATTTATTTTTTTTATTTTTTTGCTAGTTGCTTTACGTCGCACCGACACAGATAGGTTTTATGGCGACGATGGGATAGGAAAGGGCTAGAAGTGGGAAGGAAGCGGCCGTGGCCTTAATTAAGGTACAGCCACTAGCATTTGCCTGGTGTGAAAATGGGAAACCAAGGAAAACCATCTTCAGGGCTGCCGACAGTGGAGTTCGAACCTACTATCTCCCGAATACTGGATACTGGCTGAACATAAGCGACTGCAGTTATCGAGCTCGATGTGTCTGTTGCTAGAGAGCCTGTAAGTCAATCATGACAATTATTTTTACACTACCAGATGACAGACAAACCGAAAGTATACTGAGGACCTATTGCTGACATTTCATTTTCTTCAGCTGAACTGATAATCAGTCAAAAAATCTCTTACATACCGATATGGACTGCCGAAATGACATTGATCCACTCTTTAAAACATCCCTCAACAGACTGAGTAATAATAAAGAAGGAAAGAGTTTGCGAAAGAGCCTAGGTCCCGTCAAAGACAGTGGAGCGCACAGAAGACGGCATGACGACGAACTTTACAACCACGTAGAGAAGATTAGGTACCGATACCATCCAAAAAGAAGAATTACTTTTTATGGGCACGTGACAGGAATACACGAAACAAGACTGACCAACTGCATCACTACCTTCTTTTAGCAGAAATAATAATAATAATAATAATAATAATAATAATAATAATAATAATAATAATAATAATAATAATAATATCATTTGCTTTCCGTCCCACTAACTACTTTTGACCGTTTTCGGAGACGCCGAGGTGGCGTAATTTAGTCCCGCAAGAGTTCTTTTACGTGCCAGTAAATGTTCCGACACGAGGCTGACGTGTTTGAGCACCTTCAAGTACCACCGTACTGAACCAGGATCGAACCTGCCAAGTTGGGGTCAGAAGGCCAGCACCTTACCCGTCCGAGCCACTAAGCGCGGTCAGCAGAAGAAAACCAAAGGGGCTTGGTTCATTCAAGTGGATATGATGATGCTTGTTGTTTTAAGGTGCCTAACATCGAAGGTCATCGGCCCCATTCAGATGGATAGAGACCTTGAAGAAATGGGAATCAAGTAATGACATCCGGGAGCGTGTACCATTTAAGAAGAAACTTCAAGCGTTCCGGGGTTTCTGAGACAAGCCGAAATTTAAAACAGGAAACTCATGGACACAGGAGAGGAAGAAAGGTAGTGTGTGACCGAGGAATTTGGTTTTTCTCGATCTATAGTGGTGTTCACCTCCCTTGTTCCATCTGCTTCCGTAAGGACCCTGTCGACAGACTTTTTCTCTGTCCAGCTATTTTTTAGCATCCTCCTCCTTATCCAGCCAACGGCCGTAGCCGTGTTGAAACATCGGATCTCGTGAGATCTCCGAAGTTCAGCAACTTTGGGCGTGGTCAAGATTTGAATGGGTTGCCACGCACTGTTGGTGACGGATAAGGGAATGGAGGAGCGGAAAGGAACTGGCCACCCTACCGTACGTAAACTCCGGCTCAGGCACACCTTTGCGGAGGTTTGGACCCGCCTTCGGGCAGAATATACCCTTTCCTCCTTATCCACGTATCCATTGCTTCCAGGCGTTGTATGTCCTGTTTTGCTAAGACCCATGTTTCACAGCCATACAACATCTGGCTCCGTAGCTTAACGGTTAGTGTTATTAGCTGCCGTTCTTGGGCGCCCGGGTCGATTCCCGGCTGATATGTGACTAAAATGGAACATGCAGCTCACCTACATTGGAGGTGTGCCTGTAAAGAGCTGCACTACCTAGGGATGAGGCACGAGTGTATTTTTTGTAGCCATACAACAGAACACTCCACACAAACATTTTGTCAAATTCTTCCCAATTTTAATATTTCGGTTTCAACGTTTGAGATGCTGCTCCTTGTCACTGAGGGCTTGTCTAGCTGTGACATCCCCCATTCTGATTTATGTGGTAAACCTATTGCCCTGGGTGATAATGCTTCCCAAGTAGGATTGTTTTGCTACTGGCTTTACGTCGCACGGACACAGACAGGTCTTATGGCGACGATGGGATAGGAAAGGCCTAGGAGTTTGTAGGAAACGGCCGTGGCCTTTATTAAAGTACATCCCCAGCATTTTCTGCTGTGAAAATTGAAAACCACAGAAAACTATCTTCAGGACTGCTGACAGTGGGATTCAAATCCACTATCTCCCGGATGCAAGCTCACAGCCGCACTGTAGTATCAAAATTGACTGACTTGTCCCTTGTTATCTCCTCATTTGATTTCTTGACAATTAATGCTTTGGTTTTCCAAGTATTCAGTTTCAAATTTGATGTCAAAACTCGCAACAGTACACGTAGTTCCCTCTACGAATTAATGCAATGTCATCGGCAAACATTATATAGTGGATTTCTTGACAGTTAATTCTAACTTCTTTGGTACGAGTATTTTGCTATGCACCCAGTTTCCACGTTCACTGACATTGATGAGAATCCGCCAACTCTCTAGTGTTCAGCGTTGGTGTTATAGACTGGAATCAAAATAGCTTCAGCAGAACTGTTTCTAAATTCCACAAAATGTCTGAAATTCCTTTATCTGTAACGAATAAGGTATTGTAATAAGGAGAAGAAGAAAAAGGACGAAACCATATTAGATAGAGTAGCCCTCAACAACTCTTATTTTTCTTTATTTCTCCACTCCTTTTCCTAAAGAAGAAGAAGAAAAGATAAACATGGGGCTATATTTAATCGATTAACCCTCATAAACTGTTATTTTCCTGTCTTTCTCCAGAGAAGAAAAAGAACAAGGAAATACTAATGGGTCGTATTTGATTCAGTGATCACTCGACCATTGTTTTTTTTTTCCTTTACCTCGTTCTTTCTTAAAAGAGAAGAGGGGAAGAATAGGGTAAGCCCTCAGCAATTTTTTTGTTTGTTTGTTTCTTTCTTTCTTTCTTTCGTTTTTCCTTTCTCCACAGCTTTTGTTAAAGGAGAAGAGGAAGAAGAAGCAGGAAAGGAAGAAAATAAGGAGCCATATTTGATCAAGTAGGCTATCAGCAACTGTTTTCTTCCTTTTCACTACTTTTCCGGATGCAGAAGGAGAAGTAAAGAAGAGAAAGAAGAGAATGGGAAAAGAAAGAAAAAAAGAAAGAAAGAAAGAATCCACGCTTGATCGACTTCTCTATTTCTTCCTTTCTCTGCTCTTCTTCCTAAAGCAGAATAACAAGGAAATAGGAAGAAGATGAGGAAGAGGAAGGAGAAGAAGAAGAAAATAAGATACATAGGAGTCATATTAGAGAGAATAAGCCCTCAGCCATTATTGTTTTCTTCACCGCTATTTCTAATACTCTGACGGGGATACGGATGCGGGTGCACTGGGTTAAGTTTTGATACGACCTCCTCAGTGAACGTTTTAAACGTGCGCGACCTTGTCTCACTCCCCTTGTAATGAATGCTGCATTTACATTTTCATTCATTTCGATCGGTGTGCTTCGATGTTTGTACAAGAGTAAAATGAATCTTCTGTCCCTCCACTGCAGTCCTATATTCTTCATGGTCTTAAAGAGCCGTTTCCACTTTACATCATCGCAATAATAATAGATCAGGTTCCAACTGTCAACCGTTTATCACCAAATATGGAAATATCGCTCAACTAGACAAATGTAAGTATTTAGATAAAATTATTGAACCATCAGGGTTAAATTAGCAATCTAACAAATAAAGAATTGGAAAGCTTCAAAGAGCATACAAAACTAGTTGAAACAGATACAATAAAGGAACTATATCAGAAAAGGCTAAATTATGACATTGTATCACAGTAGTTAAGACAGAAGCAGTTCATGCATCTGAAACTATTATAATTGGTGGCAAATCTAGACTAAAGACAATCGAAAACAAGACAGAAATATCGTTAGAAAAATCTTAGGACCAAAATGCGAAAATGGAATTTGGATGAAAAAGGAAATTTCATCAAATCTATCAAGTTACACAAAAAAAAATCAGAGATACTATCAGCAAATGGCAAATACAATATTATGGTCACTTATATAGAACGGATGATTACACGCTCACAAAGAAAATTTTAAACTTAGCGTTATCAAGGTAAAATCACAATAACTGGGTAAAAGAAATCAGAGAAGACCTGAATAAATTGGGATTAATGAAGAAACCATTCAAGATGGAATAAAGTTCAGAAACTTAATTCACAAACATAAGTTTTCTATAAAGCCCATCCGACTAAATAGAGGATGAACTAAACAACGTAAAATGGAAGGACCACAGCGAACGGATAGAGAGATATTGGGAATTGAAGTAGAAAAACCAAACAAAGTGTTATTAAGTTCAGACGCGCTCCTTAGTTTGACATAACGAATCAAAAATTATTATTATTATTATTATTATTATTATTATTATTATTATTATTATTATTATTATTATTATTATTATTATTATAGTCATAATAATACTTCCCAGCATATAGCACAAGACAAGAACCTCCTCTCGAAAAGGTCAGCTTTTTATAGAACCAATGGCCAGCCATCGCCTGCCCCAGATATTGTACGGGCTGTCAGCAGAGTACGACGCTAGGTTACTGCTACAGGGGTAAAATAAATCAGCTTTTTACTAGCTCATGTAAGCCTAACTCGATCGTCCTCCATTCGTTTTGTTTTCTTCCTCTTTCTCGGCTTTCTTCGGACATGAACGTGCCATCAGTAACCAGCCAATCACATTTGAACAGTGCAGAAAGAAATAAGAAGGATGTTTCGACATCCCTTGCAATACTTCGTGTTAGAACAAGAAGGCTAGGAAGGGAAAGAATAAGAATAAGAATCGAAAGGTGAAGGAAATAGGAAGTTAAATCGACCAGCATTGTCATGAAGGAGATCCAGGAACCAACAACTAAAATAGAAAAGTCTAAGCAGATTGTTACCAGTCACTTGGATTTAGAATTTACAACCCAGTGACGAGGCTGATACAAGGATACCAGTAACATTTTCTCAGCAATTTGTTTACTTGCACCGATCCAGATAGATCTGATGTCAACGACAAACATCGAGAGGGAAGTGACCGCGGAATTAAGGTGTAGGCTCAGCATTTGTTTGGTATGAAAATGGGAAACAACGAAAAGCCATCTTCAGGGCTACCCGCAGTGGGATTCGAACCCACTATCTCCCGAATGCAAGCTGACAGCTAGGTAACCGAAATCACGCAGCCACTCACTCGATAAACTGGTAACCTATTTTGCCACCTGAAGACGGAGCCGACGGGTGGTCGTGCTAAATATTTTACTACTGACTGCGTGAGAAATAAATAGACACCATCTCATTTCAAACTACTATATGGTCTTTTAAATTATTTCGCAAATATTACGTATTCAGGACAATACCTTGAAGCTAAACATAGCAGAATACACCCCGCGTTTAGTTTCACACCTCTTATAACTGAATCACTAAAATCGGAATCTAATCACTGTCGCATTTGTTCCCCTCTGCTTCTCTTACCCTCCAAGGTCCAGTCCGTTACTCTCCTAGGTAACCTATCCTCCGCTCAGTTTACTTCAACGCCGAAGCCGCTTGATGCGAACACCTTCAACCAGCGAGTTTATTCTTAACGTAGCCTGTATCTCGTCATTTATAGTACCCTCCTGCCACACTTTCGACCTATCTTACCAGCAATTATTCTCGCTATATTCATGTCAATTGCTTATGATTTATGAACAAGAAAAATCCTGAGTTCACACAAGTTTTACTCCCGCGGAACGACGTCTTCCAGAAATCAAACCAATCCAAAGATTGTTTCGTGATATAGCCGGGTAGCCGCTAATTTCTATCTTCTTCTTCTTCTTTTTATCCTTATTGTTCTTGTTACGGAGATATCTGTGGTAGTTAGAGGTGAAAGAAAATGCGGGCTGGAATAGGTCTCAACTACAAAATTAAAGTTAATTTAAAACTTTAACAAAGGATATATTTTCAAAACTTAACAATGGTAAAATAGAATTTTGAGCGTACAACATATAACAACAGTTAAATCAGGTACACAGCAACTTTATAATTCTGGGCTAC
This sequence comes from Anabrus simplex, assembly GCF_040414725.1. Classification (NCBI taxonomy): domain Eukaryota; kingdom Metazoa; phylum Arthropoda; class Insecta; order Orthoptera; family Tettigoniidae; genus Anabrus; species Anabrus simplex. The sequence continues at coordinate 35,189,570 of NC_090276.1, forward strand.
AAGCCCCAAAGTCTGAGCTCCCAACTCACACCCACAATTCAACAAAGGGCAGAAAACCCCTTCATTACCTGGAGCTCTTGCTCCCTGCTTAACAATGTCAGGTCTCCTAGAGGCGCTTTCCAAAATACCAGAAAGAGCTGACCTGCTCTCGTTTTTGTTTTGTTTTTTTGCCAGCCTTATCAAAGGCCACAACAACCCTTACTCCTAACTGCCCTCAAGGCACACATACAGTGAAACAGGGGTATCTAATACCCAACCTACAGGGCCTTTGCATGAAGAAAACAAAACATCAGGATGAGTTAGTGGCCCAAAGTACAGAAGGAACTGGAGGCGTGAACTTGCACTCCAAATAACACCTTTAAAACCTAAGTGGCTCTAGGCCGGTACACAGGGAAGAATACTATTCTCTGCTAGATACTCTTTGATTCTTTAACCTTTCCCAGCTTCCAAATATATTCAACAGATGGCAGTGCGTTCCTAATCACTTACATGCTGCTAAGAACAAACAGACCCCATCATGACATACGCCTTAGACCAGTCGGAGGATAACCTAGCTCTACTAGAAAGAGTGAAGGCCAGTTCTCTGCCTGGCAAAGGAACGCTCCTTTGAGACTAACCGTTGAGCTCACGAGAAAACCGTTCTATATAAAAGAGCTGCGGTATAAAGTACCATTGCCATCTGGCGACAAAATATCAAGCACTGCATCTAGAACTGCAGGATTAAAAAAGCGAATATATGGATAGATGTGTACTAAACAGACGGCATAATGACATCAGAATGGATGTGACTACAAACTGCTGCACAGCATAACGCGCTTCTTATTAAATGTTCATAAAATAATTGAAAAGTGTAGACAAAACAATATTACTACGACATACATATCGAGAGAAGTTATCTGACCTATTCACAACGAACGCTGCGAAGCAGCATGGGTCCTCTAGTATTCCTAAAAGAGATAACATCCACAGGCCTACTAATTAGGTTCCATCGCACTTTAGTTTCCAACAGTGGTGGTTGGAGGAAACTCTTTTGTCGCCTTGGGAGAAAGAATGCATGTCACTACCCTGCCCGTGCCCTATCAGTGCAATTTGTCGATGCAACTTCTCCGCCTTGGTCGTGCAGCGTGGTAGTCTATATTCCCGGCGAATATTACCATCGTACCGAAAATCCATACATTATTATGTTGAAAGAGAATAGGTGTCGAAGGAAAGGAAGAAATGCATTGAATATGAATATGAATTGAATATGATGAAGATATAAATGCGAATGAAATGTACAAACGGATGAGAAGAAGGAAGAGAATAGCCCGTAAGGCACCAACTGTAGTTAACTGTACACGTGATCGGACATTACGTCTGGAGCTATTGTAGCAGCAAGCTAAGACAAGGAAAGGCAAGACTCGCTGCTATTGTGTGCTATTGAACATGTCTCTCTTATGTCAGCCTGTCTCATTAATCATGCGGCTCAACAATACTGCTGCTATAAAGTGTGTGGGCTTGTAGCTTATCAGCGGATTACACTACATCGGTTGTCATTCATTTACTGGGAGCGAAAGACAGAGACCAAGTCGTGAGGGGTATTAAAAATATGCTAACAAGGAAATTAGTGAGGATAGCGACATCAAACACAGGAGTAGAACACAAAAGATAATTTACATTACCAGTGATAGTAAAGACATACCTGCACTACCGTATGATCTCGCTGCAGGAAAATATTAAGACAGGGATTTACTTGAAACCCGCGATATGATAATACTCGGAACCCACTTACACACTGCCATAGAAAGAAGTGTTACATTCTTCTAAACCGTGTTGAATTACAAGAATTTATTATAAGTTGTTTTCCAACGATTTAAAACAACACTTCATTACAAATTCCGATTATCTAGAGAGAAATTTCCGCAGGGTTGAACGTTGAGCGGGCCTTACACGATCAATAATATGGACAACACCTCATTCAGGTGCAATAATATTGACCGTGTAAAGTGAAAAATTGATTGACGATCAATATTGACGGACTATTGAAGGAAATCTGGACTTTCTGTTCTTCGGGCATCGATACTGAAAAGTTAAGGGGATATTGTCAATATTATTGACCGTGTAGGGGTTAGCGTCAATAACTCCATCAATCCTCACTTAGCGCTCCAAGAAGTGTCGACAATGACCAACCCCAATAACGATGACTTTGACCTTTGGAACCATGAAGATACTATTGGCTCATCCTGTTGCCGTGAGGAGGAACAAGAAGCCCTTAGCCACTTCATCGAGCAATAGGAACTATCCCCAGAACTGTGGAATGCATCCACCCCAATGTATTTGAGGAAGACAGCAAGAAATTCAACTCTTGACCGCCTCATACATTTTCATGTGAAATTAAATTCGGGGGCCAACAAGTCTCCCAAATGTCTTCCAGTGGCTAACTACCTCAGGGTTAAGACTAATCTTTCCTTAACAGTTATACTTTATGTCATATTTGTGTCCTCCATTGGAAGGTAGTTTTTCAAATCTTCAACATCGCTGATTTCCTTCAACAGTACCAGATGAGAATATTCTTGTCTTTTCTTCAACTCTTTCTTCATCCAGCGTTTCCACTTCACTCGACGAATAGTTCTGAGAGCCAAAATAATAGCTATGCAACAGTTTGAACGATTATCCAAGTTTTGGCATGACAAAATCGAGAAACCGAGAAATAACCAAATAAAACCACGCCAGGGAGAAAAAATGATTGTATCCACAAGAAGAACGATAAGACTCATGAATTGTAAGAAAAGGGAGGTACTGAGCAAATTTACTGACAAAAATGTTGTCAATAATATTGATCATGTAAAGGAAGGGCAGTAATGAGACTGGTTGGCACGAGTTTGATAGCTGTATTTTCAGTACCGACATTGTCAATTTATTTGATCGAGTATGGCCCGCTAGGGTATCTAAATTAAATTTACTGATAACGAAACTTCCAGTGTACTGCATGCATACAAAAACGTACAGATAATGAAATGTCTAGAGTAGGAGAAAAATAATAACTGTGAAAATGACGCGAGTACATTTTCTCCGCTACATTGGAAAGCATAGAATCCTGGATATATATTTTTGGCTTAGAAGATGAGAGAAAGTTCAAGATTTGTTGTTCCCCAAGTAGTAGACGCTTGCGACATGCAGGGGCATAGAAAATCACCACCCGCATCACAGCTCTGTAGAAATGTTCCCGTAAAGTTAAGGGTGCATCCTTCGACGCCGGGAGAAAAAATGATTGTATCCACAAGAAGAACGATAAGACTCATGAATTGTAAGAAAATGAAAGACAGTCTAGACATCGTAAATATAATACTAAAATTATTATTATTATTATTATTATTATTATTATTATTATTATTATTATTATTATTATTATTATTATTATTATTATTATTATTATAGACATGACATAGGCTTTTTGGGCTCATGCCGTGTTAATAAAATAAGATGAAATTCTTTACGTTTCGCAGAGAACTTTGGTCCGCGTCTTCAGGAGTCTTCCTCGTGAAGAGTCGAGACTTTCTTCTGAAGACGCGGAGCAAAGTTCTCTGTGAAACGTAAAGAAATTCACATTACTTTCTTGACACGGCGTAAGCCCAAAAAGACTATGAATGGAAACCTACAACCTGCTTTCCAGTCATGGACTAGGTCGGGGATGGAATGAATGAAGCCCCCAACTTGCGGCGAGGGTAGGAAGTGTGCCGGCTGCCGAGGCCTGTCGCACTCCACTGGGGCAATGATTAATGACTGACAGATGAAATGAAAAGATACTGGAGAGAGTTTCTGGAATGAAAGATGACAGGGAAATCCGGAGTACCCGGAGAAAACCCTGTCCCGCCTCCGCTTTATCCAGCACAAATCTCACATGGAGTGACCGGAATTTGAACCACGGAACCCAGTGGTGAGAGGCAGATGCACTGCCGCATGAGCCACGGAATTTCTCAAAACGCTATAATTACGGCCCGTGAAAGCATCAATGGTAACGTTATTTTACTATAATAATAATACTAATTATTATTATTATTATTATTATTAGCCAGCCGTGTGGTAAAGAGGTAGTGTACCTGTCTCTTATTTCAAGGCCCTGTGTTTGTTTTCCGGCCAGTTGAAGGATGTTATTTCTGGATTGAATAGTAGAACGGGGTTCATCTGAAACGAGATTTTCACCAGCTCTTAGTTACAGGAAGAAAGCGCACAGTGGGAAGATGACGCTACTGACCTAGTATACAGAGGCGAAAACTGTTTGCCATGGTTACAATGGTGCCAAGAATTTGGCGACGTTAATTCCAGATAAACCCCCAGCCCAAAAACATAGCCATGTTAATAATGAAATGCATTATGGATTTTAGTGTCGGGAGTATATGAGGACATTTTCGGCTCGCTTGATTCAGGTTTTCTGACTTGACTCCCGTAGGCTAACTGCGCATCGTGATGGTGATGATGATGATGATGAAGACGACACACACCCAGCCCCGGTGCCAGCGAAATTAAGCAATAAAGGTTAAAGTTACCGACCCTGCCGGGAATCGAACCAGAAACCCGTGTGCCCAAAGGCCAGAGCTCTAACCATTTAGCCATGGAGACGGAAGCCATGTTAATAAGTACAAAAGACACGTGTGGGATTTGATATTTCAGTAGTATTCCTTCAGACTTTAATACTCCTGAACGAGGTTTCTGAATACATCTCTGTAGAACGATTTTCGTAAAGATAACGGAGCACCCTTTTTGAAAATCTTGCCGTTCTGTAATTGCAAGACTTTTTTCTGAAACATCTTCTTCTTTTTTCAATTTTCTTACGTCACACCGACTCAGATACGGGCTGTGGTGACGATGGGAGAGGGGACGGCTAGAAAAGGGAAGAAAGTGACCTAGGCCTTCCTGCCCGAGGATTTTCCTGGTATAAAAATGGGAAACCACGGGAATGCAAAACATCTTCATGGCTTCCGGCAGTGGGATTCGAACCCAGAATCTTTCGAATGCCAGCTGACAGCTATTGCCCCAAACCACCCTACCACTCGCTCGGTCACTCAAAGAAGTAAACTGAGTGTCATGAAAATCACTTGCCTGGTTTGGCACTTGGTTGGCTGTTTATACTACTGAAGATGTCTGCTTCCACTCACTCGTTCAAGAAGCTTGAAACGTGTCCTATCATGGAGTGGACAACTTGGTTCCGAAATTAGATCTAAACTGAGAGTGGTAGTGACGGTAATTTTAGCTACCGCTCCTCGTAAGTCTCAGAAGTTTCACACGTGAGAAGTAGCGATGGATGTGTCGTCCCTTCATCCCCTGCGAAAATGGCTTTTAAGCATGAAGCAAGTGGCTCTCACTGTATAACACGCACCACCGACTCATGAATATGCACAGAGCTCACCTCGCTGGTAATTACCTACAAGAAGATGAGACGGGGCAGGAAGAGAAGAGTGGAGAAGAAATCGTTGATGCAACAGACACGCCTCCGAGGCGTACATACACACCGGTCCCTTGAAAGTGCTGCAACTCATAGAACTCCAACTTCATCAGTGGCTTCTAACCGGATAATATTTCCATTTCAAAAAAAAATGAAACGATGCCGAAAATATTGTACACCTGGATGACGATAGTCATTTGAGAGAGCAACGGAGTAGGAGTAGCAACTGTCATATAATATACAGGGTGAAGCGTAATTCGCGCACTCGGGCGTCGCAGCGCGACTCCTCACATGCCAGCAATAAAAAAAAAGTCTCTTACGCAATTTCGTCTTGCGAGTATATCCGGCAGAAAAACGACGTTGAAGAGTAGCAATCTGGCAACACTGTAACTACATGGAGTGTAATTACCTCTGTCAGCAGAAGTTAGTCGCACTGTACAGTTGGTGCAGTGGATAGAGTTTTGGGTTAGCATGCAGGAGGTCGAGTGGTCGATCCTGGGTTGAGGCGTATGTTTCTTTTTTTTTTTTTTTTTGCTAGGGGCTTTACGTCGCACCGATACAGATAGGTCTTATGGCGACGATGGGATAGGAAAGGCCTAAGAGTTGGAAGGAAGCGGAGGTGGCCTTAATTAAGGTACAGCCCCAGCATTTGCCTGGTGTGACAATGGGAAATCACGGAAAACCATCTTCAGGGCTGCCGATAGTGGGATTCGAACCTACTATCTCCCGGATGCAAGCTCACAGCCGCGCGCCTCTACGCGCACGGCCAACTCGCCCGGTACGCGTATATTTCTTATTTCGTAAATGTAGTCCAGGTGGTATGGTATCTGGCATCTTAATGGTCAACAGTGATTGTATCGGGTCCTCTAGAAACCATTTGCACTTACATACTACGATCCCAGAAATGGACGAACAATCGTTTTCATTGGTCAGTTTTGAAAGGCGCCCTTTCCACGTCGTGGGCGTGAATTTATTCGCACCACTTCATACACTAGATGTGAAACCTGTTTGTTTCAGCTGTCTATTTCTTATTAGTCTAACCAGGTATTTGTTGTTTCAGCGTTACAAAATGTTGTAAATGTAGGATACATGTGACCTCAGAAACGGTGTCTTACTGTATTACAGTAGGTAATTTCAGATGGAAATTAGCAAATAAAAATGCGCCTCAACCCAGGATAGAACCATCGACCTCCTGCATGCCAACCAAAAACTCTACCCACTGCACCAACTGTACAGCACGACGAGAACGTGCTGACAGCGGTACCTACCCTACATATGGTTACAGTGTTGCCAGATTGCTATTCTTCAACGTCCGTTTTCTACCGGATATACTCGCAAGACGAAAATTTGTAACAGATATTTTTTTATTGCTGGCATGTGAGGAGTCGCGCTGCGACGCCCGAGTGTGCGAATTACGCTTCACTCTGTATACTTCAATCAGTCAACCAATCAATCAATCATCAATACTCTTCATTTAAATATATGGTAAATAAAATCCATTCTCATAAAGCAGCAGAAATAGATTAAATTAACCCTGAAATGGTGAAGTATAGTGGGAAGGTAGGGATGAAATGGCTTCGTAGAATAATAATATTAATAATAATGAAGTTATTTGCTCTACGTCCCACTAACTACTACGTCGAGGGGCCGGAATTTTGTCCCACAGGAGTTTTTTACGATCCAGTAAATCTACCGACACCAGGCTGAGATATTTAAGCACCTTCGAATACCACCGGGCTGAGCAAGGGTCGAAGCTGCCAAGTTGAGGTCAGAAGGCCAGCGCCTCAACCGTCTGAGCCACTCATCCCGGCAATAATACGATTAGCATGGAGTGTTGATAAGGTACCTTCTGATTGGACAAAAATAATAATTGCACCTATCTATAAGCAAGGGAATAGGAAGGATTTCAACAACTATCGAGGTGTCTCTTTGATTAGTATACCAGGCAAAGTATTCACTGGCATCTTGGAAGGGAGAGTGCGATCAGAGGTTGAGAGAAAGTTAGATGAAAACCAGTGTGGTTTCAGACCACAGAGGGGCTGTCGGAATCAAATTTTCAGTATGCACCAGGTAATTGAAAAATGCCACGAGAGGAATTAACAGTTGTGTTTTTGTTTCGTAGATCTAGAGAAGTCCGCCTGTGTGGTTAGTGGTTAGTGTGATTAACTCCCATCCCAGGAGGCCCGGGTTCGATTCCAGGCTCTGCCACCAAATTTGAAAAGTGGTACGAGGCTTGGAACATCGTCCACTCAGCCTCGGAAGGTCAACCGAGTAGAGGTGGGTTCGATTCCCACCTCAGCCATCCTGGAAGTGGTTTTCCGTGGTTTTCCACTTCTCCTCCAGGCAAATGCCGGGATGGTACCTAACTCATGGGCACAGCCGCTTCCTTCCCTCCTCCCTGTTTATCCCTTCCAATCTTCCCATCCCCTCACAAGACCCCTGTTCAGCATAGGAGGTGAGGCCGCCTGGGCAAGGTACTCGTCATCCTCCCCACTTGTATCCCCCGACCCAATGTCTCACGCTCCAGGACACTGACCTTGTGGTGGTCGAGCTGGGATACCTCGCTCAGTCCGAGGTAAAAACCAACCCTGGAGGGTAAACATATTAAGAAATAAAGAAAGATGTAGAAAAAGCATATGACAGAATACCGAGGGAAAAGATGTTAATCATACTGGGTCACTATGGGATCAAGGGTATTTTATTAAAATCAATCAAAGGCATTTATGTTAACAATTGGGCTTCAATGAGAATTGATGGTAGAAAGAGTTCTTGGTTCAGGGTACTTATAGGGGTTAGACAAGAAAGTAATATTTCACTTTTGTTGTTCGTAGTTTACATGGATCATCTGCTGAAAGGTATAAAATGGCAGGGAGGGATTCAGTTACGTGGAAATGTAGTAAGCACTCTGGTCTATGCTGACGACTTGGTCTTAATAGCAGATTGTGCCGAAATTCTGCAATCTAATATCTTGGAACCTGAAAATAGGTACAATGAGTATGGTATAAAAATTAGCATTTAGAAGGGTAATGTGATGTCAGTAGTTAAGAAATTCAACAGAACTGAATGTCAGATTGGTGATACAAAGCTGGAACAGGTATCTTCAAGTATTTAGGATGTGTGTTCTCCCAGGATGGTAATATAGCAAGTGAGATTGAATCGAGGTGCAGTAAAGCCAATGCAGTGAGCTCGCAGTTGCGATCAACAGTATTTTGTAAGAAGGAAGTCAGCTCCAGGACGAAACTATCTTTACATCGGTCTGTTTTCAGACCAACTTTACTTTACGGGAGCGAAAGCTAGGTGTACTCAGGATATCTTATTCATAAGTTAGAAGTAACAAACGTGAGTGTAGCGGGAATGATTGCTGGTACAAATAGGTGGGAACAATGGCGGAGGAGTACTCGGAATGAGAAGATAAAGGCTAAGTTAGGAATGAACTCGATGGATGAAGCTGTACGCATAAACCGGCTTCGGTGGTGGGGTAAAGTGAGGCGAATGGAGGAGGATAGGTTATCTAGGAGAATAATGGACTCTGTTATGGAGGGTAAGAGAAGTAGAGGGAGACCAAGACGACGATGGGTAGACTCGGTTTCCAATGATTTAAAGATAAGAGGTATGGAAATAAATAATGCCACAGCACTAGTTGCAAATAGAGGATTGTGGTGACATTTAGTAAATTCTCAGAGGCTTGCAGACTGAACGCTGCAAGGCATAACAGTCTATAATGATAATGTATGTATGTATGTATGTATTTAGGTAGGTAGGTAGGTACGTAGGTAGGTAGGTAGGTAGGTAGGTAGATATATCGCCCAGGTAGTAGATTCCCTATCAAGTCTTTACCTAGTTTTTTGTAAAAGTTTTCAAATAACTTGGAAATTTATCGGACATTTCCCTTGATAATATGTTCCAATTCTTTACTCCTCATCCTGTAAATTAATATTTGCCCCATTTTGTCCTCTTTAATTAAAACTTTATCTTCATATTATTATCCTTCTTTCCGCTGAAGCTCCGATCAAACTTATTCGTCTAGTTAAGACTTTCCACGCTATCACTCCACTGACAGCTCGAAACATACCACATAGTCGAGCATCTCGTCTCCTCATTCCCAAGTCTTCCCAGCCAAAAAGTTTGCAACAATTCGTAACACTCGGGGTCTTATGAGAGACTTATACGCCCTCCATTTTGCATCCTTACTACACTCATGAACACTCTCATAACTAAAGCACAGATTTTTATGCAGTAACAGGTTAGATTGCAAACGAATTTGGTTAGTAGGAAGTGTAGGCCACCCGCTCTTCCATAATGTAGCAAGAGTAATATAAATTATAGGGGTTCTGATGGGCCGTACCTCTAATGTTTATGCAAACATCATAGTATAATCGTTATGAAGGTAGGCAATACTTGCTACCCACTTCAATAAGTTTGCATTCTAACCTATTAATGCATCAAAATCCGGGCTATACTCATAACTATGTGAAGACATCCGTATCCTTTCTCAACAACCTCGTTGATTATCCGAATGAAGATCATTCCTTATATTAACACCTAGGTACTTACAGTGATCTCCGTGATCACGCCATCAACACAGTAATTAAAAGTGCGAGGACATGTTCTTCTGGTGAAACTTACAACTTGATTTTTTCATCCCAACTACCATCATTCCATTATCCTCTGTGCATCTCACAACTTCACATGTGATACGAAATACTTCATGATGTTTGTATACCTAAAACACTCGGACTGCAACATTTGAATTTGTACGTCGTAATAAATCGCACCGTTTATGAACGGGAACTTCGAAACCCTCGGTACGCATTAGAATGCTCATGCCCCCTTCGTTCACTCGTGTCAATGTCCGTACGCGATGTGCTTTGAATTTCCCAGTTCACGATATCCACCACTCCAGTTTCTTTTTTAAACAGGGATTTGACCTCTTGAAAGTAGTAGGAAGACTGTTCGGGTGGGATCGATAACCGTGATTGAAGTAGTTCGGTATTGTCTGGGCTCTGACAGAAGAATTTCAATTAACCAGCCTAGTAACAGACCTCTCCAATAAATGTTACCAAAGTTAATTCCGACCCAACTTGTCGGTGAGGATATGAATTCTACTCTACTGCGCACTATTCAGCAGACCAGTATTCAACGTGACGCATTGCAACATTTAATTATCAGATTTTTACTACCTTCCAGGATGCTAAGCCGAATAGGCAGACGTACCTGTCCAGATATTTTATATGATAAAGGATTGTTCTTCCTTTTTTTCATAGGTCCCGCAAATTAAACTGAAAATATACTTCACTTCTCCAAATGCATCTACATCAGAGGTTCTGAAACCATTATGAGAATATACCCTTCACTCATGCCTAAAGCTGCAATGTACGTCCACAAAATAATGCCTAAATAATAGTTTAAATTATGAGTAGCTGGCTAATTATTAAGGAATATTAATTGATTATAAATTATTATTTTATGGGGATACGGAACGGTCTATCTCGCCAATGTAAAATTTCTTAAGTACATGTTCTTTTTCCTCAGGATTTAATAAAGTCATGTACAGCCATATTTCTGCCATATATTCTTCATACATATATATTGACATATTAACACAGTAGTTATTTGGCTGGGCTTCAGGTGAATCAGAAAATATTTCTTTTTAAAGTGCAAAATTTTAATCACTTTTTTCTTAAAATCAGCAATCAAATCTCAAAACTTTCCTCATATGTGTTCGTATCTCAGTGCATTCCTGTCCCATACGAAGGAGAATATGGATCTTTATGTGATTCATACAAGTCTTGCATGTTTCCTTTAGCCTTGTCTCTGGATTCTCTAGGATTTTTGCACTTCCTGAGCCATTCTTTCAGCTTGTCGTAGTCTCTCTCGGTCCAACTCCTTCATAGCAGTGACACAGTTCCTTCCTACTTTTAGTCCTAACTCCTGTAATACATGGCATTTGGCAATGTTATCTTTATTAAAATTGGACACTGTATCCAGAACTCCAAATCTCAATACTTTTATGGCCACAAACGTGTCTTTAGGAATGCGAAACCATATTTAAAAAATACGGATTCATTGGTGTTTTGCCTTTTGCAATGTATACATTTCTCCAAGAGCTGGGGACTGGACAGATCTCTAAAAATGGACTCCATTTTCTTCATACAGGCATGAGAATACGTGTTTATTTGGAAAGGACATGGGAATTCTTTCTTCTTTTGCTTTTAAATGTTTGCACCAGTTATAGAAATGAAATTCATCTCGTTTTCGCCGGCATTGCTAGCGCATGTTTAAATTAAATTTGTGGCCATTTTTATTAGTTAAACTACCGTGTATTAGACATAATTTTAAAGGGCAGAGTTCAGGGATTCATAACATATAAAATTATAAAATATGATGATTTTGACAATTTTAACCGTTCCCTATGCCCGTAAATAAGAAAGGTTGTGAAATTAAATACATGCTTACAAAACATCGCAAGAAATGAAGAGTTCGTGTCTGTATCAATACAATTATTATTATTATTATTATTATTATTATTATTATGATTATTATTATTATTATTTTAAAGGAACACAGGATACCCTGTTTGTACAAGTTTCAGTAAACGGTAGATTTTTAGCTTCAATATCAAATTATTAAATAAGAAAAATCGATCCTAATTATGGAATTCAGACATTGCAATTCATCAAAATTTATATGGGACGGGTGTGTGCATGGCTTGATTCAGTTTTCTGATGTGTCATAGTCCAGGTGAAACTTTCGAGCGAACCGTGGCTCCACATAGCATATTTTTCTTATTTATTTACATATTTCAATTTTTCTTCACTTTTCCCTGAAGGCTGCTCGTGTACCCCAGTAAACGTCATTGAGAACCACTGGTCTACATTATGCCAATACAAAGCAATGCCTCTAAGAAAAACTCATCATATTAATAGAATGTTTAAGGGTGCATATATCTGGTAAATATCCGACAACAAAGTCACAGTCTTTTAAAAAATAACTGAATTACAGCCACTTTTATTTATCGAGACTAAACAAAGCCGAACTTTTCATTAAATTACACTGGCCTTCATCACGACACGAGAAGATCTGCTTTACACTGAGCATAGAAATTCCTCAATGAATATGATGATGAGGATGATGATGATGATGATTGTTATTTAAGGGGCTTAACATATAGGTCATCAGCCCCTAATGACAAGAAATGAGAAGAAGTATTATGACAATTTAAAAGTCCAAAATCATCCACTGACCACCATCCAGAATGTGATGACTAGGGCCCGGATGTTTATGCAGTAATAGGTTAGAATGCAAACTTCCTCAAGCGAGTAACAAGTATAGTCTACCTTCACAACGACTATGCTACGGGGTTTGCATAAACAATAGGGGTACGGCCCACCAAAACCCCTATAATTTATGTTACTCTTGCTGCATTATGGAAGAGCGGGTGGCCGACACTTCCTACTAAACAAATTAGTTTGCAGTCCAAGCGATTACTGCATAAAAATCCGGGCCCTAGTGATGACGAATGAATGGATGAATGTAAGTTCTGCAATGCCTCACCTTCCCAGAAACGATATTAAAAAAATAGTATTACTGACCAAGAGACAGCTTCTAGAGCACAATCCCGAATCGATGATGCTTGTTGTCCAAAGGGGCAAAAATTCTAGGTCAGCGGACACTTGCTTATCGCTTGTAAAGTAGATACATGGTATTTCTCATGTTGCGATACTAATCAAAAGTAGCGTAGACTCAAGGTGTTCCACACATTAGGATACTACTCACAAGTATTGCACGTCGCACAGGTAACGCAGATCTATGGTGTTTCTCACATAATGGCATCACCCATAGGCAACGCAACTGATGGTGTTCCTCAAATAATTGTTACTAATCACAGGCAACGCAGACCGACGGTGTCGCTCATATAGTGGTACTAATCACAGGTACTGTAAACCTACAGTGAACCCTTCCCTGCTGCTATTAATCATAACAATATCTTGTACCTAACATAGTGGTACTACTCGCAAGTAAAGGCGACCCATGGTTTCCCCAGTTGGTGGTACAAATCACAAGTAGTTTCAGGTTCTAATACAATCATCCCTTAATCGCCCCTTTTAATAACCTCTTATGACAGGTAGGGGAAGACCTGGGAGTATTCTTCATCCGCGTTCCCTACCGACAGGTGGTCTTCAAAGAATAACTGTCGATTTGAATTTCTTCTGAAATCAGTATGGATCTTCCGCTTATATTTCGACAACCCATTGCTCTATCTTAATTAATTCACGATTTGATCACTGATTTAAGTTTAAATGTCTTTCCCGCTTCTCCATGGCTTCTCAAGAGAAATTACCACCCCACTAAATCATTAGGATTTTAATCACAGTTGTTCCTGTTTAAAGTTTGTGTTATCATATTTCGCACAGACACAATGCAAGGAAACATTAAACTCTTGAGAATGAAACAAACTGGGTGATTTCGCACATCACTTCCCAAAGTTGATGAACACAGATTTAGAAGTTCTTCAAGTAGATGAGGTGATGCTATTTTTCCCTACATTTAGACGAATGATGAGCTTTATCAAAATGAACGGCTAAAATATCAAATTTCTGTTAATTGAAACCATTGTCTTTTCACTTTCAACTCAGTTAATTGATAACTGTTAGGCTCTTCAGTTTTCTGAAAGAATTTTAAGTAATAAATTATAAAGTACCCGAAAAGAAAAAATATAATGACAGAATTATATCCGAGAAATAAACAAATTAATTAAGAGACATGTTTCGTTCCTGAAGGACATCATCAGATCCCATCAAATCACTCTCAAAAATATTTTAAAATGTATACAATTTATCTCAAAATTTAAATTCGTAAATACTTGAAATAATTTTATTATTGTCAGATTGTTGATTGTAAAAATCTATCCTTTCTAATTCAGCCTTTCTTACCCTTAGCACCTTTTTTTGCTATTTGTTTTACGTCGCACCGACACAGATAGGTCTTATCGCGACGATGGGAAGGGAAAAGCCTTGGAATGGGAAGGAAGCAGCCGTGGCATTAATTAAGGTACAGTACCAGCATTTGCATGGTGCGAAAATTAGAAACCACGGAAAACGATCTTCAGGGCTGTCGACAGTAGGGCTCGAACCCACTATCTCCCGGATGCGAGCTCACGGCCAACTCGCCCGGTCCCTTAGCACTTAAGTAGCGATATTCAGCTAGATCCTGTCAAGCGTTCGCATTCTTATCCGAGTTCACCTTTACATGTAGTCAAGCAGTGGTATTTACAACAACAACAACAACAACGACAACAACAACAACAACAACAACAAGGAGAAGAAAGAAAGCAGTGAGTACTACAGAGCCTTCAAACGCAAACTCAATGGCTATAAACCACCATCTCTATGCTTTGAGCGAAAGGACGGCACACTGGCGACGTCAAATGAAGAAAATTGCAGCATTCTGGCAGACTACTTCAAGAATTTACTTAACTGCTCTAAGCCGTAAAGCCCCATTGAGACCAAGGAACCCTTACTCAGGTACCCAGATTCCAAACCACCCGACAGGGATGAAATCAAGCGCCATATTGCCCGTCTCAAAAATAACAAAGCGCCGGGGGAACACTCAGTAGCAGCAGAACTATGGAAATATGCCCCAGAGGAATCACTTGATATCTTGCAAAAGCAAATAGAAGAAATTTGGAGCAAGGAGACCCTACCCGGAGATTGGAAAACAGCTTTGATCCATCCATTACAGCAGCATGAAGAACATCAACAACTACAAAGGAATATCTTTGCTACCCGTGTCTTACAAAATTCTGGAGCGTTTGGATGCACAAGACGAACATCAAATAGGTGAATACCAAGGAGGGTTCAGAAAAAGTCGCTCAACAGCTGAACAGATCCAAAATCTCAAAACGATCATCAGATATTGTACACTAAGGTCCAAGCAGAGTATGTGTCTGTCTTTGTGGACTTCGAAAAAGCGAACGACTCCATTGACCAGGAAGTCCTGCTAAACATCTTAAATGAATTCGGAGTTGATTTAAAATTGTTGGCATTAATTAGAGCCACCCTGACCGATACAAAATCCAAGGTGAAGTTCCACAGATGTCTCTCGCATTCCTTTGACATCAAAACATGAGTCCGACAAGGTGATGGGCTATCCCCCATACACTTCAACTGCGTTCTTGAAAAGATCATCAGAACCTGGCGGGTGAGATTACAAGAAACCAACTACAGTCCACTAAGAATAGGAACCAAATCCAAGGGAATCACAACAGACTGCTTGGCATTGGCCGATGATATTGCTGTTCTCTCAAACGACGTAGAAACCGCTAGAGCTCAAGTTGGAATGTTAAAGGAAATTGCCGAACAAACTGGTCTGCAGATATCGTTTGAGAAAACAGAAGTAATGACTAACAACAACGAGGCCCCACCAAAACTCCATACAAAATAAGGTGACATCACCCGAGCAGACAAATTCAAATACCTGGGTTAGATCATCATGAAAAATGGACTGGACAAAGGAGCACTTCAGGAGCGAGTACGCAAGCTGGAAATAGCCCACCAAATATCCCACACAATCTACAAAAAAAATTCCCTTCCCAAAACACAAAGATACGTCACTATGAAACAGTTCTGAAGCCATTAGTTCTATATGCAGCTGAAACCCTGTCTCTAAAAATGCCAACAAAGGACTCCTTGAAGAACTGGAGAAAAAAGAGCGCAAAATTTTGAGAGTAATCTTGGGATCAAAGTACAGAAATGGAATCCATCAAAAGAGATCCAATGAGGAAGACTACAGAAAAATAGAGAAAATTACCGATACAATCCGAAAAAGACGGGCACGATTTTACGGTCATCTGAAAAGAATGGATGGTAGAAAGTTAACTAAAGAGATCTTTCACTTTTTGATTCAAATCCGAGAACCACAATTCCCTGGTTTAGAAATACCAAAGAAGACCTGCAAATGCTACATTTCTCAGCTGAAGACGCACTTAACAGAGATCGCTTCCGCAGGAAAATATTGACGAATGGGCTAAACCGAGACGAGCAACCGAAGAAAAGACACGGTGCCCCTTGGACAGAGGAGCGTAAGCAGGTCCACTCACAAAGAATGAGGGAAATTTGGGCTCTAAAGAAGGCCAAGTTCAGTGTCAAATGCAACAAGACTTAACGTGGTCCTTGATGGCTCCAGCGAATTATATAATAATACTACTACTACTACTACTACTAATAATAATAATAATAATAATAATAATAATAATAATAATAATAATAATAATAAAAAATTAATATCGTTAATTTTAAATTGATCTGTAAACTTCTTTCCGTACCTTTTCTCGAGCGGATATCAGTTGTAACCAGGCCCAGCTCAACACATTCTAAGGCCTCTCTGCGGAACAGGGATATGATATCCCTACCACATTTTGTAATATTCAATAATAATAATAATAATAATTAATAAAATTAATAATAATTAATAATTATTAATTATTAATTATTAATTATTATTATTATTATTATTATTATTATTATTATTATTATTATTATTATATGAAGAAGAAACGACTACAATTTAATGGACATCTTATACGTATAAATCAAGAAAGCCTGACTCGAAAACTAGTTACACATTTCGAAGGAAAAAAGATTGTTCTCAGGCGGTTTATGGAGATATGCAGAGAATGGGCATTAGTCATGAAGACATCCAAAACAGGGACCATTTTCGACAATTAGTTTCAGACTTCAGAGGCTTCCGATAAAAAGGAGAAAAGAATCTTCAAAAGTGATTTTTTTTCAGAAGAAAGAAGGAAGCGGATAAGCCAACGAATGAAGCTATGTTGTCAGAAGATAAAGCCATGGGAGGTAAAAGATGATCCGGGATACCTTAGTTGTTACTCTGTGGTCCATAGTGGACTAAATCGAATATAATAATAATAATAATAATAATAAAAATAATAATAATTGTTACTGAGTTATCCGTGGAAGCAGAGGTGAAAGAAGGTGCGGACTGGAATGGGTCTAACTACAAGTTCGAAAGATGAATTAAAATTTCAACAAAGGTTATATTTTCTTTTCAAAATCAACAATTAACAAAGTATAACAGGTACCAAGTAGCAGATCAAAAAATTAACAAATTACAGTTTGTTACAAGATTTGGGCTTCGAGCCCCAAGTCTAATTCCTGAGCTCTCAGCTCACAACCGCAATTGCTGAAGGGCAGAAAACCCCAAAGTACGAGGAGCACTTGCTCCTAATTACAATGTTAAGAAAAAGAGCAGACCCGCTCTCAATTTTACAAGGCTATCAAAGGCTACAACAAACTTCATTTCTATCTGCCCTAAAGGCACACAAGGAAACAGGGGTAACTAATACCCAATCTACTGGGCCTTCGCAGGAAGGAAAACAAAACGGGTTAAGTAAATGGCCCAAAATAGAAAATGAATGGAGGCGATAACTTGCACTCCTACACCAAGTTTGTCTAAAACCTATGTGGCGCTAGGCCGATCATACAGGGGCTAATCCCAAGCAAGGGAGGTGACACGTATGAGAAAACTTTACTACATTAAAGAAGAGAAGAACGGTTATGAAAACGTAGTCACCTCCTTTTTCAAAAATGAAGGGGAGTTCGAGAGGGTGAAGCACTCTCTATCCCCGCTTTACAGATTTGTAATTAATAGATAGACAGAAAAGAATTTACATTTTAAAAAGGTAGGTTACATACTAAAGGTTTCGAACCCTCCCCGAGAGTTAAACTGCTGAGCTAGCAAGAAATGAAGATGTTAGATGAACTGTTGTTTGAAGGAAGAGGCGCTTCCAGCCCCCTGCTACATATTCACACACTAAGAGATGTTACTGAAGTGGCCCCGAGACAAAAAATCAGCAGTTTATATACCCTCGTGGAACATTCGAGACCTTTCAGGAATGAGTAGACACACCCTTTCGCTTTTATTGGACAGCTGAAAGTTACACATCAACATTGAGAAAGAAAGAAGAACACTATTGGTCAGAAATGAATTACAAAAAATAGTTATTGGTTAAATTCAAAACAGGCGGAAAGAAAGGATAACTGTTGCCAACCCCCAAACCACAGAACAAAATTTAGTAAAAACAAAACTTATGAATGCTAAATTTCTTCAAGAAAGTTCATTCCTTTACACCAGAGTGCGTTATCAAAGTTTTGGTAGAGACATCTGTTAGAGAATGTCCAAACTTCTTGATACGGAGCAAACAAACACAAATCAAAATAGACACAGTTCAGAACACTTCAAAATTACCAAATTTACAGTAGTGACATCTTCCGAGAAACCGTTGAGTTAATACAGTTTGTTAAAGTTCAGGCTTTCTCCTCTAGAGAAGTTTCAACTGGCACAATATTTGAATTCGCGGCGTGGAGGTGTACCGCCCGGTACAATAATAATAATAATAATAATAATAATAATAATAATAATAATAATAATAATAATAATAATAATAATAATAATAATAATAATAATAATAACAATTTACTTAATCGTGTCAAAAACATAACATATAACGTCAAGGGTATTAAAAGATAAAATCATTATAATAGGATTGAAAAAGCATAAGACATGTTTACTAACCCAACATTCGTAAAAAAGAAATCATAATAGATGAACATGAAATCAAAGTCGTTGACATATTTAAATATTAAAGAGAAATAATAACATACGACCTCAACGAAAGAATATGTTTCAAAAAGAATAAATGAACGGACCAGAGCACAATGTATCGCCAAGAACACATACATTTAAAAAGGCCACAACATTAAAACACTATAAAACAGTTACACAATAGCACATGCAAGTCAAACCACGTGCGAAATTATAAACACTGCACAAACAGGCAGAATGCTCGAGATTAAAAGAAGATGGATCAGAACATGCATAAAAATCTACCCACAAAATGGACACTGGAGAATACCTTCTAACAAAACAGTCCACAAGGGAAATGGAACCAGAAATGAGCACAATCAGAAAGAAACAAATGCTTGAATTTTGGAACATATCTTAATGTCCTCAATTCTGTCCAGTCTAGCATTGAATTCTTACAATCCTCCTAAATAAATCGTTAATAATTAAATAAATCTCATTGAAATCAGTACTAATGTATGTTAAAAAAGGAAATTCAAGGTACAATATATGTGTGGCTTCCTATTACAAACGCGTCATGAGACAAAGTTTTGGTTTGATCGGTAATTTAATCTCAGCCATCCTTTCTGGTATTCCATAATTTTTCCGGTGAAAATTCTGTTCTATTGAGCCACTATAATTCAACTCCTGAGCATTTGCACTTAAAGATCACTGCATGTACAAGGATCATGCCATTTTTAATTCAGACAAGAGAGTGCAATATACTGATAAAGTTAAGCTGACCAGGACATGGAACAAATACACCTGTACGTTCATGATAACAGGATGCAAATATCCATCGCATTTGTTACTGTGTGATAAGGAGCCAAGGTGTATTCCTCTTTCCTTTCCCTCCGCCCACACAAGATCATTCTTTCGTCTCTATCTCGTAAATCCCTTCCTGTCGTGTCTGTCTGTGTGTGTGTTTGTGTTTTTACCTCTGTAACCTCCGAAGTTACTCCTCTCCCACCTGCCTGTGTGTGTGAAGTGCATTTCAGGCACACACCAAAATAAAGAATGTAGAAAGAAAAGGAAAGGAGTGAACAAGTCAGCTTTTGTGTGAAGTCAAAAAAGGTCTTTGTCTTTCATTTCTTTTATTTCTCTCCTCTCGCACTCGAAGTTGATCTCTTCTAACACCCAAGACATGCATCACACATCGGCTATGCGATGCATTATCCAAGAAGAAAACTACTTTATATGAAAAGAATCTCACCATACGAATGCAACGTCACATCCTCTCAGAATAGAATACTAAATGCTTTCAGTTTGTCTTTAGATCTTGTAGATTTATTTAAGGCTTGTACGCGAGCAAGTTTGTGTGCAAATTTATTGTTCGATTGTGTAAATAATGAGTTTTTGTGTTATTAATATTTTGTTTACTTGATTATCTGTTTGTTCCTTTGCTTGTTGGTTTTTAACTATATTTCTCTCTTGATAATAGTAGAAATGTTCCAGGTTTATAGACCGCGTGTGTCTATGAACACTATCGAGCATATCTGGGATGTCCTGGAACGCAGGCTCCGTGCCATAGATCCTGCACCCACGAACAGACCAGCATTGGCAGCCGCTCTGCAAACGGATTGGTGTCAGCTGCGTCCAGAGGACCACCAGGGACTTGTCGACTCACAACCACGGCGTCTCACTGCAGTTCGCAGGGCCACAGGAGGCCCCACACGCTATTAAGTGACTATTCCATGACATTTGCTAAGTCAGTGTAATTCACATAGCTTTTTTTCTAGCCGCAACGATGATTTGTTTTCTTGTTTGTGTCATTGTCCTTTATTTATCGATTTCTGCATTTTATTGATCGATCAACTGACTGACTGACTGACTGACTGACTGACTGACTGACTGACTGACTGACTGACTGACTGACTGACTGACTGACTCGATGACTGGTGGTTGGTCTGCTCACTTGCGGCTATACTTTGTTTCATTGACTATTCATTTATTTTGTACAGTTTTATTCTTATTGATAACGTTATTTTGTATACATGTAAACTGTTTAACCTACATATTTTTCAAAACTGCATATATGAATTCAGACAAAACATATCTCACAGAGAGAATCAAAACTAAATTTGAGGAAATCCACCGTGTTCAGAAATTCCAGTGCCTGGAAGAAATACTCGTACCGAAAGGAAATGAAATATAAGCTATAAATAACAGGGTGGGAAAGATGGCAATGGTTTACAGATTATGTCATGGAACTTATAAATCCAATCCCACGTCCATCCAAGCAAAATTAAAACATTATTGTCCGACAGAGTGAGCACAGTGTCTGTCTACATGCGGCGAAAACCATGACGAGAGAAACGGGCCTAGTCATTGAAAATAGGTAAAAATATTCCTTAGGAAAATCGTAGGTCCAAAGAAGTCCAGAGAAGAAACCGGTACTATGAGGAGAAGACGACTATCAATTTATGGGTTTGTTAAGAAGATGAATCCGAAGAGAATGGAACACAGGAAACTTAGTGTACAAGAAAATTTGAAGGCACAATCATTATGGAATAAAGAGGTTCGCAAGGACTTGGAAGGAGTGGGGATGCCAGACGGAGATATACAGGAAAGAAACTTTAGGAAGAAATTTGCGGGAATAAGGAATGCACCGGAGAAACTCTTCAAGAAAAGCAACATCTCGGTTGAAGTGCGACAAAGGAAAAATCAAAGACTTAAGAACATCTGAAATGAGTGCAAAGAAAATCGACCAAGTTTGAGAGATGCATTGGTGCATTGTGTAAATTTGGTCCAGAGATGACCGTACAAATGAAACTGTAATTTAAAATTTAAATATAAACATTTCCCTTTGAAAAAAGCTAATGATTATGTCTTTCAATAAATACATGCATCATTGTAGACCGCTATGCCTTTCAGCGTTCAGTCTGAAAGCCTCTGTGAATTCACTAAACGTCGCCACAATCCTCCATTTCCAACTAGTGCTGTAGCCTCGTTTAGTTCTATACCTCTTATGAAACTCAAATACTGATATCTAAAGCTCGGATTTGTATGCAGTAACAGGTTAGATTGCAAACTAATTTCGTTAGTAGGAAGTATCGGCCACCCGCACTTCCATAATGTAGCAAGAGTTACATAAATTATAGGGGTTCTGATGGGCCGTACCCCTATCGTTTATGAAAACCTCATAGCATAATCTTAAACTAGTGGCTTCTATTTCAACACACACTATTTATACAAATCTACAGCTCGTGCACCACTTAAGGTCATTCTTGTTTGGTAAATCATTTTGTGACGTCATTTCCGTTACACATTTTGTTAAGTCACTCCATGCAAATTTTCGTATGATCCCCAGGACGAAGACAAATGCGTGTCAAAGAAAATGTGTACCAGGTGTATGGATTAAGTCTTTTCCGGTTTCACTAAGAGATGGCGCCAACAAACAGTACGTAGCGTATGAATTTGACACATACGTCAGTTTGTTCGTCTGACATTAACCTACCAACACACACAAGTTGAGTCCGCCAAATAGTAGCGTCTGTGTTGAAAAACACGCTCCGTCGATTAGAATGTGAGACATGATTTTGAGAATTTGAACGTGGTGATAACAATGTGAAGCCCTCCCCGCAGTGTAGGAGTAGCGTGCCTGCCTCTTACCCGGAGGCCCCACGTTCGATTCCGGCCAGGTCAGGGATTTTTACCTGGATATGAGGGTTGATTCGAGGTCCAGTCAGCCTACATGATTACAATTGAGGAGCTGTCTGAAGGTGAGATGGTGGCCCCGATCTAGAGAACCAAGAATAACGGCCGTGAGGATTCATCGTGCTGACCACATGACACCTCGTAATCTGCATGCCTTCAGGCTGAACAGTGGTCGCTTGGTATGCCAACGCCTTACAAGACTGTTGCGCCATGAGGTCTGGATTGGATAACAATGTGAAAGGCAGTGGTGGGACTAGAGTGGTATTGTGTATTACTAACTCTTGAAGCCCGGCGAAAAAGTTGACGCACAACGCTATCACCAACAAATGATCAATTTAAATCACGCATTGATCGAAAGATGACCGGAATGGGCCAGAAGACATGTCAAAGTGATTTTGTTACACGACAATGCGCCGTCTCACATAGCAAAACCAGTGAAAGACGCTTTGAAATCGCTTGGGAGGGACATAATTCCGCACCCGCCGTATTCTCCCGACCTGGCGCAATCTTAATATCACCCCTTCGCATCAACGTGGCACACGCTCGCAGAGCAGCACTTCATCTATTTCGAGTAAGTTCTACAATGGCTCGATGGATGGTTTGCCACAAAAGACAAACCATTTTTTGGCATGGTATTCATAACGTACCTCAAAGATGGGCGAAACAAGTAGAAGCCGAATAAACAAAATGTGCAAAAATTATGCGTACACCTGCCAGGTATCTTAAACTAGTGCCTTCTATTTCAACACACTTTATTTATACAAATCTACAGCCTGTGCAACTCTCAATATTATTGTTGCGAGATAAAATATTTTGTGACGTCACTTCGTTACACAGTTTGTCACGTTACGCAAATTTTTACGCCCTAAGATACATTAATGTCAAAAATTGCATATCAAATTATTTCTGCACACTTCACTTTCGACACCCTATAGCTCTTGTTTGTTAATTCTAGGAGACCTTTATCGTACAAAAAAAATAACATTTAAAGCTCCCCTGGATCTAAACGGACGTAACTGTAAATCTTAATAATAAACTTGGCTGGGTACACGAGATAGAAGACACAGGCGCAGGCCATCATAAACGCTGCCAGGTAATATAATACACGGAAGACGGCTAGTGAATATAAAAGTGCTTGAGTTATCTCGGGGTTGCAGATGTGAATTGGAGCTTTATGGGCTTTATGGTGGTAGAGAGCCCAGGTGCGCTCTGCAAGACACGACAAGAATGATGCAGCCACAACAAGAGGAGCTCACAGAAATATAGTCACCAAAGCCGTGGCATTATTTCTCTTCAGCCTCAAGCATGCATAGAAACAATATTACCTTCAACAAGGTATCTATGTCACCTGTTGTCTCAGTACCAGTCGCATGCCCTGTAATTTTCAAGGGATATTATTTTTTAGATTATTTAAAATATTGTCCATCGGCCTCTACACACATCACCCATCTTTCAGGTAGGTTATGAATACGATGCCAGAAAAACTGCTTGTCTTTTGCGGCAAACCATTCGTCGAGCCATTTTCCAATTTCTCCGAAATTGCTGAAGTGCTTATCTGGGAGCGCGTGCCCGATTGATGCTAAGAGGTGGTAGGCAGACGGCACCAGGTCGGGGCAGTACGGAGGGTGCGGAAGGATGTCCCATCCAAGCGATATCAAGGTGCCTTTCAGTGGTTTTGTTGTGTGAGGCGGCGCATTGTCGTGTAACAAAATCACTTTGCCATGCCTTCTGGCCCATTCCGATCGTCTTTCGATCAATGCGTGATTCAAATCAATCATTTGTTAGCGATAGTGTTGTACATTAACGGTTTCGCCGGGGAACTGCTCGTCTTCGCAGTTTCGTGGTCTATCAGAACGCGCTTTCTTTCACAGTGAAATCACCACGTTCAAATTGTCGCACAAGTTTTAATCGATGGAGCGTGTTCACCATTTGCTTTTACCAGCAAACGATGACTTTTTACAGCCTTTATCATTTTATTAAATAAGAAAATAAATGAGTGCCGCAAATGTTCTTTATCAGGCACACACGTCGATATGATGAGTGAACGATACAACACAGACGCTAGTTTTTGGCGGACTCAACTTGTGTGTGCTGGTAGGTTAATGTTCGACGAACAAACTGATTTATGACTGAAATTCATACGCTGCGTATTGTTTGCTGGGGCCATCTCTTAGTGAAACCGGAAAATACTTATGCATACACCTACTATACCTCACACCTAGGCAAGACTGCAGTTTGTACCCTCTCCTTTTCAACGTTTACATAGATCAGGTGATAAAGGAAATCAAAGAGGATTTTGGGAAAGAATCACAATCCAAGGAGAGGACATCAATGCTTTGAGACTTGCCAGCAGTATTTTGATTTTATATTAGTCTGCAGAAGATCTGGAGAAATCACTGAATGGTATGGATATAATTTTGGAGGAGTACTAGATGAAAATAAACAAATCCAAAACAAAATTAATGGAGTGCAGTCGAATGATGTCAGGTGATGCAGGAAATATTGGGTTACGAAATGAAATCTTAAAAGAAGTAGATGAATATTTTTACTTGGCTAGTAGATTAAGTAATGATGGATGCAGTAAGAAGGACATAAAATGCAGACTAGAACAATCAAGGAAGACCTTTGTTAAGAAAATAAATTTGCTCACTTCGAACATTGATATAGGGATTAGAAAGGCGTTTCAAAAGACATTGATCTCGAGCGTGGCATTGTATGGAAGTGAAACATGAACGATAACTAGCTCAGAAAGAAAGGAGAATATAAGCTTTTGAAATTTCTTGTTACGGAAGAATGCTAAAGTAGAGAAGGGTAGATCGAATCACAAATGAACAGATACTGAGTCGAATTGTTGAGAGGAGAACGATTTGGCGAAATTTGACGAAAAGAGGAGACAGAATAAGACACAGCTTAAGAGATTTAGGATTTGTTCAGTAAGATTTTCAAGGAAGTATAGGCCTTAAACACGTACGGGTAGACCAAGGTATGAATATGATAAACAGATTAGTGTTGATGTAGTAGTTATGCAGAAAGGAAAATTGTAGTTCAGAATAGGGCACAATGCAGAACTGCCTTATACCAGTCTGTGGACTGATGATCCAAACAACAACAACAACAACAACATATCACGCTGCAGAAATATAATCTCAACATTTCAAGCTTTAACCCTTTATAGATAGTGGTTAATTAATTAACCACCTTGAATTAGGTTGAACATATATTGTATTTAGCTACAAAACTCAACCTTCTCATCATCAGTGTTCAGCTAGAACGCTTTGTGGTCCCAGCATTAACCACAACCTTAGTTTTTAGTACGGCCATCAGAGAAAAGCGCCCGCGTATTTTTGTGGTCAAAATTTTAACCACAGTGCATTTCCGATAGTTAATAGCAGCACACGAAGTTTATTCAGCTGTTAAGTTAATATTTCTGTTATTTATTTTCATAATACTATGTTATATCGGTGAGTTATTATTAAAAGTAATAGTTTTTGCTGTGACTGTAATTGACTGCGAAAGTTGTAGCCAAATATGTGATTATACTTTAGGCTTTGTAACCAGCTGTCCAATCTAACCTCACTTTTTCATTTTGCAGGTCTTGCTTTTCTTGCTAAATTATTGGTTATTCTCCAGTTTCCTGTGGTTTTACTGTGATATTAGGTGAGTACAAAGTGTGTTTTGTAGACTAAAGTTGAAATATTGATAAGAATGTATTGTGCTTAGATGATATTGAGATAAAAATATGAAAGCAGTAACTTGAAAACTCTCGTAAACGTATTACAGCTTGTTTAGATGCTCTTTGAAACAGTATACAAAGTCCACAGTGCAAAATAAAGTCTTGGATGAAGAGAGACTTAATGGTGGTGCATGATTATTGTATCTTTTATTTTAATTAATCAGTTTTTCTTATATTTTTCTTATATTTACTGTCGCAGAAGCATGCCACGTCTACGAACATCTGAAATTGAGGAACTGTGGGATACACTAGGAAAAGATTCAGAAGCCGGTGGTGATTCGGATGCTGAGGATGCCTTAGTCATACCAGTAGCAGTTACTAGTACGAGCAGTGGCGAAGCATTGACAGGTACCATCAGTGCACAGTTGATGGAAGAGGATTCGGATGGGAGCATGTATGATCCAGCTGACCCGGACCAAGCAGATAACAGCCAGCAATCTTTAGTTTCAACATCCGATTTATATTCTGATACTGAACCAGATTCAGACTCCACGAGTCTAACTCGGCAGCCTCCACAGTATAATTTTACTAATAGAGCAAAAGAGCCCAATAGTTTTCAAAGCTTTGTATTCTCTCGCCCATTTGGACCCAATGTACTGTGAATTTAGCTTCTCCACTTGAGATATTTTTGATTTTCTTCTCTGAATGTATATTCAAAACCATAGTCCAATAAACAAATTCAATAAATGAATATAATTTATGGATGTGGTTAATTTATTGAC
The DNA here is from genome assembly GCF_040414725.1 of Anabrus simplex. Classification (NCBI taxonomy): domain Eukaryota; kingdom Metazoa; phylum Arthropoda; class Insecta; order Orthoptera; family Tettigoniidae; genus Anabrus; species Anabrus simplex. The sequence goes on from NC_090276.1 coordinate 35,216,745, forward strand.
CACAAAATATGCATGTCCCTAATAGGATTGTGGTTAAAATTTTGCCAAACAATTTTAGTGGTGATTATCATAAAAGGATTTAGCTGCTATTGATTAAAGGTTTGTTGGTTCTAATATTTACTTTAGAAGGTAAGTATGTTACTTTTTGGCCATTATGAACAAAAAAGTTTTGCCCTATAAAGGGTTAAGTACGACCTAGAAATACAGCCGAAATCGGTTATAACGACTCGAAATGTACCACCAAGTTTAGTTTAGTTTTGTTTTTGTGTTTAGTTTTGTTTTCTTTTGTGTTTTGTTTTTGTTTTTGGTTTTGTTTTTGTTTTTAATTTTTGGTTTTGTTTTGCTTTGTGTTTCCTGTGGTTTGTGTTTTGTTTTTTATTTTTTATTTTGTTTTTTGTTTTTGGGTTTCGGTTTGGTTTGGTTTGGTTTGGTTTGGTTTGTTTTGGTTTGGTTTGGTTTGGCTTGGTTTGGTTAAGTTAGGTTAAGTCAGTTTTTTGTAGCTCGAAATGTCATATCTGTAACTTGCCTGTCAAATAACTACTGCATTTGTAATATCAGTACTTTATGGAGTGGGACTGAGATAATTATTTCTTCTAATATCTACACAGTATGTGCAGCAATAAGATGTCAGCAAAAAATACTGTGTAATAATAAGTGAAGAAATAAATAACTACAGTGTAAATTTATCAATAATGTCGCACACGGTCTTGGTTAATTCACGAGATATTTTCCTTGTCCTTCGAAATTTTAGAAGTCGTTCAGTATGATGCATCCAATTCCGTCGCGATGCTGACATCTGTTTCCCAATTTTGTCATCGCCATATTATGTCTGACTTTCCTTCAATATTAAACACTTTCCCTTTCTTCTTTGACATCTTCACAGCGATGCTTGCCTTGACTATTTAATAGAGTGATTTGAAATCTACTGAAAACAAGCTATGCATTGTTGTCAGCAATCCACAAACTCGTAACAAACAAAAATCAGCATTGGACGATATAGCCGGTACATTTCTAAAAAAAAAAAAAAAAGAATAAAATGCGACGTTTTAGACGATATATTGCTATAAGCAGTGTCATATTTAGCGACTTTTTAAAATATAGTGTTTATATAAGGTTTAGACGGGACTGTGAGGTTTCACCGTTATATCCGATACGTCGTTAAAAGCTATGCAACAATAAATGTTTTCGACTGTAATTTGATCATACGTTTTCCAGTAATGTAAATTATGAGCACAGTAACGAAGAGAGTTCAATAACCGACTCCTCATTTAAAAGTGTATAATCTGAAAGTCATAGGGAAAACAGTAATTTATTTGAAATTTTCTTAAATATTACTTTTCATGTTCTTATTTTCTTCTAGTAGTTCCAAGATCTTCTACTTGGTACGCTTTGCGTACCTAACTACATTTAATGTTTCTGGAGACCGTGAAGAACCAAAATTTTGTCCCTCAGGAAACCTTTCTCGTGCTAGTAAATCTACGGACATTAAGCTGACTTTCAAATATTACCCGGCTCAGCCAGGTTCGAACCCGACAACTTGAGTCAGAAGGATAATATTCTCTAGTTTTATAACCTTCCGCTTAATTCATGTTTTCCATATGTTTATTTATTTCTATGGTGTCTCACTTTATTCTGGAGCTGCTAACAATTTATCGTTTTGAAAGTAAATATCGAGAAATTTCAACTACAGCTGGGCATTGCTCCGAAACAAATCATGAGATGTCTTTTCATTCAAGCTCCCTAGCATCAGAAGAAGTCTCTTTACAATCGTCTGAGAGAAGATCAAACCCATGTTCTTCCAGCTGAGCTGAGTCCCTCTATTAGGTATAATATAACGAGCAGCCTCACCCCATTACAAGTCTTGGCCTACTAAGAAGGGTGATGCCCTGACAGATGGCCTACAGATTTTTCAGACTCACCTCATCAGCGTGGCGACATACTTTTTCGTTTTCCTTGCTTTCATGACCTTATCACTGCCTCTCGTATCAGACATTTCCACACTTGGTCTCATAAAGTTGATAGAAACTCATTCCTTACGCAACTCCAGAAGTAAAATACCTGAACTAGCCAAGAATTGAACAAGGGCTTTCCGGATAATTGGCAGGCACGTTACCCCTAAAGCAAACGTGTGGCTTTATCAAGGCGCATTAAGCTTTAAAATATAATCCTTTACATAATAATACTCACTCACTCTGTAGGCCTCTGAGGGACGTGAAGTTCCCGTGCCGATCTCACAATCCTCTTCCATCCTTTTTCGATCTTGAGCCCGCTCTTCCCAGTTATCAATCTGGAGGGTCCAGCATATCTTGTTAATAGCCATCTTCCAGGTGCTTCGGGGTCTTCCTGAAGGTCTTTTCCCATTAAGAGAGCCCTTGTATAGATCTAGTAGTGCTCTGTTATTCTGCATCCTCAGTACATGTCCAGCCCAGCGCAGTCTGTTGGATTCTATCACACCCATTATAGCGTGTTGTTGAGAGAGGGTGTAAATCCCATAATTAGATCTTTTCTTCTAGCTTTGAGAGGTAGGATCGAACCATGGGCAAAATATTTTTCCATAAACTTTATTCTCAAACACTGACCACTGCTGCCAATAATAATAATAATAATAATAATAATAATAATAATAATAATAATAATAATAATAATAATAATAATAATAATAATAATAATAATAATAATAATAATAATAATAATAATAATAATAATAATAATAATAATAATAATAATATGGACTCATCTATCGTTTGCACACATTTCTAATTTGAAACTATCTGGCTGCCTGCTCATCAATTTCGACGTTCCGTTTTAATCTACGCCTACTACATGGCAGTGTAAACCTACTCTCTCTCTCTCTTGGGCGTCCATCGCTGAGATTTAATGAATTTTGTCTGGTAAACACCAAATGTGTCACCGGAAATACTTTACACGCCGAAATCGTACGGCATGGAATGTCGAATGGCCTCCTTATAGCTCCATAAATATCCGAATAACTCTGCCGGATTTGAACCCGCCATCTTTGGGATCGGGAAGCCGACATTCTACCACTGATCTGCAGAGGCAGCTACCTTTTACCTCAAACATCCGCAAGCAAGTTATGACGAACAAAACGTACTTCGCTGTAATATTCAAGTCTGCTAAATATGCCATTCGCGATATATATCACACAACAGAGAACAGAGTAATGAATATTTTTAGGGAATCCGATACATGGAACATGTTTTTGCATTCTAATAATAAGTTGCATTACCCTTGCCCCTGTGAGCAGAGAAGATGCAAACAGACTGGATAAAACCCGTCCTCCATATTAATGTTTACTTAACTTTCCTCCACGCCCACTTCCCTTCCCATTTCACCCTCCTCTACCCCTTCTCTCCCCAGAGCTTGCTCGTTCAAACATTAGAAGAGGCTCTAAAAGTTGCCCAGACCGAGATCACATACCATGACTTCATCCCATTCATTCCAGACCAGACCTCAACCCCGCATCTGCGTGAGAGAGATAGGAACCAGAACACCCAAGAGGATGTGATCGTTTTTGAAGCATGAATTGGTCTCACGCGCATACAGAGAAATACACAACAACAAAAAACAACCAAAAAATGTAGCGTAGCCTCAAGTCATTAAATGCAGATACAAAATGGAAAAATTGCGCGGAGCAGCTACAGCGAATACTGCTGGAGGGGTGTTAGATCAACGCTGAAACAAACTGAGTTCAGCTGCCAATGATGCTTACCCGTTTGGCGTGTTGTGTGTATATACATACCCAGGGGCAGAATACAGAGATAACTATTCCCTGTGTAGACCGGGAGAATACAAACCGTAGTTCAACCCTTTTATGTTCTGCATTGCCTTTATGCCTAATGTTCGAGAATTTTCGAAAACATCCCAGGAACCTTCGGAATATTGTGAATTCTCTATGGATACAGAATATCTCGTGCATGAACTAGAGGTAAGAGATACGGAAGTGATAAAAATTCATTGCCAGTATAAATAGGTGGAAATAATATCAGTAGGGTATTCGGTAAGGAGAAATGAATGCTGTGTTACGAATGAACAACTTGGATGAATCTGAGGGTAAGGATCATTTTCAGTAGTAGTAGTAGTAGTAGTAGTATTTATTATCCACCTCTGTGGTATAGTGGTTACTACGATTAGTTGCCAATGCCAAAGGCCCGAGCTGGAACGGGGTCCACTCTACTGAGTAGAGGGATGTTTGACTCCCATCTCAGTCATCCTCAAAGTGGTTTTCCCTGGTTTCCCACTTCTCCTCAAGGCAAATGCCGATACGATACCTAACTTAAGGCCACGGCCGTTTCATTCCCTCTTCTTTGTCTATCCCTTCGAAACATCCCATCCCCCCACAAGGCCCCTGTTCAACAGAGCAGGTGAAGCCGCCTGGGCGAGGTACTGGTCCTCCCCCAGATGTATCCTCTGATCCAAAGTGTCATGCTCCACGACACTGCCCTTGGGGCGATAGAGGTGGGATCCCTCGCTGAGTCCGAGAGAAAAACCAACCCTGGAGGGTAAACCGATTAAGAAAGAAGGAAAGAAAGAAAGAAAGAAAGAAAGAAAAAAGAAAGAAAGAAAGAAAGAAAGAAGGCAACAATCTATAATTGTAACAATTTCAGTTTTGAAACCTTCTCGTTTTTGTTTTCAATATCGCCTGAGCCACGGGGGCTACAACAACGACAATACAAGGCTAATAATACTAATACTCACTATACTAATTACCACTATTGACAGATTCTCGTCTAACAGATTAATGGCTCAAACTTATCTATCAAGTCGTAGTCTGTTCTACATGCATTACAAGATCTTGCAACTGTCTTCTCTACAAATTTCCTTTCTTTTTCCACTTTGCTTTACGTCTCACAGACAGAGATAGGTCTTATGGTGACGATGGGATAGGAAAGGGCTAGCAGTACGAAGGAAGCGTCCGTCGCCTTAATTTAGCTACAACCCTAACCTTTGCTTGATGTGAAAATAGGAAACCACGAAAAACCATCTTCAGGGCTGCCGGCAGGGGATTCGAACCCATTGTCTCCCTGATAAAAGCTCACAGCTGCGCGCTCCTAACCGCACGGTCAACTCGCCCGGTAACGGCAACAATACAACACCAATAATACTATAAGTTACTAATTACCACTCTTGACAGATTCTTGTGCTGACAGCTTCATGGCTGCCGTAGTCTGCTGTAGACGTATTAGAGGATCTTGGAACTTTCTTCTGTATAAATTCCTAACTACAATGCTAGACGTTATATGTTGACACGACTACAAAATTAGTGAGCGGTTAACAAAAACAAACTTATTGTAGTAACGTACCTTAATTGCCTGAAAATATTACGGCGGATAGTATAAAGCCGGGGGGCAAACGCAGGTCCTACCTACCTCAAAAACATCGCACTCTAATTCAAGCCTCCCCCTCGGACAAAATGTTCGATATTTTTAAAATCGTATTATATGACCTGTGGATATTCACCCCCACCTCCATAAGGTTATGCAAAAGAAAGAGTTGGATAAAATCCTAAATTAATATGAACTTTACACACTTACAAGGCTATTAAACAGAGAATAAAAGAAACCGGGAAAAATAACAAAATTATTTAATATTATTAGAGGTATTTAGCGAAAAAATGTAAAGAAAGCAGAGATAATTACATGTATTTACGGAAGACGTATCCTGGAACTTAGTTATAATCCAGGAAATACCTCATAAGGATAAGGTTGTATACTTTCAAAGATATATTTAAGTAACTATTACAGAATATGTCTGTGCTAGTAAACTATAACTGAATGTGGTATCAGTTACAAAGTGAGTTGCATTTTGAATCTGAACAGAACCAGTAGCACGTTATAGCGATGGATGCGATGATCGGACGGTCTCTCCCGCGGGTTGGTGGCCATCCGTGACTGCGGGAGGGGGATGTCCTTTCTTTGTTCCCATCGGTCGTGTGGAGTTAAATATATTTGATTTCCCGAAATTAATAATTCTGGTTGCATGTGAGTGCAATGGTCGCGGCGGGCTGACCTTCTCCCCCTCCCCGGTGGGCGGTTGGCCCTGACTTGGGGGGCAGTCTGTTCGCTGTTTTTATAGGGGAGTATAATATGTATGGGGTATGCAACTTGTACTAACATTATCTAACTATTAACGAATTTGAATATCTTTGGACTTTTTGTATCTTGCTTCCGTTTATTGGTTTGTTGGTTTGTTTGGAATACACAATTAGAAATAGTAAAGGATTTCCACCTATCAATACTTGTTTATTGCACTTATTATGCTACAGCATGCTACAAGCAAACCATATCATTTAAACTCCAGGAACAGCAGCTGAGTGTACAACTGTGTAAATAAGACTTGAACGCGGGAGTCAGCCAACAAGCAAGACACGAACGTTCATGTGCATGAAGTGCTCCCATATATTGTATTCATCTTGTACATATATATATATTAGTTTTAAGTGAGATATGTTTTATCAACTAATTTTAAGATCTTATACATACATACATACATACATACATACATACATACAATGCATTGTTGTACATAGTGACATACATGCCAGTTCACGTTACGACATGCCCCATTTGGATGTGACCTAATGTTTTTTATCGTATGGCATTCCTTTGACAATACTATCTTAATCATAGCTTCATCACATAGATATGTATGCATGGTTCAGCTGAGGATGACCTTATGTAAAGGGTCGAAACCGGTCCTGTAGCATAATAAGTGCAATAAACAAGTATTGATAGATGGAAATCCTTTCCTATTTCTAATTGTGTATTTCATCAATACGGAAATGAAGATTATAGATTACGATTGCTTGGAGTAAGTTCAAATTTAACTGCATATTTTGTTTTAGATTACAATAAACGAATACGCTCTCCCAAGTTGGTGGTCATCCGTAACTGGGAGAGAAGTGTATTCGTTCATTCATTCATTCATTCATTCATAAGGTTATGTGTGCTTATCTCCCAAACACCCTGAAAAATAATGCTAAACTGAAGATTTTAAAAAACATTTTTATTATGAACGTAGATTACTTTCCTTCTGGATAGTTTCTTCACTCTTTAACTGTCTAAAACCTCTGTTATCTGTTAAGTTCAAATGCCCAAAATATGGGGTCCTACCAGCTGAAGGATCGGCACAACACGAATAAAAAACAAAAGGTTCAGGTATGCTTCATGAGGGGTCATCAAGTTCATACTAATAAGTATATTCTCTACTGGTATCATAGTCTTTCATAACTTACGTGGTATCTTATGAGGTCAATGTCCGAGATGACTACTTTTGGCAGTATCTGAATATCAGGAACTTACCTGAAATAGACGAAAACATACAATTAATCTATATATTAAAAATCTTAATGAAAACAACTTTGTCCAGTGCATCCGTCCGTTCTACTGGACCGATTTCATTCATTCCTTTTTACCTGCCAATGAATCATCAGACATTGATAGGTCTCTAAGTTCTGTCATCTTTGAGTAATCCTGAAATCAAATCGCCGGGCAAGTTGGCCGTACGGTTAGGGGCACGCAGCTGTGAGCTTGCATCCGGGAGATAGTGGGTTCGAATCCCACTGTCGGCAGCCCTGAAGATGGTTTTCCGTGGTTTTCCATTTTCACATGAGGCAAATTCACCTTACTGTAATTAAGGCTACAGCTACTCCCTTCCCCAACCTAGACCATTCTTATCCCATCGTCGCCATAAGACCTGTCTGTGTCGGTGTGACATAAAGCCACTGGCAAAAAAAAAATCAAGTTACTAAATGACCACTCCAATAATTGCAGGCGAAGGCTTACCATAGCCCGCAATACACAATGTACTTAACGGGTTGCTAAGCGACTAACACTTTCATTAATATTCTGATATATGTGATTTGCTTCCTTAGTAATATGACTGCGTGCAGCAATGTTTGATTATTACCTGAGAAAATACACTTCATTTAATCATCGAATAATACTATGCCCTGTTAGATATTCTAAATATACTCAATACATGGAAGAGCGTTCCCAATAACTTACTTGCTGCTAAGGCTGGTTTCACACCAAACACGTCCAGTCACGTCTAGTCCGTCAACAGGAAAATCCAACACGGAAATCTTCCTTTGTTTTGGGCTACCACAGCTATATTTCATTCACACAGACCAAGTCTCAGTCAAATCAAGGTTGAACCAGTCCCGTCAAGTGGAAGGGGAACCAAACCGGGCTTGATTCTGATGCGTCCAGTCCAGTCCAGTCTCATTGTTTTAACAACACGAGTCATATTCCGATCAGTGTAGTTATTTAGCGCTTTTTCCTTCTTGCGTCTTGTGTATGAATCTGGAAAAGTGGATTTTCTTTTATGCAATTTTCTTAAATATCTGTGCTTCGTAATAATGTTAATATCACTGTAATTATAATGAAAAAACCTACAACCTGTTTTCCAGTCATTGACCGGGTGAGGGATGTAATGAGTGTCGCCACTCCCAAAGAGATTTATTAATGACTGATAGATGCTATGAAATGAGAATTGAGAGTGTTTCTGGAATGAAAGATGACAGGGAAAACCGGAGTACCCGGAGAAAAACCTGTCCCGCCTCCGCTTTGTCCAGCACAAATCTCACATGGAGTGACCGGGATTTGAACCACGGTATCCAGCGGTGAGAGGCCGGCGCGCTGCCACCTGAGCCACGGAGGCTTATAATTATAATATTTATGTTAACATAATATCATTTGTATTGAAATTATTTTGTGTGGTGTAATAAAAACTTGTTTGCATTAAGGGTAGTATTTGTGTTAACTTACCTTAAAAATATTGCTAGCCGAAGCTATGGTTGTATAGCCTTTCGGTAATTAGTGTTTTTCTTTTCACCTTCTTTCGAACTAGGTCATTAAGTTTCACAAACTTTCATACCTCATTCGGAAAAAATTATAAAATTTGAACGGATCGTTCACCAAGTCGGGAAACAAATGAGAGAAATCACCATAGATGTCCCTTATGAAATTAATCGGATGAACCCACAATCGCGATCTTGCTTTTTTTCGGCGAACTATCCGGCGCAAAACTATAAATTTAACTAGCTTACCTTTCATTTCCAAGGCAGAAGGAAAACCGAATTCTATCCACACCTTGTCCATTCTTCTGGGGATGTGACTGGACTGGACGTGCTTGGTTTGAAACCACAGGACTTAACTAGACGGGCTTGGCCTTGACGGACCTAGACGTACCCAGACGTGACTGGATTGACTTGGAAAGACTTCCTTGGTGTAAAACCAGCCTAAGAGGAAACAGTGGACGTACGTACAGACGAGAGGGTATCAAGACGACTAGCCTTCTGTATGACCAGTAATAAAGCGCAGGGACAAATTCTTCAAAAAGTGGGTGTCTACTTAACCTGAACCAGTATTCAGCTACGGCCAATTGTATTGCATGTTGCACTATCCCTGGCAAGATCGTTTGAAAATGTTAAGGTGCAGATACGCCCGAATGGTCGAAGCTCAGTTAACATTGTATGGAAAGTAGTTTTCTAAACTATATTACGAAGGAACCGACGTTAAATGTTAACAAAACCTATGAAAATGTCAGGCAAAACAATATTATTACGGCAGGCATATCAAGACGAGTTCTCCGACCTATTTATAACGAACACTGAGGAGCAGCACGGATCAAATAGTTAATAATAAATAATAATGTTATTTGCTTTACGTCCCACTAACTACGCTTTTACGGTTTTCGGAGACGCCGAGGTGCCGGAATTTAGTCCCGCAGGAGTTCTTTTACGTACCAGTAAATCTACCGGCACGAGGCTGACGTATTTGAGCACCTTCAAAATACCACCGGACTGAGCCAGGATCGAACCTGCCAAGTTGGGGTCAGAAGACCAGAGCCTTAACCGTCTGAGCCACTCAACCTGGCGGTCAACTAATTAATAAAAAATAAATACAAAAAAACAACATTCTTTCAAAGCTCGCATTAACTCACGTTACTGATACGCGTTTTCGTAGGAAAATCTCATTTTTAACATGTCGCATTAAACGTGGGAATAGAGCCATGTTACTTCGCATAAATTCTTAAAGGAAACATGTAATCACTGCAAACTCCCCTGCGAAGAAAGCGTACAAATATTACTTTACAATAAGCTATACACTTCCTACGCACTTCAACAAAATGCAGAAGGCTGTCATATCGTGCACGTGTCGCATGACAAGAACCTTTCTGTGAACCGCCACAGCGAGTGAAATGCGAATTATTATTATTATTATTATTATTATTATTATTATTATTATTATTATTATTATTATTATTATTATTATTATTATTATTATTATCGTTTATGTAATATTATCCTTTTTATGGTATAAACAAGACAAATAATAAATATTACGAAGGGAGTTCAACATATAACACTTTTTTTTTTCTAAAAGCAGGTTGGTTTTAATGAGGGGTTATTTTGCTAATGGCTTTACGTCGCACCAACATATAAAGGTCTTATGGCGACGATGGGATAGGAAAGGCCTAGGAGTTGTAACGAAGCGGCCGTGGCCTTAAATTAAGGTACATCCCGATCAATTGCCTGGTGTGAAAATGGGAACCACGGAAAATCATCTTCAGGGATGCTGACAGTGGGATTCGAACTCACTATATTCCGGATGCAAGCTCGCAGCCGCGCGTCCCTAAATTGCACGGTCAACTCGCCCGGTAAATGAGGATTCAAATACACCATGTTACACACAAATCCTTTTTATATAATACTCTATTTTTCAACATAATCTCCGTTCAATGTTATGGACGTATGCCACCGTAACGTGATGACCTATATGCCTCCCTAGTACCACTCGACTGGTCGATGTCGGAGCCAACGTCGTGCTGCATCGGTAACTTCCCCATCATCCACGCAGTGTTTCCCGCGGAGTGCATCCTTCATTGGGACAAACAGATGGAAGTCAGACGACGCGAGATCTGGGTTGTAGGTTGGATAAGGGAGAACAGTCCACTGATGTTTTGTGAGCTCCTGTCAGGTTCGCAGACTTGTGTCAGGTCTTGCGTTGTCGTGGAGAAAGCTCACCGTCCACTGCCAGGTCTCCATAGACATTCTGCATGCGCCTATGAATTTCTGTGATGCCCTGATTTTCCGCAAAATGAAACACAATAACTGTTCTGTCTGGTACGCACCTCCGTGGCAGACACCATTTTGAAGGCTAGTTATAACGCTGCCACATATCAGAAATTAATGAAACTCTACGAGACGAAACGGGAATATTCAAAGATGTCTCAAACAAAATACCATTTTTTAAACCAAAATTGGCCGTGAAATAAAATGTGTTGCATTATGTATTGAACGCCGCTCGTATTGAAAACATACATGTCGCTTAAGTCTGACTTACAAGGGGAGGACACGCCGTTCGGATCACGGAGTATCTTCAAACTTTGTGCACTTTTAGTAGTCCATTAGGACAACATAATGTGCAAGTAGTAAAGCGTACTACTTAGGCGTTCTCGAAAAAAATCGCAAGAGAAGTTTTCACGTCGAATATGAACCAGTGCGCTGTGTTCAAAAGCACGAGAATGCGGCGGTCGAATGGTCAGCGTTCAAGCTCCGTAATCACCGGATCGCTAGTTCGAGTCCCGCTCACCGATTTTTTTAACACTGGTCTTATTCATTCATATATATTGAACCCTTTAGGTCCATATAGAGGGATACCTACCTTTCTTACCTATCAGCAAAGTTCATGAGATCTGTCTCTTGGGTCGTATAGGGTTCTTCGTCACTTGCTGAGGTAAAGGTAGGGTTCAGTAATTCTAATCTATCTACTGGAATGAAAGGTTTGTTTAAAAGATTCCTATTTATTCAGGAAAATTCTGAATCAATCTGATATGTCAACGGTATCATAGAAGTCAATTGTGTCCACGGGACACCACAATCATTTTTACATAAACGTCAGAACACTGGTGTGAGACTTTAACGTAACTGCCTGATGTGCATTCTTACTAGAAACCATTGTCTCAATTATTAATTATTTAAGAAAGGAAAGTCTGGAAATCCTTAAATTCGACTTCCATGTGAGACCACATGTACCATCATAGTGATTCGTTATGGTCCAGCCCTCGTAACACGAACTCTGGACTCTGGGTATAATTAAGGCCGTCCAATCGGTGTGTGCCACACAGTGGTTCTACGGCATGGACCCTTAATTGAATCGATGTGACCTGCGTCTATGTCATGGACCGACATCTAATCTTCTAAGTTACTTTAAAGTCATTGTGGATGATGACCGCAAGGAAATGATGTTACAATGGCATATGGCCCTAATCCAAGTCACTGAGGTTGATGACCCCCTGACCATCCAAGTTTCTAGGCTGAAGGCTAAACACAATTAAGTTACATCGGATGATGACCAAAGTTTCCACTTTACTATCCGAGCACATTCACTGCTCAATCAATCAAAGTTCAATAATTACAACAATAGCAATGCTCACAAACTTTGTGGCAGTAAAATCCATTTCCTTCGGATATGTCCCCTTAATCGTTACTTTATTTTCTAATATTCCCCAGAAAACAAACTAAAATTTCCAGAATGCATCTCCAAGTTATTCGCTTGATTACAGTTATTTCAAAATGCGGTTTCACTGAATTTAATAATTAAATAAATTTAAATGATTTGACGAAATGTTAACGAACAACAAATTTTATCTCCGCGGACTCTGGTTTCTTCACAAATTTCTACGCAGCTGTGATGTGAATTCAATCTAGTTATATTTATCTGGCTGGAAAAGAATTGTTACATAATTCATGTCCAGTTATATATCTTGTCTCATGATTTCACACTTTAAAATCTAATCTAGTCCTAACCGTTATTCACACTTGGATATCCTAAGAATCTACGTACAAACCAAACAACTCGCCATATAATTACGATGTCATATCTCGTCATACCATTTATGAATTTTGCACACCCCTCACAGACAAACCGATCATCACAACCATCGCTCTATATTTTGGACAACCCTGAATTTGGTTACTCTGTTCCTTATACTCGAAGTTCGTGATTTCAAATGTTCATTACGTCCCCAATTAAACAAATTTTACAGTATTTCACAATACTCAGATCATTACCGGCTATGAATTTCAACTAAATCCAGCATTTTAACGTTTTCCCCGGCCGAGAATACAGTACAATCTCAATTCCACGCCTGTCCCGTTATCACAGCTGAGGCCTCTCGTCCCCAAGTTTGCTTGGCAGTAACATGAAACACCTGGTTTATTCACAGTTGACTGGCTTCTCAAAATGCTCTCTTTAAACTCTGCCGACAAAATTAAACAAATACGATATTCTAACCAACAAAATGCACATATTATGCTTCAAGATGCCCACACTAATTATACGCGTCGCCAATTAATACCGCTATGGATTTCTATGAATTTCTTTCCATTCCCAACATTATAAAATATACCTCGGGCTATCGTGTCCCGACAGGACTCTAACTTGATTCGCACATCTCATCTCAACTCATATAAAACATTCCTCGGGCCTCCATGTCCCGGCTTCAATGACAGGTCCAACCTGATTCACAAATCTCATGTCAACAAAACTAACTTCTGTTTCCCAGCTCCACAATTATCATCGACAAAGAACTGGAATAAAATCCTTACTATAAATCTCGACGTCTAATATCGCACAATGCATTAATCATGAATAACTTCGCATAAAGGATATCGTATTTAATAACTTGATTTTTACGAGAAAATGACTGAAACATTCTACTAGATCTTTTATTGTCAGTCAGACACAGTTTAAAATGGGCCTAGAAAAACGTTTCTCTCCGTGACCAAATTCATCACCCTAGGTTCTCACCCGACAGCGCGCTTCCACTCGATTGAAAATGAATAACCATGGATTATTATGATTATTATTATTAACGTCAAATTGCAGACAGAAAAATTTTACGTCGAATGAACATCTTAATTTGACATCACGAAATATAGGCAGTACACTCACACGGATGACGATCTACATTGGACGTGATATCACTTCGAAACCCTATTCAATAACTTTTTACAACATTATACGGCACTCGCAAGACTTCAAAAATTTATCCAAGTGGAAAATAAAACAAATGACTCTTTTAGTCGTATTCTCACATTTACAAAACTTAGTAGGGGTGACCACTGCGTCGTATATCCCCATTCAAATACACTTTTAGAGATCATGAGACAAGATATAAGAGGTAGTAAGATGGAAAGTCACCTACCTCATGTAGTCACACCATTGTTCGTCATAGGGCTCACCTGCGACCCTGGCATTTTATTTAGCCATTTTTACATTCATGGCTTCACAGTTCATTATTAATTTTCTTCAGGTTTCCTGGAATAAAGCATAAAAAAAGAAAATACCCTTCACTTGTTTGCTGAGCGCACACGATGGACTATAATTATTTCCGCACACGAATTACTTAATCACATTAGAATTTATTCAGTACTTTGACCGTCCTATCTGGTACAGTTATTTCACTCATGGAGACAAGACCTAGCCACAATGGCTAAAATCAGCAGTTGAACTCAGTCTACTTTCGTTGGTTTGATTTCGCAGAGCAGCTCAACAATTTTTCGTCCGCTTTGTATCACAAATGCCGGAGAAGGAGACTTCGTCATGGCGTCCCTTCATATTTATAGCGGTTACCCCCTCTCTTCGGATATCTCCCTTTGCCGCCAAGAAAATTTCTATAAATTTTCTGACTTACCTAAACTGTAATTTCAAGAGTTTTGAAAGTGACTACATGCTTGCTACATTTCTGGCGGTAGTGTTCATGGACATTTAAAATGTATACGGGTTCGATTTGTGAGATGATTGACCTCCTTTGATAGGCACTATATTTTTTTGACTTGGCTTGGATCACGCCATGTACACGCCCTTTGAAATAGTTTACAAAAATGACTTGAGATTCTTCCGCCATCGACACGTGTGGCTGACGTCACGTACCTCAGAGCGTGGGACCGAAGGTAATCACACCCTCGCCACGTGTCAAATTCATGCTATCAAGAATCCAACTTTTAGTTTAATTGTTACATTATGCATAATGTCCTTAGGGCACAAAGGTCATGGGTTCAATATATATATTACAATTCAAAGGTCAAAGCGTCCAGGTGTAAATCAGTTCCGTGTACCTTACCAGATTTCACTGTCAGGTATGAGGGATTTCGCAAATCACGACAGGGATACATTTTCAGGAAAACTTTATACATTTGGTCGCTTACTTACCGATAATTATCAATAATGTATCTTTTGTAATGATAAAAACTAGTAAACAGCCAAATAACATTGGGAGTTCAATAAAAGTTCAATGATAATAATAATAATAATAATAATAATAATAATAATAATAATAATAATAATAATAATAATAATAATTGCTTTACGTCCCACTAACTACTCTTTTACGAGGTGCCGGAATTTTGTCCCGCAGGACTTCTTTTACGTGCTAGTAAATCTACCGACATGAGGCTGACGTATTTGAGCACCTTCAAATACCACCGGACGGAGCCAGGATCGAACCTGCCAAGTTGGGGTCAGAAGGCCAGCGCCTCAACCGTCTGAGCCACTCGGCCCGGCCAATAAAACTTCATGCAAATAAATGTACTATTTCATAATATTTCCTTTGAATTCTAATATATATGAAATAATATGAGGAGTGTTAAAACAAAAACGATGAACGGTACTCGATCCAGCGATTACGGAATTTGAACGCTAACAACTGCGTCTGCCATCTACACCACGTTATAAAGAATTACTTAGAGACCATCACCGGGAAAATTCATAAATTTGGAGTGATTTCTCTGCCACTGGTGCCATCGTTGTAAAGGAATGTAATAAATAATATTATTTGTTTTACGTCCCACGAACTACTCTTTTACGGTTTTCGGAGACGCCGAGGTGCCGGAATTTAGTCCCGCAGGAGTTCTTTTACGTGCCAGTAAATCTACCGACACGAGGCTGACGTATTTGAGCACCTTCAAATACCACCGAACTGAGCCAGGATCGAACCTGCCAAGTTGGGGTCAGAAGGCTAGCGCCTTAACCATCTGAGCCAGTCAGCCCGGCTGTAAAGGAATGGACTGAAACAACTTATGAATTGCAACATCTTGTAACAAGATACGCTGTGCATGGTTTTCACTACAAAATATGTATTTCAAACCATTTTCATAAACCAACTGTAGAATATCTATATAGGCCTATATCAATCAATCACTACTGATCTGCATTGAGGGAAATCACCCAGCTGGCAGATTCCCCTATCGATAATGATGATGATGCTTGTTGTTTAAAGGGCCTAACATCTAGGTCATCGGCCCCTAATGGTACCAAATGATGCGAAATATTATAACAATTTAAAAGTCCAAAATCATCCACTGGCCAGAATAAAAAAAACGTGATGACGAAGAATGGATGGATATGAATTTAAAACAATCAGTGGATCTGCCCCGCAATGCCCCACCCTCTCAGAAACTATCATAAACAATAGTACTACTGACCCAGGGACTGCTTCTAAATCACAATGAATTGATGATGCATGTTGTCTAAAGGGGCCCAAAATCCAAGTCAACGGTCCCTCATAACGGTACTTATCACTAGCAAAGTAGAACCATGGTATTTGCCATGTTGCGGTACTAATCAAAAGTAGCGTAGTCACGGTGTTCCACACATTATGGTACTACTCACAAGTATTGTACGTCGCACAGGTAACGCAGACCTATGCTGTTTCACACGCAATGGCACAACTCATAGGCAATGCAAACCCACAGTGTTCCTCACCTAAGTGTACTAATCACGGACGCCGGTATTCTCGTGGTGTCCCTCACATAGTGTGTACTTTTAAAGGCGTATGGTTTTTAGTCCCGGGAGTGTCCGAGGACAAGTTCGGCTCGCCAGGTATACGTCTTTGTATTTGACACCCATAGGCGACCTGCTCGTCGTGATGAGGAAGAAATGCCGATGAAGATGACACATACACCCAGCCCCCGTGCCAGCGAAATTAACCAATTACGGTTAAAATTCCCGACCCTTCCGGGAATCGAACCCGGGACCCCTGTGACCAAAGGCCAGTACGCTAAACATTTAGCCATGGAGCCCGACATAGTGCGTACTAATCACAGGCAACGAACGCCCAGACCTGTGGTGTTTCTCTGAATGGTACTAATCATGGGTACTGGAAAACCCATACAGATGCACACTCTGTTGCTACTAATCACAAACCTATTGTGTACTTAACATAGTGGTACTACTCGCAAGTAAAGGTGACCCATGGTGCTCCCTGTGTGATGCTACTAACCACAAGTAGTTTCGTGGTACTAGTACAATCATCCCTTGGTCACGCCTTTTAGTCGCATCTGCGTCCCCGACCCACAGGGTGTAGATTCCCTATCTGTTGTTTCCTAGCCTTTTCTTAAATGATTGCAAAGAAATTGGAAATTTATTGAAAATCTTCCTTGGAAAGTTATTCCAATCCTAACTCCCAATGGGTAATTATAGCATTCGCAGTATAGGATATTTCACCTCCCTTTGAATGGCGAAATTCTTCCGCACTATTATTTTTTTTAATCTACGGTATTCTTATAGATCGCCACTATGGGAATCTTGGTCAAATATTCCTCCCTCCCGTAAATTATTCTAATCACTCGATCGCCGCCATCTCAGGCTCATGACCGCAATGCACCGGTACATATTCGACGCGAAAATTTCTCTCGAGATTTTCTGGAGAACGCCCAAGTAGTACGCCCTACTACTTGCACATTATGTTGTCCTAATGAACAAATATCCTAATGAACAAGTAAAAGTGTACAAAGCTTGAAGATAATCCGTGATCCGAACGTCGTGACGTTCACTTGTTAGTGAAGTTACAGTTTAAATGTTGAATACACGTACGAATATTTCAAAGTTCGTTCTGCACATATTTGGGAATCATGGGGACATATATTTGGCAGTTATAACATTGGCAGTATAGGATATTCCTCCTCCATTTGAACGACAAAATTCTTCGGCTCTATTATTTTTTAATCCACGATATTCTTGTAGAACACCACTATGGGAATATTGGTCAAATATTCTTCCCTCTCGCGACCGCATCCAACCGCCATAAGTAGCAACACGAGGGAACTAATGACTTCCGTTGTCGAGGCTGTGATAAGTTCCTTTTCTTTTTCATTCTTTTCGTAGCAGTCTAACCCCTTCTTCCACTGTGCAGCCTCGAGCATCTTAGAGCAAATGGAGTCGTGTTGAGACGAGTTGGGCTTATATCCGGCCAATGAAGGATTTCTCTCCCTCCCCCAACCACCGCCTTTCCGCTAGCAAGCATGTCTTGAATACACAAACACTGTTATTGTAGGAAATTGCATTAAATTGCAAAAATACAGGAAGGGGAACGTAATTCAAAATACATAAGCGTGTATAAAGTTCAAAAGTCCTTTAGAAATAAAAAGTAAGAGAGATACAGATTCAGGTCATATTAACATCCTCAGTTGTGGGGATTGTTTTTTGGATTTCAGAAATAATTGAAGGTTTGATATTCTCATAATAAACTGTGGACTAATTAAAATGTTTTAACTTTGTTCTTTTATCCGTTTCAAGCTGTTCCGTCTAATTACTGAGAAAACAAAGTTAATAACATTTCTGATTACTAGGAAAAGATTTTTAGCCACCATTAGTTAGAATGCAAACGTATTTAACCAAGGCGTAAGTGTATATGTTACCCGCACAACGGTTCTGCTAGGTGATTTGCATAAATATTAGCGATCTGAACTATAAGAAACCCTCAAATGTATGCAACTCGCCTACACAACTGTAGAGCAGCTAGATGATTCTTGCGCCTTCATTGATACTGCGAGAACTTTTCGTAATATTGACCGGAATGTCATTCTGCAAGTTCTAAAAACAGCATTTTTTTAGAGTTTGCTTTTCGTCGCACAGACACAGATAGGTCTTATGGCAACGATGAGTTAGGAAAGGCCTAGGAGTGGGAAGGAAGCGGCCGCAGCCCCAATGAAGGTACAGCCTCAGCATTTGCCTGGTGTGAAAATAGGAAACCACGGAAAACCATCTTCAGGTATGCCGACAGTTGGGTTCGAACCCATTATCTCCTGGATGCAAGCTCACTGCTGCGCGCCCTTAACCTCACGGCCAACTCGCTCGGTAGCTACAAATTGACCATAGAGACCGAAGAGTAACTTTTAAGGAGTATGTGACCGAAATTTCTCATTTTTATTACATACATACATGCATACATACTGTACATCATTAGAGAAAGTTATGCCTTTCAGCGTTCAGTCTGCAAGCCTCTGTGAATTTACTTAACGTCACCACAATCCTCTATTTGCAACTAGTGCTGTGGCCTCATTTAGTTCTAAAACTCATCTTTAAATCGTTAGAAACTGAGTGTAACCATCGTCATCTTGGTCTCCCTCTACCTCTCTTGCCCTTCATAACAGAGTCCATTATTCTCTTAGGTAACGTATCCTCCTCCATTCACTCCACATAACCCCACCACGCAAGCCGGTTTATGAGATAATTATACTTTTTTTGCTAGTGACTTTACGTTGCACCGAGACAGGTCTTATGACGACGATGGGACAGGAAAGGCCTAGGAGTTGGAAGGAATTGACCATGGCCTTAATTAAGGTATATACCCAGCATTTGCCTGGCGTGGAAATGGGAAACAACGGAAAACCATCTTCAGGGCTGCTGACAGTAGGATTCGAACCCACTATCTCCCGGATGCAAGCTCACGCCGCGCGCGCCTAACCGCACGGCCAACTCGTCCGGTAGATAATTACTTAAAATAGTGCATTGTAAATAATTATGGCAATTTAAATCATCATTTAAAATATTATCGTCATATGTTCATTTGGTTCTCAAATACTTTTTAATGGCATTTTCTCCGGAAATGTATCACTTTTTTTTTTTGATATTTGCTTTACATCGCACCGACACAGATAGGTCTTATGGCGACGATGGGATAGGAAAGCCCTAGGAATGGGAAGGAAGCGGCCGTGGCCTTAATTAAGGTACAGCCCCGGCATTTGCCTTGTGCGAAAATGGGAAACCACGTAATTATCAAATACTAGCTGTAGTTCCTGTCGTTGACGAGACAGTCACATAGCACGTGCAAAGTTATCACCCCCTCCCCAGCTACCTCCCACCAATACTCAGGCACGCTGTTTTACTCGGGATGAAAAAATGAAATGGCGTATAGCTTTTAGTACCGGGAGGATGAAATGATGATGAAGACGGCACATACACCCAGCCCCCGTGCCAGCGAAATTAACCTATGATGGTTAAAGTTCCCCTCCCTGCCGGCAATCACACCCGGGACCCCTGTGACCAAAGGCCAGCACGCTAAACATTTAGCCATGGAGCTGAACTACTCGGGATGTAGTAGTAATGATAAGATGAGTGGCAGCAGACGAGACAAATCACATCACAACAATGGTCAATGTAATGTTATTATTGATCAGTTTGCAAGCTTTCGATATTGTAGGGCTTCAGATTTAGTTTTCCTCCGACTCTATGATATCACGCCATCTAATGTAAAGGAAGTCCTTCCTGTCCTCATGACTCCTTCTTGTGTTATTTTTTAAAGCTATCGTTCCTTTTCTTATTTTTTAATCATCTTCAAAATTGTCCTTGTCGATGTAGCCCTTTCAGACCTGAAAGAAAACTGGAGGCGTGAATTTTTGTTTGTATGTCAAAAACTGACTAAAATGCTCCTCAATACACATATTGATAGTTTATTTTACAAAATAAAAACTAACATCCGAAAAAAAGGACCCACACAATTGTGCGTATCAAAATTCAAAACCTCGTTGTATCACATACGATGATGTATCTTAAAAATTTACGTTCACTAACCAATGTACACACTTCATTGAATATATTCCGGTATTCAGTAAAGCTTCTAGATTAATATAAACGCAATAAATAAATACTTACTTTTGGCACTACTGCTTCTCGCCATCTCGCCGATCAACTGTGCTTTTTAAACTCTTCTTCCTTCGCCCTGGCGGTCAAGCGCATACTAAAAACAATTGAAATAGACGCCAAGTGTCCCGCACAATCACTGCAGTCCGGTCTAGCGCCGAAAAATCATCAAATACGGTCAGGGATAAACAAAATACGAACCCGCACAATTGTGCGTACTCGGTCTGAAAGGGGTAGACAGATGACAAAGACCATCGACAGTTAACTCGATTGAACAATACTTCCATGTTAACAATACTCGGCGCTGAAATGCACTAATCAATAAAAGTCTAAATTCATTAATTATATTATCATAATCCGTACGGTAAAACTGAATAGGACATAAATGATTTTAATTCTCTATAAACTTTGTTCTATAGTACGTTTCGATAGGACCAATAACGTGGGTAATTAAAAGTTAAATTTTAGGTGCCTCCTTCTAAACTATCATTTCATCCAGCGTGAGTAAAATTGTTTATGCTCGACGATGGCGAAATACAAATATTATATGCCAGAAAAATTAATCGTAAGGAGGCTCATTAGAGTTTAAGTTTCATTATGGTACGGGTTCTCCACCAATCAGAATTCAAATTTTCATTATGATACAACTGTTTGACCAATTAGGTAAGGATAGCATGGCACCTGCGCTCAACGCACTAGCTTCGCACTTGTTTCCAAAAATCAAACATGTCGGACACACATACGAACATCAATGCATTTTCTACTTCCAATATTCCACAACCACACAGCACATTCCCGCAAATTCACTTCGCCAATTGTACAATAAACAATTCGTTAACCTTCTATCAAAGCATTGAAAACATATGACATTGTCAAGGTCTCTGATCCACTCACGGAAAATCAATAACCCAGTTCATGCGCTATGCGCTCTGTTCAGTAAACTCAACTGCCAAGAGACATCTCGACAGACATTTATGAATATTTAAAAATTGGAGTTATAATTATTGTTACCTCTACTACAGTGGTAACACCAAACAAGGCACAAACACAGTTAAAAGGGGAAGGTAAGAGCACAATACACAATATAAGAAAACACTACACACTCGGGAAAACAGCTGGCATTACGCGGATCTCCAACAAAACATGTACGTAAATATCAGTAGGGCCAACCTAGTGAACAACAAACCGGGAAGATGAAAAGGGCTGGGAACCTACCAAAGGCATGGACATGGCTTAGATAGCGGATTCCGAAATAAATCCCCGTGATCCTTAGATTTGAAAAAATATTATTTACAAAATGATTTTACACATACATTCGAAATACAATTCCAAGTTACGAGCTGTAAGTTCAGTGATATACATAGCTTATTCCGTAGCAGTGTAAATTCAAGTTTCAAATTATCGTCGAGCATAAACAGTCGTATGCAATTCCCCTATAATGGTAATTAAGACAACACGCCCACACCCGTGGTGTTTCTCACATAATGGGGGTCTAATCACAGGCAAAGTAAAGCCAAGGTGTTAAGCATATCGATGGCTTTCTTTTAAAACCTCGTATGTCCCAATGTTCTTCCTACCCATTATATTCCTTAAGACTGGTCACGCCTCCCGGACATATATTTATATGCAGTCCATCAGAATAATATTCGCTGTGTTCATTTTCCTTTGCTAATGTCTAAAGGAAAATGGACCTTACCGTACCGTGTTGTAGGGATGTTGATTGCATGGCAAATTTACACACTCCTACAGTATAATGTACTTCAGGTTCATTTTCCTTTACAAATTGGCAGAGGAAAATGACCATAACGAAAATTATTCTTTTGGACTGCATATAAATATGTGACTGGGAGGCGTGACCAGTCTTAAGGAATATAATGGATAGGAAGAGTATTCGGACTTACGAGGTTTTTAAAGAAAACCATCGATATAGTGGTACTGATCAGGGGTACTGCAAGCTGATAGTGATCCACCCAGATAATACTACTCACTAGGGCCCGGATATCTTTTAAATGCATATGCACATATGCAAATGCATATTTTGAACGTTAGTGCATATTTTTTGCGTTAGTGCATGTTTTGTACGTTAGTGCATATACAGATATATTTTTTCTCTTATGTACGATCGTTTATGTAAGATTTCTGAACGAAATGAAAATCTAATGAACTCCATATTCTGTACATCACTTGGCAACATGAGAAGCGTTCCCTGATCAAGGAAAGAGCTTTCGTTTGTCACAGTACAACCAGGTAGACAGATAATGACCCCTTTTACAACAGCTATATCCTTTTTTGGACAATACTATTCGCGCACCTTTTAGTGATAGATGGACACCCTAGTGCTGAATCGGAAGACCTCGGCAATCTTCGAGATTCGTATTGGCAACATTTGAATATGCATCGCTGTGCGACATCTGGCGTACACTTTACGTACTAGTACTGTTGTTGTTTACACAGCAAAGCCAAACTATAGAAATCATACTAGGAACAAGATTCGCATCGAGAAATGTTATATAATGTGTGTGCGACACAGTTGTTGGCTTAAGGTAATAAAGGTTTAGAAAATTCATATCGATCGAGCATATTATCTATTTAGTTCAGATTTCATTTCCATTCAGTTGGCAGTATTACCGGAACCGAGAGAACTCCCTCCTTACTCCTCAACCACGGAAAAAAATCTATCACTAAAAGGTGCGCGAATAGTACTTTCTCCTTACAGTAGCACCCCCCCCCCCCAAGGTTTGCTTAAACAAGTACGTTCATTTGTTAACTTTCCGTTCGTCTATCGCAGTGTTTTACCCGATTAAGCTGTAAAAATACCTAAAGACACGAGCTCTATATTTTTAAAAATTAAACATTGTATATCAGGCAATAGTGACTGTAGAAGTGGCGGTGATGTAGTGTACTCTCAAGTGTGTGACAATAGTGTAAAATGTCATAAAAAATTTCAAATTCAACCGCATTAGAAAACAACTTTACACTTCAGATCAAAGGTACAGATTAAGAATACGCAACAGCTACTTTTAACCGACATGGAAACACGGTGTGAAATTAGTACATTTTCCGCTGATAATTGTAAAGCTTTTGTATGCAACAATATTTCGCTGCAAATGTATTGTGCCAATCAAAAGACACCAGATGAATCTACCCTTAGGAAGAACTATTTACTTTCAATCCATGCTTCTGTCCTGGATTCGATACGATCAGACATGTGCATTATTCGTCACTTTCGAAAGAGATTAACGGCCTAGAAACTCGTGATGCACCCCTACATGAAATCCCTTCAGGTAATTCAAAACACCATTAGTTATGTAAATGGTGTCCCTGTTAAACTGGAGAAAAAGTTAAAAGGAAACTCAGTGCGGTGTTGGATTCAAACCCAGGACTGAAGAAAATTCAATCGATTAGCAACTACGTAAGTGGAATCAGGCAGTGCCAATGTACATGTATTGCCCAGTTACGTCCGTCGACGTAGAACGATTATTGTAAACGTATAAATTAATTCTGTCCGACAACAAGAAATCATTGGCTCCTGGAAACATTATAAAACTGTTGAAAACCTACTTCCATATATCATTTTCCAAGGAATGAAATATATTTATAAATTTAGCACGGAGTTAAAATTAAATAATGCATTTCTAAAGTGTATCTGTTTTATTTTTAGTGCATATTTTCGTGCATATTTTCAACACTTTTAGTGCATATGAATCCGGGCCCTACTAATCACAGACCCGTTGTGTTCCCCACATAGTGATACTAATCACAAGTAAAGTCGACCCATGGTGTACCTCGCTTGATGGTACTAATCACAGGTAATCACATGGGTAAAAATTCATCATCCCTCTGGTCGCTCCTTTTAGTCACCTCTAGCGACAGGCAGGGGATACCATGGGTGTATTCACATCATCCATACTCCATAATTGGCTGTGCAACTGGGTAATCCAATTTTTTTAACAAGTTGCTTTACGTCTCACCGAGACATGTAGGTCTTATGGCGTCGATGGGACAGGACAGGGCTAGGAGTGGGAAGGAAGCGGCCGTGGCCTTAATCAAGGTACAGCCCCAGCATTTGCCTTGTGTGAAAGTGGCGACCCATGGAAAACCATATTCAGGACTGCCGACAGTGGGGTTCGAAACCACTATCTCCCGAATGCTGGATACTGGCCGCACGTAGGTGACTGAAGCTATCGAGCTTGGTAACTGTGTAATCCTCATTATTACTTATATCCCTCAGCGTTAGTAACTTTTCTCCCGAAACAGGCAAATCAAAAAAGTAAGCCACCAAGTCATTAGAGGCCGACCCTCCCTCTCTCTCTATACGTGCAGTGTAAGGCTGAGCATTGTCCAGCTCCTACTAACAAAATCTCTTTTTACGGCGCGTCAAGCGGGGAGACCTTCATTAACTTGCAAAGAAATTGTCTCCGTCCTATTCCTTTCAACAAGAAAAGAATATTCTTCACATTCTATATATATACACATACAGCTCTTTTATTCTCCTTTTAAATACATTTGCAAAGGGAAAGAAAAAAGAATAAAAGAGTTGAGAGACAGAAGGCCGAGGAGCATGACAGCTTTTAAGATTGTGTATTGAAGCTGGCAATAGTGATGTTCAAAGGGCCTTAGCAACGCCCTTCTCATCTCAAGACGGCACCAAGAACACAGAGCGTCTGGTCTGGTCGTTGTATACAGGCAAGATTTAGAAACCTCGCATATACGTTTTACCATTCTACTAAGAAGCACGACCAGCTAAAACATACGCAGATCCATTTCTTTATACAATCCAGCACACTTAAATGACAAAGTAAACAGAGAAATTGCAATGTTTAATCCTAGGGCTACTTCAGCTTTTTATTGCTAATAATATATAGTAGTTTATATCCGGATAGTTTATACCCGGTGTTTTTAATTAATTATAGTTCATGCAATCTTTTATTAATATTTTTCCTTCATTATTTCTGGGTCTTTTTATTTACATTTTTCTTATTCTTCTGTGAATCTGTCTTGAAACTTGTATCAACTGGACATCCTTCTTGATTCTCTGTCCTGAGCATCTTGCTTCAATTGTTCATAGCTTCTCCCTTGTTTGACATCTGATAACATTCCAAACCTTCTTCTTCCTCTTGCTTTTCTTCCATCTACTTTTCCCTCCATCACCCTCTGTTGAAGATAATTTCTACGTAGTATGTGACCTGACCAGGATATTTTCCTCTCTCTTATCGTTTTCATTAGGTGTCTGTATACCCCTATTTTTTTAGCAATTTATCTGTCCACTTCACTTTTTCCATTCTTCTCCACAACTATATTTAAACTTTTTCCAAATAATTTGTTTCCTTCTTCCTTAATATCCATGTTTCAGCTCCATATGACACTACACTCCACACAAAACACTTTGCGAATCTTTTTCTTAAATCAATAGGGATTGCCTTAGATGTCAAAAGCTCTATCACCTTTCCGAAGGCTTCTTTTCCCATATATATTCTGTTTTTATTTCTTCTGTGCAGCTTCCATTCCATGTTGAAAAACTTCCCAAATATCTGAATGGCTTTACTTGTTCCAATTTCTTTCCCTCTGGCGTATCAACAGCAATCTCTTCCTTTCCTATTCTCATCACCTTAGTCTTCCCAATATTGATCTTCATTTCACTTACAAAACTAAGAAATTATTAATGTAAATGTGTTCTATTTTCTAGAGAGCCTCCGTGGCTCAGGCGGCAGTGCGCCGGCCTCTCTCCGCTGGGTTGTGTTGTTCAAACCCCTGTCACTCCATGTAAGATTTGTGCTGGAGGTGTTACAGGTTTTTCTCCGGGTACTCCGGTTTTCCCTGTCATCTTTGATTCTAGAAACACTCTCCAATATCACTCCATTTCATTTCATCTGTCAGTTAATAACCATTGCCCCAGAGGAGTGCGACAGGCTTCGGCAGCCGGCATAATTTCTATCCTCGCCGCTAGATGGGTGCCTCATTTTTTCCATTCCTGACCCAGTCCAATGACTGAAAACAGGCTGTGAATGTTCGTGTTCAATTTCCTAGACTCCTATGTCTATTAATCTGATCAGACTATTTCTATTTGCTTACATAAATGACTATTTATTTGCATAATGCATGACGATGATTTGAACGGGAGTGGATATGCGACATTCTTTGACTTTCCATCTGGTGCGAAAATAAACAGATTCCTAGAAAATGAGTTGACTAGTTACACGAATGTATATCTCGATCACAGCATGTTGGAGTGCTATTCCCAAATAAAAGGTAATGAGTTGCCTACTTACATGAACCTCCTAGAAAAGAAGGTATATCATATAGCAAGAGGGCGTGTTCCCATCTATATGTATAACATGTCCTGACCGACCGACCGACTCATCATCACCGAGCCAAAACTACGCGGCATAAAGAAATGAAAAATTGGGGCTACATTTGTATTACAGTGTAGGTGCTCACTAAGGGAGTATTTTTGGATATTTCGTCGTTAAGGGGGGGGGGCGAAAAGGGTGCTGAATTAGTAAAATTAGTACATCTATATCTCAAAACCTTAACAGTTTAAAGACGTGAAAATCGGTATTTGGAATCTCTTTTAAAAATAAAGAAACAATTTCTTTTTGTTTTCGGAAAATCCACTTATAAGGATAAAAATAAGTGAAAAAGGGGTTGATTCTCCTTTGATACGTTTGATATGCCACCGAAGTGGGTTCGACTTACTACTGCAAGGAAACTATCCTTTAGCATACTGCCAGTATCACTAATGTTATGGGCGAGAACAAGTCTCAGATAGACCCCAAGGCACCGGACTCCCTATTCTCCTTTTATGATGACATTAGTCTCAAAAACTGAAGGTTTGATAGACGTAAAAAATGGTACATGTAATCTCCTTTAAAAATAAATAAACACGTATTTTTTTGTTTTCGGAAAATTCACTTACTGGGAGGTGATAAGAAGTTAAAAATGGGGTGAGGTTTTGAAATGAGTTTATCTCAAAATCTTAACGTGTTACAGACGTCAAAACTGCATTTGGAATCTCCTTTAAATATAAATAAACACGCATTTTTTGGTTTTTGGAATATCTATTAAGGGGGAGTTAAAATAAGTGAAAATAGTGTGAATTTTTAAAATTAGTATAGGGGAGATCGGGGCTAGTTGTTACAGGAGCAGGTTGTTACAAACATATTTTTGAAAAAAACAATAGGTGCAGCGCACCCCTCTCCATGCAATGTGTTGACCTTGCCGTCCCTCACAATCCAAGGGAGTCTCAGGCTGCGTGTGGATCTGTGAAATTTTTAAAATGGAAAAGTTTATTTTCGCTGTGTGTTTAGGCAGCGTCTTGCACCTTTCCGATCTTTAACCACGTGATCAAATATACAGGTAAACAGATTTTTTCTGTTTGTGATTTAAACCCTCAGACATAAGCCTTAGTTTTCTAATGTAAGATAATTCTATTTTTCCTCTGTGATTAACTGTAACACAAAATATAAGATGGCGGCTACTGGGTCTAGTTGTTACTTACCACACGGGGCACGTTGATACATGTAACAACGTGCCCCGTGAAGTTTTTATTTCCATTCTCTCGTTTCTTATAGTGAACATGGTTCGTTCCCCTAAGAAGACAACTGAAAGGGGTAACACAGACATGGAGACATTCGAAGCAGCCGCTTTAGTAGTAAGATCAAATAAATCTTCCATTAGGAAAGCTGCTATAGCGTTCGGAATTCAATTAATACGTTGCACCATTTCACAGTACCTAGAAAGAATTTCCTCCGGAAAATGAACATGTGAGGAACAGAATTACCAGCTGCCCTAACTGCGCACTAAATTTCCCCTTTCCCCTGATGTTACTGCACCAACTTACTTTACGCCTTTTACTGCCAAAATTTTCCTGGGACGCTGCGCTGTTGTGATAGCTGTTTCATCGCAGTTCCAAAGATCTAACGCAGACGATTCTTCGTGGAACAAGCCTGGCTCAAGTAGATCCACAGTTACCATTAGCACAGATAGTCTCAAATTACCAGAAACATTAGAAGATGGAAATTCAGCATTACGACATGTCTGAGACATTAATAATTTTAGAGAGGCATTTTTTCATATTTTTGGTCTTCACTGTAGGCTACGTGAATAAACTTCAGCTCAGACCATTATAAACTTAGTAGAGTATTGGTTTAAAATGATGTTAATTAGGTCATAGGGACAGGTGATAACCTATGATATTAATTGTGTATGTACGGTCAGTCCTAAGCCATAAGCCTGGTTGGATCCTCAACAACTCCGCCATCAGCTGTCATGGATGGCCTAGGCATCACTGAAGAGGCGTACAAGGGAAATGAGGAGTGAGGTAGTTTACCGTTGCTTTCCTCACCGAGCCAGGAGTCACAAACATATCAGTCTGCCAAGCCCACTGAAATGCATGCACCAACTGACCTGACGAGCAACATTTTCACACCATTCATAGCAGGGAATGGCTGCATAAGGAATGACATTACTAGCATCGCTCATACCTAAGTCACTTTCATATTGTCAAAGCCAAGGATAAGACTGAACAGACAATTATGTTATATTTAACGAATGGGCTAAACATATTTTGAATTTAAAATGAAAATTATAAATATTTATCATATTTTCAGTGACATTTTACTCTATGTAACAAAGTGCCCCTCGCATGTAACAACCTACCCCGCTGTGGGGCATGCTGTTACAGAATACCTAAACTGATAATAATGTATCTTATTGACAAATGTGTGCATGTTCTAGAATGTTTCAACTGCTATTCTTATGATAAAAGTTTCTCCCTTCTATCAGCTAAATTGAAATTTCATTTACTATTCACCTTAAAATTTAAAAAAAATGAAAACCAAAAAGTGTAACAACATGCCTCGGTCTCCCCTATATCAAAATCTTAACATGTTACGGACGTAAAAATTGGTATTTGGAACCTCCTTTAAAAATAAAGAAGAACGTATCTTTTTCTTCGGAAAATCAACTTAAGGAGGGTGCGCTTTTTCTCACTCCGCTTCTTGATTCCAGCTTCTTTTGCATAGTCTTCGATTCTTATCAATGCAGAGTGATTTTTAAAAGATTGTGGACAATTCTTCTTTCTCGGTATCTAACCTCGATCACCTTCAGATTCTCAAATAGATTGATCCAATAAACATCATAAACTAAATTTAATACTTAAATGATTTAGGAATTGAGCAGAGAAAGAATGACCTGAAATGAATTTTAGAAATATTATTATAATAAGGAAAGATTTCTCGGACATGCTATCCATCGGATACCCCAAAAACGTGACACTCCACACACACACACACACACACATTTAGGACACTTCATTATAAATTATGCTATAAGATATCAACTGTTATATACTGCACGTATAATATAAGAAAATATTACAATAGGTGGACAAAAAGTTGGACAATCGAAATTAATAAACATCACAAAGTCTTTAGACGTCTCTTCACTCACTCTATCTGGTACGAAAATTCCATATGAAAGTTCGGTAAATAATCTAGGTGTTGTTATAAATTAAAACCTAAATTGGAAAGAACATGTCTCACGTCTGAACAATATCAGTTTAATTGTAGAGACCCGGTATATTCTGATTAATAGAAGAGAGGCAATTTTCAACTGGGTGATTAACAAAAACGTGACAGGTCTAGGAACATTACGATATGATGATGTTCTTAGGGGGGATCAACACCTTTTACCGACCAAGAATGTGGGGTTTTTCGTTCTCAAAGGTAGTGATCTGAATACCAACACGGCTACATGAAGATTTATGAGTTCTTCAAATTTCAGGAGGGAAATTTGATTGTAATGACGTGTGCATGAGCGTCGTTGCGTAACGAAAATATAAATCTGATGCAGGAATTCATAGTCCTTTGTATGTTTCTAATTTATTCCTTCGTTGCATATATAAATACAGCATCACAATAATAGATTAAAGGGAGAAATGATGATTTTATAAGCCTGACTCTCCTGTTAAATAGTAAAATATTATGGTGGTATTTCAGAGGATGAAGTGAGGCATATACTCTGTTACAGAGTCACCACAGTATATATCCTCAGTCCCTGTATACCACGTCCAACATCTCAAACGAGCAGTAATATTACACTAGAGGACCACTACTGCTCCGCAAGATTCGTCATAAATAGTTCAGATAACTCGTAGTCATATTGTTTTGTCTGTCCGTTTCCATAGTTTTAGTCTAGTCGCACGAAAATTATTACGTTACTAGTCGCGCACGGAGGTAACCTCCGGGGTTAAAAATGCGCGTCATTTTCGTCCTTTGATATGTTGTTTTGGCATGTTCGTTTGCAGTATTCTTTGGTATAATTAAAAGAAATCCCTTTAAGTACTTGTAGGTTATTTTTACACAGTTTGTTTGATCTAAAAGCAGAACAGTGTAGACCTTAACTATGTTGAATGATCTTATGGAATTAAATTCATGAGACCCACTATTACACTACGACGATTTCATCAAATGAAATATGAAATAATATCTTTCTAAAATACGTTTAGAAGAACAAAATAACAATGTCATCGACATCCAAAATAAAAAATATGGTAATTTACTTTATCGCACACGGAGGAAATGTCCAGGCGATGTCACTCGTCACAACAATGATTCCACACTCACATGCAGGATGCACGATTGGGCCGAAATGCTGACACGACGAGTCCAAATGAATAAGGAATGAATGGGGAGACCCACAGTTCGACTGGGAAGTTCAGTACCGTGCAAAATGTAATCGGCCCGGAGGAAATCTCCGTCAGCGACTAATTAAAGGTTAACTCGTTCTACATATGGCCAATGATGGTGCCAAGGAGCCTGCTGAATTTCGTGCATCTATCTGTCTTATGAGTGTGTGAGTCAGTAAAATAATATACTGTATGGAAAATGAACAAAATTGACCAAAACCGGGAAAATGAAACTCAATCTAAGGTAGAAGTGGCCGAGATACGACAAAAAGTTATAGGACCAATGGTGTAGAACTCTTCATTTTAGGAATTAAAGTGTAATCAGTTTGTTGATATCATTAACTTTTAGCCACAAAATAGCTCTAAACAAAAGTATGAACCTCCATTAAATTCTCCTTAATTTTTCGATATTTTTAGGGTGCAAGACTTGGAACTAGTAATTTTTGTGCCATAATTTACGACTATATCTACGAAATTTCAGAATAATGTGTTCATTGCTTTCTTTGTTCAGTGACCAGACCGGCTCTTCTTTCCGTTGTTGACAGGACAATAACTAACATGCGCACGATTCTATTTTTGTTGATCAGTTCTTGAGCACTTTACACAGTACGCGGCTGTTCTCCCTGGGGATTTTGTCCATCTTTCGCTTCTATAAAACAGTATTCTCCATACAGGAGACTTTGCAAAAGATTTCCTAAAATCAAATAAATAACCGGTAAGCATGATTAGATTGTTAGTGAGTTTATCAGATAATTTAAACCCAAACAACCACAAGCTACAGCTTATCCACCTTATGTACGTATTATATTAGAAATGTTTGTACAACACCTCTTAAAATATAATAGTGGAAACTGTAATTCATTACGTACATTATAAAAGTATTTGAGATTGAGGCAGCACGGTGCTCTGTGGATTAAAGATGGCGGATGACAGCTGACGAAATTACCCGCATGATAGCAGCACAGTGCTCTATTGATTAAAGATGGCGGATGACAGCTGTCAAAAAAGCACGTGGCTTTGTTTCCAAACAAGAGCACATAGAATTTTTCAAATTTCCGCCACCACATTTCAAAGGTATCTAGCTAAAGAGTGCAGCACTGAGGTTTGTGATGCAAGATGGCGGATGACAGCTGTCAGAAAAAAGCACGTGAGTTTGCTTCCAAACAAGAGCACGTGGAATTTGCCACCGGCACAAAGAGGGCAGCACGGTGCTCTCTTGATTAAAGATGCCTGCTCCGGTCGAAATACAAAAACTGCAATGAACGTAAATATCCTATTCTTCACAAAGTTAATTGAAAATGACGTGGTTTTCTGCTCTCGTTCTTTCATTATTTTCATCCTAAATTTCAAACTCGGGTATCGCTGCAGTGAAGGAGAGTGACTGCGAGAACTTCGTCCAACTTTCACGGCCTGTGACGTAGCCATGTCACTGTGACCGAATAGAATACGCTCATCGCCAGCCAGCCCACTCGCTTACAGTGATAACCGCTCGCGGGACGAAAGTCACAGTGTGAGCACCTCTGTTTTAGACAAAATTAGTTATTTACTGATCAACATTTCTACTATCAACCTGTGAATTGATTTTGATTTCTCTTCTGATACATCAATTGCCGTAGATTTCTTGTTATTAATTTTCAGTTTTTTTTTATAAGAGTGTCAGATAGCACCTGTAACATGTATGAAAACTAAAGTAATAACTGCTCTGATTACACACATGTTTCCTCACAGGTGCATATGAGACTACTGTCGGAAAATATCCTTACAGGAAAATGGAATAATGGCGTATCTAACTGTATCTGCACTAATCTGGATGAGATATTCTCTCCAACGAGTAGCGTGAAATTCCGTGAAACAAAGCACTTGACATAGACAATGTTCCAACCCTTTGTGAAACTCCTTTAAGACGTGGTGGTGAATAGAGCTTAGGAAGAGAGTAACTTCCAGGTTATCTTGAAACAAGAGCTCTCTCTTTATCACTCAACATAAACAAACAATTTGTCTCCTGTTCAGCCAAGTGAACACAGTATATTAGTAACGTTTTGCCAAGTAGGACAGCGGTTATTATTACCATCATTGTTCCTGATCAACAAAGTGTGCAGTGCGACTAACCTGCAGCCATCCTTGTAGCAGTAGCAGGAAACCGTACGAATAGACAAGAGAAAAGGGATGACAGTTTAAGAAAACGCAGAAGGCCAAACACTGTGGCACTTGAAAGGTTCCATATATTGTCGAACGTTCGGTTCAACAAAAATTCAATACGCCTGCAAACATTTAAAGCAGCAATTTAAAACTGTGGCCCGCTGAACCCCGGAAGGCCGCAACGATAATTATTATAAGTCGTAAGTATTTGAGGAATGAAATTTTATTGTGCACACACAATTCATAGAACCGCCTCTGTAGTGTAGTGGTTAGCGTGATTAGCTGTCAATCCCCGGAGGCCCGAGTTCGATTCGCGGCTTTGCAACGGAATTTTTAAACGTAGTACGAGGGTTGTAACGGGGTTCATTCAGCCTCAGGAGTTCTACTGAGTAGAGAAGGGTTCGATTCCCACCTCATCCGTCTTCGAAGTGGTTTTTTTGCGGTTTCCCACTTCTCCTCCAGGCAAATGCCGCGATGGTACGTAACGTAAGAAACGGCCGCTTCCTTCCCTCTTCCTTGTATATCCCTTTCAATCTTCCCATACCCCCCCACAAGGCCCATTTTCAGTATAGCAGGTGAAGCCGCCTGGTCGAGATACTGGTCCTCCTCCCCAGTTGAACCCCCAAGTCTCACGCCCCAGGACACTGCACTTAAGGCGGTAGAGGTGGGATCCCTCGCTGAGTCCGAGGGAGAAACCAACCCTGGAGGATAAACAGATTGAGAAAAAACGAAAGAACAATTCATAGACCATTATACTAAATTTAGGAACTATTTCTTCACTGTTGTATAACTTAGGTACAGTATATGCAACTCTCAACTTGGTCAATAGATAGTACAATTTAGGAAAAATAAGAAATAATACATGACAGTGTAAGTGATGAAATTGGAATTGCTATTACCCACACTCCGAACATACTTTCTGCCTCTGGTTAATAAAATATTGTGGATCAAAAATTACTTCTTTGAAAATAAATATGAACTGCCCTCCCTTGGCGGAGAGAAAATCAAAAGTAAATTGAAGTTTGATATGGCTGGAGCATCAGATGGAGTGGTATGTTTACCTCCAGAAAGTTCCTTGAATATATCACAACTTCACGTATCTGATCGACTTTTCAATCCATGATATTCCCTATACCATGTTTAACGCCTTTCATAACAACATACCTGTGTCAGTGTGCCGTTTATGCTCTCACAAAAATTAAAACGAAGTACGTAAACGGAGCTAATGTAGAGGCTGATCTTCTGCTCGAGTGACTATGCTTGTAAAACGCTTGGTCTTTGGACAACATTAACATCTGTCCCGTTGATCCAACAACCGCAAAAGGTGATTTTTAGAGTAAGTTTCCGGATCCAGACTATAGTAATTATTAGCAAAGTGTCACATTGTTTTATAATTTATGTGCGTTTATAAAATATATGTATGTAAATGAAGTTAAATTAAATTTTTTAAGAAATGTATTTTTTTCCCCATGGCACTACAGCCCTTGAAGGGCCTTGGCCTACCAAGCGACCGCTGCTCAGCCCGAAGGCCTGCAGATTACGAGGTGTCGTGTGGTCAGCACGACGAATCCTCTCGGTCGTTATTCTTGGCTTTCTAGACCGGGGCCGCTATCTCACCGTCAGATAGCTCCTCAATTCTAATCACGTAGGCTGAGTGGACCTCGAACCAGCCCTCAGGTCCAGGTAAAAATCCCTGACCTGGCCGGGAATCGAACCCGGGGCCTCCGGGTGAGAGGCAGGCACGCTACCCCTACACCACGGGGCCGGCTTAAGAAATGTATTACTATTATTATACAATCTTCCTGCAATTGCTGCAGGTTGCCCAAGCACAAAGAGTACCTTAACAATAATAATGGGTACAGTTAAAGTACATACATGAGATAGTATATGAGTTTACGTTTAGGCAAATGAGTGTCGCACGTCAAACATTTATCTAAGGTCCGCAAGCGTGGTTCTTGAAGATAGTGAAATCTCTATCAGTCCATAGGTATTGCAGAAGTTGACAAAAAATTTAGGTATGTTTCCACGAGCACCTACATCATGCCGATTACAGACATGGATGAGAGCTTGTACTTTTGCTTATATAAGTCCACCGTTGCTTAATAATTTTTTTCCGCTGGAAGCAGAGCGTGGTTTAGTCCTAAATTATAGCTACGAATAAAATCAAATATGGTATCATCACAAATTCTGTTTTTTGTTTTATGAATGCAGTATTACGTTCTGTGCATGCGATATGCTCCGCAGTCCTCCTAGACAAAAAAGTTTGGGAACCCTGATTTCAGGGATGGCTTTATTTGTCCCCTGTGTGAATTAGTATTTAGACTTTTGTACATTGTGAAATACCGGATGCGCACGAATAAACAGGCGGTGTTCAGAGCGGTACAGCACAGGTTGTAATGATCGCACGAGTCTGAAATTTCGTAGATATGCTAACTAAGCAAAGTTACAAGTCTTGCCACCAGGTGAAAATATCGCGCTGCAATCAGTCAGAACGTGCAATTTTCCCTAACCCTGATTTTAGAATGTTCTTCCCGTGGAACTGTGTTGTGTCTGTTCCCTGGTTGTTGCAGGAAAAACCACTGCATTCAGCTGAAGTGTCATCTGTAAGTGTTTTGTGCAACATGAAATTCCAATTTTGCAAGAACGCAACTGTGACCACACCATTATTTTCATGGAAGATGGGGAAACATCACATATTGCTCACCAGATGAAATATTTGCTGTGAGAAACCTTCAGAAATGATCTCATCATCTCTAGCAATTTTCCAGATGCGTGACTTCTTTTTCTGGGCATATCTAAAGAATCGGGTCTATAAGGGACATATTCGGTCTCTGCTTGATCTAAGAGCTAGCATACGACGACATGTCGCTCTCATTTCACCCGATATGTTGTGGGCAACTGTCGACCATGTTGACTTGGGAAAATGACCTCGATAATGTTCTGAGGTGGAAAGCAGGCATTAAGCGGGGTTAAAAGTCAGGTTATGAGTTCCACAAATAGGAAATGTCCTCTCAGTTTCAATTTCTGCGTTGATGGAATGTAAGTTCCTTATGGAAATCATTGAAAGAACCTAGGTGTTAATATAATGAAGATCTTCATTGGGGTAATCACATGAATGGGGTTGTAAATAAAGGATACAGATCTCCGCACATGGTTATGAGGGTGTTTAGGGGTTGTAGTTAGGATGTAAAGGAGAAGGTGAGACCCCAACTAGAGTATGGTTCCAGTGTATGGGACCCTCATCAGGAATAATTAATTCAAGAACTGGAAAAATCCAAAGGAAAGCAGATCGAGTTTTTTCTGGGTGATCTCCGACAAAAAAGTAACGTTACAAAAATGTGGCAAAGTTTGGGCTTGGAAGGCTTAGGCGAAAGGAAACGAGCTGCTCGACTAAGTGGTATGTTCCGAGCTGTCATTGGAGAGATGGCGTGGAATGACGTTAGTAGACGAATAAGTTTGAGTGGTGTCTTTAAGTTAGGGATTTAAATAACTTACCAAGGGAGATATTCAATAAATTTCCAAATTGTGTGCAATCATTTAAGAAAAGGCTTGGGTAACAACAGATATGGAACTGACACCTGGACGACTGCTCTATATACAGATCAGTAGTGATTGATTGAAGTATACTGAGCAGCGTTTGTAACTATAAATCCTAATGAACATGCCAGAATCGCCGTTATATTGTGTTTGACCCTTCCTGCCCTTTTCTGCGAACCTATCACTGTTGGCAGCGCCTTATTTTCACCTGGTGCCAAGACTTGGAACTAGTAATTTTTGTGTCATAATTTACGACCATGTCTACGAAATTTCAGACCCGCTGAATACCATCATTTTAATTGTAGACATCCGGTATATTATGATTAATAGAAGATAAACAATGTACACCTCGGTGATTAACAATAACGTTACAGGTGCAGGAACTTGCAGTATGTATCCCAAACATTAATAAACACTAAGACTACAATATGATGATGTTCTTAAGGGGGGGACAACTTTTACCGACCAAGAGTGTGGTTTTTCCATTTAAAATATAACTTTTTCTCTTTATAACAGTGCAACATTTTTGTTAATATCTCCAATATTTTCGGAGTTATGACCAACAAATTGAAGCCCTGTCATCCAAGCAAGCACTTTATCTGCAAGTTTGTTGCACGTTTCTCGTATCTTTTGTTTTTCAGAGCCGATTCTAGATACCTCGGAAAGCTTTTAAGATATTAAGATGAAATTTTTGCATGTATATGTATTGCATAGAAAAGAAAATATGTACTATAATTACTGACCTATCTTCATTGGTTAGGTTTAAAAAATATTTTCAAATGAAAATAATAAAAAAAATTGACTACTTGGAATTGAAAACACCTTCATGAAACAATATTTATACTTGATGGAATTCACTGATTCTAGTAAAAGTTGTAGCTATAACAATACTAATCATTAAAGCCCGGATTTTTATGCAGTAACAGGTTAGATTGCAAACTAATTTGGTTAGTAGGAAGTGTCGGCCACCCGCACTTCCATAATGTAGCAAGAGTAAAATAAATTGTAGGGGTTCTGATGGGCCATACCCCTATTGTTTATGCAAACCTCATAGCATAATCGTTGTGAAGGTAGACTATACATGCTACGAGCTTCAATAAGTTTGCATTCTAACCTATTAATACATCAAAATCCGGGCTCTACTAATCATAATAAAAAAGGAATCATAGAAAAATATTCATGTATTTGCAAATTAACATGAAAACGGCAAAATGGTGGTCATGATACACCGCCATTTTAAATAATTAATTATATATATTGGCATAGGTTTATATGATTTCTATATATGTAGGTGTATTAAATAATGCGTTTGCCGTACTAAGTTTCCTTTAATATTAATTTTCATTGCAGTGTAAAAACGTTTCCTACACCCCATTTTTCTATGTTCAAAGGTATAGGTCACCCCATAAATGGAACCGTACCCATTTCTATGATATAAAAATTCGGTTGTAGGCAGTCACATACAATTATAAGTCATATTCAGTCAGACACCTAGCACTGGGGAAAACGAGTTCTGAGATGTCCATGACTTAAATCTGGCGCCGTCAGGGTTACATATAACTACATATAACTACGTAAATTCCGGATATTTATGCAGTAATAGGTTAGAATGCGAACTAATTTATTTATTAGCAGATGTCGTCAGAGCCGCTCTTCTGTAATGTAGTGATAGTAACATAGATTGTAGGGGTTCTGATGGGCCGCACCCCTAAATGTATGCAAAACTCATAGCATAACAGCTATGCACATTATATTACACTTGTTACTCGCTTCAGTAAGTTTGCTTTCTAAGCTATTGAAATTCCACAGCCTGTTTCCAGTCGTTCGACCAGGTCAGGAATGGAATGAATGAAGCCCCATCTAGCGGCGAGGATAGGCATTGTGCCGGTTGCCGAAGCCTGTCACACTCTTCTGGTCTAACCTATTACTGCTTAAAATTCCGGGCTCTACATATGACTCATAACGAGGGATATTTTGACACTAATAGGTTAGAATGCAAACGTATTTGAACAAGGCGCAAGTATCAGCTAGCCGCTCTACATTTATCTAAGGTGAGTTGCATAAATTTTAGGGGTTCTGACAGTTCAGATTGCTAATAGTTATGCATTTCTTATTGCAGAACAGTTGTGTGGATATAGAACACTTGGGCCTTCGTTAAATAAATTTGCATTCTAACCTATTAGAGTCCAAACATCCTTTCCCTCCTCCTAACTCGTGCTGATGTCATCGAGGAAAGTGGACACACAAATATATGGTGCTAATTAGGCCCTCCGCGTCGCAATCTCAATTTTCCGTTTGGCTCCACCGGATGGCAGAGACAGAGAACCCCTATTAGAAGCTATGGAATATTATCTGAAATTTACCCAGTATATGAAATTAAGCTGATGGACATTGCTCATCGGCATATTCAGACAAACTCATTTTCAAATCTCATATCATCACGTAACTTTCTATCACTGACAAGTTTATGCAACATAAACAATACTATGCATATGTTTTAAGTGATTTGATAGAATCTGAGGCTGTTCTTGTAGAACCAAACATGTCATTTTGTGTATAATAGTGTATTTTGTACAGCTATGTTTATAGTGTTATAATTTATATTGAAACCCACGTTTTATGTAAGTTTAGTCTTTTAGCCTCCAAACGGGAGAAGCAGAAATAAATGCATTTCACTCTTTCATGCAGTCTATACGAAGAATTCAGAGAAAATGTCCAATAGCAATTCGAATCCCTAGCTTGTGAGCTCGATATTCTTGAACTTAACTGTTTCGTGAATTAATTTAACACGAAGTTAGCTGCAGTTGCTCCTAACATAGTAAGACGAACCCTTGTATTTGAA
This sequence comes from Anabrus simplex, assembly GCF_040414725.1. Taxonomy (NCBI): domain Eukaryota; kingdom Metazoa; phylum Arthropoda; class Insecta; order Orthoptera; family Tettigoniidae; genus Anabrus; species Anabrus simplex. The sequence goes on from NC_090276.1 coordinate 35,256,898, forward strand.
CTGAGTTTTAGTCCAGTGTCTGCTGTTATTTACCACTCTAGAGCACGTAAACGCGCTCACTGTTTTGTAAGTAATTACGGTGGATGGTAGGTTGCTCGGGTCGAGAAATTACTACCGTCATGCAATGAACTCCAGACATCCCGGGTGGGTATTCAAGATATTTAATTGCTCTGGATTTTCTCTTATAACGTCTGTACTTCTGGCTGTATGTATTCTCTTTAATGAGGCAATGCAAATTACTGCAATGAGGGGGTTAATTAATTACGGTTATTTAAATGAAGTTTGCAACACATTATCAGTGATAACCCGGTTTGATCTCGTCATTTATAGGAAGTTAATTTCAGCCTAGTGTAAGATGTGAAAACGGTCATGATCTTAGGAACTTCTATTTTCTTTATATTTGCTTTATGTCGCACCGACACAGATAGATCTTTTTTTTTTTTTTGCTATGGGCTTTACGTCGCACCGACACAGATAGGTCTTATGGCGACGATGGGATAGGGAAGGCCTAGGAGTTGGAAGGAAGCGGCCGTGGCCTTAATTAAGGTACAGCCCCAGCATTTGCCTGGTGTGAAAATGGGAAACCACGGAAAACCATTTTCAGGGCTGCCGATAGTGGGATTCGAACCTACTATCTCCCGGATGCAAGCTCACAGCCGCGCGCCTCTACGCGCACGGCCAACTCGCCCGGTCACAGATAGATCTTATGGCGATGATGGGATATGAAAGACCTAGGAATGGGAAGGAAGCGGCCGTGGCCTTAAGTAAGGTACAGCCCCAGCATTTGCCTGGTGGTAAAATGGGAAACTACGGAGCTCGATAACTGCAGTCGCTTAGGTGCGGCCAGTATCCAGTATTCGGGAGATAGTAGGTTCGAACCCCACTTTCGGCACCCCTGAAAAATGTTTTTCCGTCGTTTCCCATTTTCACACCAGGCAAATGCTGGGGCTGTACCTTAATTAAGGCCACGTCCGCCACCTTCCCACACCTAGCTCTTCCTTGTCCCATCGTCGCCATAAGACCTATCTGTGTCGGTGCGACGTAAAGCAACTAGCAAAAAATGGGAAACCAAGGAAAACCATCTTCAGGGCTGCCGACAGTGGGGTTCGAACCCACTATCTCCCGGATGCAAGCTCACAGCTTCGCGCCCGTAACCGCACGGCCAACTCGCCCGGTAAGACTTCAAAATTCAAGCAAGTTAGCTCGAAAAAAAGCTGTATGATGTTTGTAACCTCAAAGTCAGTCTTATATTAAGGCCAGAACGTTCGGTTGGACGAGAAGCTGTATATAGGGTGGTCAGAAATAACGTGAACCGTGTATATGAGCGTTAGAGGATCTTGAGAGATATGTGGGGTACGAAAATGCAGGGTGAAGTATGGTTGAAGAGATCAAGGTGGGAGATATACGAGCAAGTAGAACCAATTTCAAATGTATTTCGGAAAAGAAGGTTGAATTTCTTGGGAAATTTGATGAGGATGGATGACAACAGGTTAACAAAGAGGATATGGAATGTCATATGCTTAACGAGAAATAACTGGATGAAGGAGGTTAGGGAGGATTGGAAGGCTATTGGCATAATAGATAAATATCCACTAACTATTGTGCAGGATAGATCAGTTTATAAAAAGCTCGTTGAAAGTCACAAATGGACCGATACTAAGATCAAGATCCAAATCACGGAAACGGAGATAAATACGAGTGAAGGAATGAAGAGGTATTGGGAAGAACGAAGACGTGCTGAATAAGTCAGTTGAGATCCTAGGGGTCGAAATGAATAAGATGATAAATAAATTACTGCTTAAAAGTCTAAGCTCTACTAATTACACATGATAATGTTGTTTGGATCACAATTCCATAGTCTGGTTTGGTGCAGCACTCCATGCCACCCTATGCTAAGCTTTCAATTTCTACGTAACTACATCTTACATCTGCTCTAATCTGTTTTGTTATGTTCATACCTTGGCCTACCCCTGCCGTTTCTACTCCCCCCCCCACACATCCCAACCAAACTAACTGAAAAAGTGCTGGGTGTCTTAAGATGTGTCCTATCATTCTATCCCTTCTCCTGATCAAATCTCGCTAAATCATTCTCCTCTTGCCAACTCGATTCAGTATCTCTTCGTTCGTGATTCGATCCACCCTTCTCACCTACAGCATTCTTCTATAACACCACAATTCAAAGGATCCTATTCTCTTTCTTTCTGAGCTACTTATCGTCCCTGTTTCACTTCCAGACAATGCCAAGCACCAGACGAATGTTAACAATAAGTCTTTCCAATTCCTGTATCAAATTTCGAAGTGAATATTTTTTTGGAGAGGCCTTCCTTGCTTGTGCTAGTCTGCATTTTATGTCCGCCTTACTTCTGCCATCGCTAGTTATTGACCCACCTAAGCAACAATATTCATCTACTGCTAATCTAATATTTCCTGCATCACCTGACTTCCTTCGAATGCACTACACATACAGTACCTATGTATGATCTGTCCTCAGTTGACGGCCGGTTGGATCCTCAACAGCTCCGCCATCAGCTGCCATAAATGGCTTAGGCATCACTGAAGAGGCGTACTATGGAAATTAGGAGTGAGGTATTTTTCCTGTTGCCTTCCCCGCCGAGCCAGAAATTGCTTTTACATATTATTCTGCCCAGCCCACTGAAATGCATGCACCAACCGACCCTGTGAGCGACATTCTCACACCATTCGTAACAGGGACTGGCTGCAAAAGGAATTTCTTAACTAGCATCGCTCATACCTCAGTCACTTTCATATTGTCAAAGCCAAGCCTAAGACAAAGACAGACAGATCAATGAAAGTAACAAAATTGCTCTAGCCTATACCAGAAGACATAGTGCACTGTAAACACTAGGTCTAACCAGCAAAGGCTAGACACATACAGTGTCCAAACTAAATTAAAATTCATTCCCAGTTGATAATCATCCATGAGTGGAATAGAAGAGAAGGTTATGAATTAGATCATGGCGTGAAAATGGAAAGGTGAAGAAAATCACCTTCAGAGCTGCCGATAATGGAGTCCGAACCTACCACCTTCCGACTGCAAGTTGCATGTCCCTGCATGGGTAGCTAAATTGCTCGATCGGACAAAATTTTTCATTTTGACATGAAAGCCAGAGTGCAAATTAATAATATTTTCATCTTCAAATCGCACTAACTTATTACGATAACGAATCGGCAATCTTGAGCATAACTTACTAACAATGATATTGCACGAATAGCATGGCCAGAACTTATTAGTAGTACATTGCAGCAATAGCAAACCTTCGTGCAGGAAATGTCTTGGATTGATAAAATGCTGCATTACTCCGGCGCATTCTTTCTTTTAAGTCGAAGTCACGGAAACATAGAACTGGCCACAGAGAATTTCTTTTTTCTTATCTTTCTCTCTTGTTCACTGGTATACCACAACTTGTCACAGAATTGATACCGGTTCCCTAGAATCCAGTATTGTTTCCTTTCCCCATCCCTCTCTATTTCTCTCTCTTTCTGTCTGTCCGTCTGTCTCTCTCTGTATATTTATGCTTTCCTCTCTGACGATCGACATAATTGGAAAGCGTATACGTTTCCTATCGTTGTTGAGTATTACACATAAGTTTAGAATACCATTCGCTACAATCCTCTACTCTCTATTCTACTGTGTGCATCGAGATGTTCAAAACAAAAGAAAATAGAATCATAGTCTCCTGATTCCGAAAGAGCGGGTTTAAACTCTGTAGAGGTAGTCGAAAATTTTGAATGGCTAGAAAAAGTCAATTCGACATCCCAGCTTTACTTCACACCGACACACACAGATCTTATGGTCGATGGGATAGGAAAGCGCTAGGAGTGGAAAGGAAGTGGCCGTGTCTTTAATTATTAAGGTACAGACAGCCCTAGCATTTTCCTGGTGTGGAAAAGGGAAAGTACGCAAAGCTATCTTCAGTGTTGCCAACAGTGGATTTCGAACCTTCTATCCCTTGAATGTAACCTCAGAGCTGCACAACCCTAATCGCACGGCCAACTCGCTCGGTAGATAACGTATTAATTATCTCCGAGGATCAATTACGTGTTTGCCCGACGAGTTAATTAAAACTCAGCTATAGGTCAGATTTGTAAGAGACTTGGCCGTTGAAATAACGGATCCTGCGAGATCTCTTAGTTCAGCAACATTGGGTTTGGTTACCGTTTGAATGAAGCTCGCATGACGTTGCCTAGACTAGGCATGGAAAGGAACTGGCCACCTTACGGTAAGTTATGACCGGCTCAAGATTCCCGATCGAAACTTGGAAGACTAACAAACAACTTTTTTTTTGCAAGTTGCTTTACGACGCACCAACGCAGACAGGTCTTACGGTGACGATGGGACAGGAATGGGCTAGGAGTGGCAAGAAAGCGGCCGTGGCCTTCATTAAAGTACAGCCCCAGCATTTGCTTGGTGTAAAAATGGGAAACCACGGAAAACCCTCTTCAGGGCTGCCAACAGCCTTTCCAACAGAACAAAGATGGCCTAGGCCACCATACCTTAATTGGTAGAGCAACCGACGCGAAATCGGGAGGTTGTGGGTTCGGATCCCACTGGTGTCTGGTTGGCCATTTTGGTTCTGTACTTAACATCTCTTCAACACGTACTAAATATACGTAACACGACCTAATAGGTTGAAAGTCGGTTTCGATTACGATGCGGTCGTGAAAATTCAATATTAATTGCCTATGATGATATTAGGCTTAAAATGATCTTGATGTTGTGCTTTCTGAGAATATTGGCAATCCTATCCGTGACAGATTGTACGTATGGCAAGAAGGCCAGACTCAAGGGACGAGAATCACGTGACAATCTGTCTTTTGGCTTCGGATGTAGCACTTCGTCTATCTGTTTCCCTGATTAGCCATTGCTCAGAAATGTTCTGGTCATGAACTCAAGTTCACCGTTCAATTTATCCTCCACACAAACCTCCCTTGCTGATCACTAGTCTTTGATTTAGCAGGTGCATTGACTAGTTCGCGCAAGAGTTCTCTTCTGTCTCCAGTTTCTCTGCCCCGTGCCTTCCTAGTGCCATCATCGCGGCAGCGTACATTACCGCGTTTCTTACTGTTGCCTTGTACTGCATGAGGTTTGCGTCCGTTCGTATATTGTATGGGTCTACTTCTCTGGTCACAAGATAGGCAGTCTTCTCCTTTTTCACCTCTCTTTTATCCCCTCACTGCTCCTGTTCCTTCCTGTTACATATTCTCCAAACTACCTAAAGCTTTCTACCTTCAACACGGTGCCTTCTAAACTTTTAAAACACCAGTGAATATTCACAAGATTGTGTAAGTTGCATAAAGTTGTCAATTATTATTATTATTATTATTATTATTATTATTATTATTATTATTATTATTATTATTATTATTATCATATCACAGATATGCCTATCCGAAGCAATTAAGTTGCCTTTGGTAGTTTTTTATACCCTGTTGGGAAGTCGAAAATATAGAAATGAGACAGTGCAGGCACACATGGCGCGGAATTTCACTTCGTCTATATGAAAAATGGTTGCTTCCTGTGGTAAATGCGATCAGGTACATACCTAACCACTCAATTGCAGATAGAGTCGAGATTTAAGGGCTTTAACAGTCTACATTATGCAGTAATAGGTTAGATTTGTTACGAGTAGAAGACTTCTTGCCAGCACACAAGTTGAATAATTCAAAACCCCTACGCTTTATGCAACTCTTTAAACAGGAGAATTGTGTCGCCTTGAAGAAACTTTCTTTCTTTCTTTCTTACTTTCTTTCTTTCTTTCTTTCTTAATCTGTTTACCCTCCAGTGTAGTTTTTTCCTTCGGACTCAGCGAGGGATCCCACCTCTACCGCCTCAAGGGCAGTGTCCTGGAGTGTGAGACTTTGGATCGGGGATACAAGTGGGGGAGAACAAGTACCTCATCCAGGAGGGCTCACCTGCTCTGCTGAGTGGGGTCTTGTGGAGGATGGGAAGATTGGAAGGGATAGGCAAGAAAGAGGAAAGGAAGCGGCCATGACCTTAAGTTAGGTACCATCCCGCAATTTGCCTGTAGAATAAATGAGGAAACCACGGAAAATCACTTCAAGGATGGATGAATCCCCTTTACTCAGTTGACCTCCCGAATCTGAATGGACCCCGTTCCAGTTCTCGTACCATTTTTTTTTAAATTTCGTGGAAGAACCGGGAATCGAATCCGGTCCTCCATGGATGGCAGCTAATCACACTAACCACTACAGCACAAATAATAATAATAATAAGAAGAAGAAGAAGAAGAAGAATAACAATAATAATCGTATGGCCTCAGCTGCCGTATGCAGATATTTCAATTTCACGCCATCTGGCTGTCTGCTCGTTAATTTCGACATGCCGTTTTAGTCTAGGCCCACTACATGGCAGACCGAGTAAACCGAAACTCTCTTGGGCGTCTGTGGCTGAGATTTAATTAATTTTGTCGGGTGAAAACCAAATGTGTCACCAGACATCTTTTACATGCCGACATCGTACGACATGGAGTGTCGAATGGATTTTTTTTTTTTCGCCCTTCAAAAATCCGACTATCTTTCTCGGGTTTCAACCCGCTATCTTTGGATCCAGAGACCGACACTCTACCACTGATGCACAGAGTAAGGCTACTTCACCACAGAGGCGGATGAAGAAACTTTCTACTCGTTGATATATAATCTTATTACTGCTTACAAATTCACACCCTAATTATTAAGAATGTGAATAAGTGTGGAAAAATAGAATCGGTCGGAGCAAAAAAGCATTATGTCAAAATATTCAATTATTTTCCTTAATTCGATGTTTAATACTGGGTCGCATTGAAGGGTGGGGAAAAGAATTATGTCAGGCCTCTCCTTGTACTAGAAATCGTTGCTTATATTTTGTATACGGTGGAGAAAAATATTATGTCATTGACAACTTACCTTTCAGCGCCGTAATTCTTTCGATCTTTCATTTATTGTGGCAGCGCGAGTGTTTCCCGCGCTCCTCATGGCTTTCCTTCTCTGAGACTCGCACATTACACCGTAACGAAAACTAGAATTATGCTTCCTCTGTCCTTCTTCTGAGGACATTCTGGATCTCCACTGCATCAATTCAGACATTTCATTGACAAACCAGGAGTAGTAGAAGCTTCAATTTTCATAGATTCTCCTGTGATATATAAATTCCTTCTAGGGAAACCTCAATTAACGCCTATCCTGCAATGCCGCATGATAAAACCTAGAGTGGAAAAGGGCCAATACAGACTGAAAAATTACAGGATATGAAGAAACTAGTTAAATACATGGAACCCCAGGCACTGAGTATTTATGACGAACTTTTAACATGGCCAACTGCAGAGTGTACTGAAAATCAAGACATTTAAAAAGGGCCAGCAATTCGTGCGTTACCTATCAGGCAGCCATGTTTTGAATGTTTTATTGTTTGTCCTTGTAATCCTTTGTTTAGTAGTACTCGTTCCATGGACGCCTGACGTTTGGAAGTAGTGATGGTAGGTACAATATGCGGATCTCGAAAAATGTTCATCCTTCAGAAACATTACTCTACTATTTGGCTAGGGAGAAATTTCAGTTCCAAAATTGTTTTGAAACCAAAAACTAATTAGATTTACCTTAAAATCAGTAAATTGGTCTAAATTTTGTTTAATTTCCTTACAAAAATTTAAGTTAGGAACTGAAAGGAACTATGTCTTTTTTATAAAATATCTATTTAAAAATAATTATGGTAGGATATACAACTGCATATTGTCGGTATTACTGCAATTGGTAATACTCTATAACACTGTATACGTGTCTTACGCGCACTGGCCATTTTTTGATACTATAATGTTTTTTTTACCTGTTATGAAAAGTTACAAAATGCCTTTTAGTTCCAACCGATTCAATTATATGAATACTATAAATCCGTGCTCGATACCTGAAAATGTTTTCTGAACTTCTTATCATTTCGATTGGAAAGGATCGCCATGTACTGAACACGACCTAATGCGTTAAAATTGTATTAGATTTAATTTTATACAAACTTAGCAAGAACTAACATAACATAACTGAAATGAGACCGGTGGAAAATTTTCATACCTTACTGTTTGAGTCACCAGTCCTTAAACTTTCAATCTCTCGATTCTTATCACTGCAGATTGAGTTTTTACAGATTGTAGATAATACTTTTTTTCGTCATCCAGTTTCGATAACCTTCAGAATCTCAAATAGCTTGGTCCAATCAATTTTCATATACGTTCGGAAAATCTCAAGTCAATATAAGGAAATTGTTTATTTGGAGACACTCCAATTCTTTGTTGATCTCTCTAATAACCATCTAACACTTTATCCCAACCTACTGTATGCGTTTATAGCGCTATTAATAAATCTATAAGTTATCATTGTGTAACCTAACATCTCTGAATCGGAAGTAATCAATCACCATTGAACAGTACAAACATTACTCAATGCCTCGATCACATCAAGCCATTATGACTATCGATGTAGTTCAAGCTCAGGAAGCAGAATCACTTGTAAACCACAACTCATATGTAATCATGTTTGTTCAAATTGTTCGTCTCAAGCATGCCAGTAATTATGACAAGGAATACCAACCAACTTTTTTAATCATCACAAAGGATTTATGCAGCGAAATACTGACCCGCAGCACACAAAGATTAAAACCGCCTAGGATTCACTGCGAATGCCGACCCGCAAAGCAACACGCATGTGTGGGTCAATATCTTGATTTATCACAGGTGATTCTTAACAACGAGAGGAATTTGTAAGAATAAGATGGACATTCTACGCGCTGCTGGCAACCAAACTTGGTACACTTACGACTTCCTATCTGGAGGCGAAAACTGTGTGGGGTAGGACACCCCTAGCATCCTTAGTGGTTGGGGTGGGAGGGGTGAGATATAAACATAGTCCAAAATAGTGTCGAATCGATACTTTTCGGTGTCGCTGTGTGAACAATGACACTTTGGATGTCGTTTAAGAGTATTTTCATACCAAATTAGCATTAGGGTGGTAGGGGTTGCAAAAAATTAAAATGTCCAAAATAACCGAGATATGGATGATGTGCGTAAGTCCAGCATAACCCTCTACGACACTTTTTACAAATATGTCTTCCTATCTGGAAAAAATACTGCGGGGCAAAGACAACCCTAGAACCCCTAGAGGAGGGGGTAGAATATCAAAGTAATCGAAAATAGTGTCGAAACCTTAGTCTTCGGTTTCGCTGAATTGAACTATGCCATTCCAGATACCGTTCAAGTTCATCTCCAATCGGAATGGGGGGTTAGTAGGGGTTAAAAATAATGTCCAAACTTAGTACACGTATGACTTACTATCTGGAAAAATTTCTGTGGGGACAAGGAACTCCTATCATCCTAGGGGAGAGGTGAGATATAAAAATAATCGAAAACAGTGTCGAATCCGCAGTTTTCTATGTCGCTGAGATGAACTGTGACACACTGGGTGCCGTTCAACTCAGAGATTAGCCCCAGTCGTAATGGAGGTTGAGAATGTGTGAAAAAGTATCTCCAAAATCACCGAGATTTATGAGTGTATAGTCCAGTGTACATCTTAATCAAACTTGGTACAGATGTGAATTATTATCTGAAGAAAGTACTGTGGGGGTAAGACACACCCCCAGCACCACTAGGGAAGGGGGTTTGGAGGAGATGGCATGTAAAAATAATCGAAAACGACCAGTAATAATGTCGAACGCATAACTGTAGAGGTCTTTGAGATGATCAGTGACACTCCGGATGCCGTTTAAATCCTAGTTCAGGTGCCGTCGGCACGGGGGAGAGAAGGCGTGAAAAAGAAAATGTCTGAAATGACAGAGATTGTGGATGCGTGTGTGAATGTTATAGCATAGTTCTCAACCAAGCTTGGTAAACATATGACTTACTAACAGGTACAATTTGTGTGGGGTACAATAACCCTAGGGTGTTAGGGGTGGAGAGGGGTGACATGTCAAACGAATCTAAACGACCAATATTAGTGTCGAATCTATAGATTTGGGAATCACCGAGATGAATAGTGACAACCCAGATGTTTTTTAAGTCCAAGTTATGCCCCCACCGGCGTGGAGAGTAAGAAGGGGTGAAAGGGAAAATGTACAAAATTACCGAGATTACGGATGTTTGATTGGATGATTCATCACAGCTCTCAAAAAACTTGATACACATATATTATTTCTTACTGTCAGGAAACAAATGCTGTAGGCCTAAGACACCCCTATAGGCGCAGGGTAGGGAGGTCATAAGCAGAAAGTATTGAAAACGACCGATATTAGTGTCGCGCGAATTTTCGGATTCATGTAAGGATATAGGGGAAAGTCATATATGTGAATGTTTAGAACATTTCACATCCATGAATTATATGTTACTATAAACCGAACCAAATCCCATGGCGCAACAGCCCCGAAGGACCATGGTCTACCAAGCGACCACTGCTCAGCCCGAAAGCCTGCAGATTACGAGGTGGCTTGTAGTCAGGTAGTGGTGGTGATTATTGTTTTAAGAGGAAGTACAACTGGGCAACCATCCTCTATATAACACTTTTTTTTTTGCTAGGGGCTTTACGTCGCACCGACACAGATAAGTCTTATGGCGACGATTATATAACACTAATCAGAGAGAAAAATGGAAGGGGTCCGACACTTCGAAAAATGAAGGTATCGGCCAAAGGAAGAGAAGGGCCACGAAGGGCGTGAAAATGAAAGACTCCCTAGCCTTCGCAAACCTAATAGCGTCGGGGTCAGAAAAGAACAAGTGTTGACCAAGAGAGATCTGATAGGATAGATGAAAGTGAGGAGCCTGGCACAAGTAAGTGGAAGCAATGCCAGGACTCATCTGAGGGCCCCGTGTTCGCCAACCCACGCTCCAAAGTTCAGAGCCCCTGGGGCCCTTTTTAGTCGCCTCTTACGACAGGCAGGGGATACCGTGGGTGTTATTCTACCTCCCCCACCCACAGGGGGAGCTTGTAGTCAGCACGACGGATCCTCTCGATCGTTATTTATGCCTTTCTAGACCGGAGCCCCATCTCACCGTCAGGTTGCTCCTCAATTGTAATCAAGTGGGCTGAGTGAACCTCGAACCAGCCCTCAGATACAGGCAAAAATTCCTAATCTGACCGGGAATCGATCCCGGGGCCTCCAGGTAAATGGTACATATTTTCGTTCTTTCTTTCGTTCTTTCTTTCTTTCTTTCTTTCATTCATTCATTCTTTCTTAATCCGTTTACCCTCAAGGGTTGGTTTTTCCTTCGGACTTAGCGAAGGATCCCACCTCTGCCGCCTCAAGGGCAGTGTCCTGGATCGTGAGATTTTGGTCAGGGGAATACAACTGGGGAAGGAGGACCAGTACCTCGGCCAGGCGGTCTCACCTGCTATGCTGAACAGTGGTCCTGTGACGGGGGGGACAGGAGGGGAAGATTGGAAGTGATAGACACAGAAGAAAAAGAAGGAAGCGGCCTTGGCCTAACGTTAGGTATCGGCCCGGCATTTGCCTGGAGGAGAAGTGGAAAACCAGGATGGCTGAGGTAGGAATCGAACCCACGCCTCGGGGGATGGCAGCTAATCACACTAACCACTTCCCCACAGAGGCGGACAAAAGGTATATACACACAAGTAAAATAAAGAAATTGAGATGGGCTGTAGATAGACACCCAGGTCTTTTAGGTACTGTTCTGCTTCTGGAGTAACTCAGTGCAGTTCTGATACTCCTTCGGCAAAGGTTCTAAAAGAATGCTCGAGGACGTATTAAGTGGTCTGGCAAACAGCTTCACAATCACAGAATGGTGAATCAGTCAATCCACATTTGTGAATTAAGTACGTACATCTTATTCCTTGGATTGTCCTTCGGTAGCGATTTAGCTTTGCCCATTCGCTGCGCCTTAAACTGCAGCCAGGGACTTGAGCATCTGGGTCCTGAATCAGATGTCTAGTTACACGTAAGGAGACTTGCAATAGTTTCCCAGCTGCACATGAGCCGCCAGCGTCTTGGAGGTGTGTGGCATTCTAAGCGATGAGCCAGCTTCCCCACATCGAAGTGAAACGCAGATCCTATTCAAATGGCCTGAAGAGCCTGAATACTTTCTGTTCTTGTTGATATGATTTTCGCAGTCAGTGTAAGAATTAAATTCCCTCTCTTTTCTGAGAACTTAATCATTTTTAATATTGACTTTTCAAAACAGTTATGATGGCAATAAACAGAGAGGGACGACCAGAAAATATCATGCTAGGAAACCATCCAGTGGAAAGTGTGAAAATCTTTACATACCTCGGCAGTGTATTACAGGGTGACCCAACCCAAAACTTCGTTAACATTTGACGAGGCAATACTGCACGGATTATTGAAGGTAAAGAGATAATTGACACACATGATCCGCATGACATGGGGTTTTATCAACACCAAAATAAAGTAAATGAAGCTTCAATAACAGTGCATTTTCTGATACCGCCAACATGCTCTGATTTCAGGCGCATCTAACGCTCTCTCTCACGGAAGCTCCTTTTACACAGTACAGGGTCTCACGCGGCATCACTGACATGTTGCTGTCCAGCGCCATCTGTTGGCCCGTATGTGCACTCGTTGTTAGTGTAAATAAAACCTCATGTCATGTCAAGCATGTGTGGCCATTTGTACCTAACGTGTTGCTGTCCAGCGCCATCTGTTGGCCCGTATGTGCACTCGTTGTTAGTGTAAGTAAAATCTCATGTCATGTCAAGCATGTGTGGCCATTTGTACCTAACGTGTTGCTGTCTAGCGCCATCTGTTGGCCCGTTTGTGTACTCGTTGTTGATGTAAATAAAACCTCATGTCATGTCAAGCATGTGTGGCCATTTTTACCTAACGTGTTGATATCCAGTGCCATCTGTTAGTCATTTCGTGGGCTTTATTTTCGTGGCAATAAAACCCCATGTCATGCTACCTCTCTACCTCCATTAATCCTTGGAGTACTTTCGATCACCCTGTATCTCGAGATAATAAGCCACAAAGGAGGTGGCAAATAGAGTGCAGAAGAGCTCTCACTTTTTCCAGCAAGTACGAACATTCAGTTGGGATACCAATGTACCAACAAAATCAATGCTCGTGATGTCCAATCAGTACTTCATACCAATCTTAACCTATGATATCGAAACCTATTCCCTCACTAAAAAGGATTCATCAAATTTTCAGGCATCTGAAATGAAGTTCCTGACGTTCATAATTCAAAAAACCAAAACTGGACAAGTGAAGGAATGGCATGGTTGGAAAGGAAGCTTGGATTGAGAGATCATTAGATCAGGTCAGCATGTCCCGGTTGAGATGGTTTGAGTATGTAATGAGGATGTAGCCAGTGAAATGAAATGGTGTATGGCGTTTAGTGCCGGGAGTGTCCGAGGACATGTTCGGCTCGCCAGGTCCACGTCTTTCGATTTGACGCTCTTAGGCGACCTGCGCGTCATGAAGAGGATGAAATTATTATGAATACGACACATGCACCCAGTCCCCGTGCCAGAGAAATTAACCAATGATGGTTAAAATTTCCGACCCTGCCGGGAATCGAACCCAGGACCCCTGTGACCAAAAACCAGCACGCTAACCGTTTAGCCATGGTGTCGGACATGGAGACAGTAAGGAATGCTTATGTTAACTTGGACAGACGTGTGGCAGGAAAAAAGGATGGTGGGAAGACCAAGAACCAACTGGTTGGACATCGTAAAGATGAACATTGCAGATCGGGGAAGGACACTGGAGGACGTCATCTACAACAAAAAGTATCTCAATAAGGCAGAGTGGAACAGGATCGCCAACAGGACCCGGGAAACTGGAACTGTACAATGATGACGATGATGATGATTATTATTATTACTATTGAATTTTCAGTAAGGTTCAAATTCCTACTGCAAGATTCTCTTAAAATGGTTTTTGTTCTGCTTTTCTAAATTAACTATTGATGCTGTTCTCCTCTCTGTCTCGCGAATTATTCCACATGCGGTAGCGCGGACAGCGTCAGACAGACTCTAATAACAATATTCCCATACAGTAACTTCATCTCGTGAACACAATTCGGTAACATAACAACTGTAATAATACATAAGCAGCAGGTCGGCGCAATGGGAACCGGCACCTGTCCTACAACACAACACATTCTATTCAATATATAATCATGTATCACAGATGTATGGCACAATAACATCCATGAAGCCTGCCAGAGTTTATGACACGGCCCACGATCAAATAGTGAGCGAAAATACATGAGATCAATAGCCTATTCTGAGTTCCACGTCCACCACAGCACTTATTTACACGGTACAGTTATCGGTAGTTAAACATAGTTAGTATCCTTTTTTTTTACAAAAGAGAACGCACTGTACTAAAAGTGTCACAGCTGGTATTTATTTATTCTATCAGGATAGATAGCAACATACTGCATAGCAACCAACATGAAGTGCCTGTCATTCAGCTAAATACTGACCCGCAGCACACAAAGATTAAAACCGCCTAGGATTCACTGCGAATGCCGACCCGCAAAGCAACACGCATGTGTGGGTCGATATCTTGATTTATCACAGCTCATGCCATGCAATTGCATATCGCCTCATCGATCGATGTGAACAATACTTTACAGCCTTGTCAAACTCCAAGAACCATCGCCGATTTCTGAATTCTGGTCTTTTCTGAGGACGTTGCTTCGAATCCCACTCCTGGCCAGGACAGTATCCAGAGAATCCCCTGCCTGTCGCGAAAGGCAACTTAATGTGGGACCACACAGGCTCTCAACCTGGAAGCAATCACGGGACCCCTAGCTGGATATGGTATTGTTTCCTCTTGCTTTTGCCAGGCCTCTCCTATCCGACCTCCCTTGGTCAACTCGTGTTCTCGGCGGTATTATGTTTGCGGGGCCTACGAAACCTTTCTTTCATTTTAACGCCCGTGTCTTTCTTTGCCAATGCTGTACGTCCATTCTTGAATTTTACCTCAGGGAAAGTTGCCAAATTGTACCGCGTTGTATTGGCTAAACCACTTGGTACTTCTCGCAGCACTTGACGTATACTGAATATCTGGTCCTGACAACCCCTCTGTGCTTACTAGTTGCTTTACGTCACACCGACACAAGTAGGTCTTAACAACGAGAGGAATCGTTGACAGTATGGAGTTCTTTACAGAGTAGAAAGTCATCCACACGAAGCTGTTGTATTTAAAAGGACGGAAGAACTAAAAAGCTTCCATTCTTGTCGATATTATCTGCGCAGTCGGTGAGAGTAAATTATAGTTCTCTTCGAGAACTCTAACAGTTTTACACCCTTGAATGCCACTAACGTTAGTCAGGTTGGAAGCTCGTATCTTGGGAGTAGAAACATAGCGATCAAGTATTTACGAATCTATTGAATTGATTCACATATGTCTATAATCACAAGGCTATATCTTAGGTGAGTTGGTATGTCTTTGTGCTGAGTGAGTCATTTGATAATTTCCGTCAAGAAATTAGTGATTAAATATGTGTGTGAGGCTGTGTAACCTAGCAACCGTGCAGGCTGTGATGTGAAGTATTGATGGATGACCATAACTACACTTATCGTCTCACGTAGCAAGTGGCCGCCGGCTCGGTGTCACGTAGCTATCTGCCTTAATTAAGGCCACGGTGGCTACCTTCCCACTCCTAGTATTTTCCCTATCATAACGTTGCCATAAGACCTATCTGTGTCGGAGCGATGTAAAGCAAATTTAAAAAAAAAAAAAAAACTTGTCGAATTCAAATTCCATACAGTCATCTCTTGAAAACGATTCGTTAGATGCAAATAAATTAGTCGTTTTCAAATGAGTTTTATTTATTGGAGTACATATTGTCCACCTCTGTAGTGAAGTGGTTAGTGTAATTAGTTGCACCCGTGGAGACCCGCGTTCGATTTTTGGCCCTGCCACGAAATTTGAAAATCCGTAGAGGAATAGAACAGGCTCCACTCAACCTCTGGAGGTCAACTGAGTAGAGGGGGCTTCGATTCCCACCTCAGCCATCCTCGAAGTGGTTTTCCGTGGTTTCCCACTTCTCCTCCACGCAAACGCTGGGACGGTACCCAACTTTAAATCACCGCCCCTTCTTCCCCTCTTCCTTGTCTATCCTCTCCAAACTCCCTATCCTCCCTCCCCCCACAAGGCCCTTCTTCAGCATAGCAGGTGAGGTCGTCTGGAAGAGGTACTGGTACTGGTCCTCTTCATCAGTTTCATCCCCGACACAAAGTCACGCGCTCCAGGACACTGCTCTTTAGGCGGTAGATATGGAATCCCTCGCTGAGTCCGAGGGGAAAACAACTCTGGAGGATAAAAATAGGTAGATAGATAGATAGATAAATAGATAGATAGATAGATAGGTAGATAGATAGATAGATTAATGATCATTTCATATTCCCAAAGGGAAATTTGACATCATAGTTAGATATTATTTTACGTTCGTTTTTAGATTAACCTGATTTTATTAAAACGTTGCAAATTTTTGTTCAAATATAAGTGAATGTTTTTGTTTGAAATCTTTCTCAATGTCTCTTCCTAATGTTATGTTCTATATTAGCAGGAATCCACTTAGCATCGGAATATATTTCTACCAAACAGTAGCTTAAGACCACACCAAGAACACCTGACAATGTCACATTTTGCCAGTGTTCGGAACTGCAAGTGAGAAGACACTAAATATTTAAACCTTTTCCATCCCAACCACGAGTTAAGTGATTTCAATTGCTGCGCTTGTTCCCAGCCTGAAGTTCAGTTCGATACTAGAGGCATGATGTTCAACGTAAGGGGATATCGCGTGGTGCTACCCTGTGTGAAGAACATTGTCTATTGACTATATTAATGCACCGTGTTTTTACGATAATTCTATGCCTTGTGTTCTGCTTCGACAGCTGCCTTATATCTTGTAATGTGGTTGTGTCTAGAAGCAAAGAAAGCCTGACGTAGGGCGGAAATATCATAGGGAATTAGGAGGAGTTTGCCATTCATGAGGATTGTGAAGAAAGTTTTCAGTGAACGAATATGGAGAAGTTTATCAACTTTCAGCTGTTAAGTTTCGGCGAAAGAGCTATGAGACAATTATTGTATCCTAGCGAATATACCCGTGTTTCGCTACGATGTTCTGCATTGTATACGGGTTTCTATGTAAATTGCAGAACAGACAGGCCAAATTTCCTACTACCATTCACAATCGAGTTCGGGAGTTTCTACTACAATGGCAGGCTCATTTGCCAATTGCCATTCACAATAGAGGTGAGGAGTTTTCATTACAATGACAGGTCCCTTTTCCAAAGCCAGTCACAGTCGAGTATGAGAGATAATCGAGAAATGCAGCCCTATCTAACGTATAAAAGTTCGAGATACGACAATAAGTCATGGGAACAAAGTTGTAGATATCTCGAAATTGCATGGCGATTGTGTAATCTGTTTTGTGATATGACTTACCGTTTATCCAGAATTTACCCTGAAACGAAGGTCTGCAGCATAATTAAAATTGCCTCCATATTTCGGCATTTTCCTGGACCAAAATTTGAACATTTGAACGGCTTAGAATTTTTCCTCTAAGGAAAGAGTTTCCAGGTTTCGGTATTAGCACTCGCAAACATACGGAGAAATTAAGGAAGAAAGTAATATATTTTAAGAAGTTGAAATTAATAGGAAATAAGATTATAACTGAGGATAGCCAGGTGGGACAAATATGTAAATACCAAATGGATGTAATGGAAACTAGAAATGAAATGTCCGTTAATAAATTGTGATGATATTAGTTACCGATATAAGATAGCGGTAACAGAGGAGAAATTTTGGCGCAGGGATTCCTAGGTAAACAGATAAGAAGGTGAATTATGGGGTTATTACTTAAGCCTAAAAAGGCAAGGCAAAGGCAAGAAATTACAGAGGAAAACAGATGTAAAGAGAAATATAGTAAACATTGCAGCAAATGCCAGATGGAAACATCTTACGGTGTGAAAGAATGGGCTACACTCCGCGGTACTGTTCAAATATTAACAGCCCCACTTAGTGTTATCGAAGGCAATTGTAACCTAAAACGGTATTCCAAAAATATACTGCAGAATGGCATCTTGAAATCTCTCTCGCCATTCAGCCAAAGAACAACCACGAGTTTATAGGAATGATGACGAAAATGGCATTACGTTACTTCCCTGCAGGTAAGGAGCCAGAGACGTTGCCATTGTAACCAGTAGGTTCGTTGTCGGTCTGTCGGTCATTCAATACAGAGCATGAAACCCGCAGAAAATAGTAATTTTCTCTGTCATTTGCAGAGTAAGCGAAATTATGTGCATACCAAAAATTGTTTAAAAAGAAGGGACGTTGCACTAGTCCACGGATTTCCAGGAAATCAACAGTAAAGAGAAAATGGAAGGAAATTGTTATGATTTTCCTATAAACCCCAGTCTGGTCAGAGACTTTTAAATCATAAGCATATCTAAACCTTCCCCTGGTTGAGTATGCCCTAAATATTAAGTCTGGTCGAGATCTATCCAGCCATGATGGCGAAACAGCCGGGCAAAGAGACACGGATGCTAAAATCCACCGATACGGTCTTGAATTCACCAAAAACGGAAAAATATCTTAAAAATTGGCAAAACAAATGAATTACAGAGAGTGGGCCCCCTACAACTTTATTTATATAGATTACAACCGTTGTCAAAATATCCAGAAAAAACTGGGACGGGACATTAATAACGGTGAATAAAACTTGGGAGTGAAAAGATTAATATATTATGTTATTGCTTTTACGTCAAATTAACTACTTTTGACGGATTTTGGAGAGGCCCAGGTGCCGAAATTTTGTCCCAAAGTAGTTCTTTAAAGTGCCAGTAAATCTATCGACACGAGGCTGACGTATTTCCTACAATAAATTTACGGTCCTATCTGACACTAGTGAGTCGGATCCCTTCCATTTTCTCTCTCTTATTAGTGTTATATAGAGGATGGTTGCCTAGTTGTGTTCTCTCTTAAAACAATAATCACCACCACCACCACCACCTATACTAACGTATGGTCTACCTGCCAAGCACCCTACTACTGAAGCTAATCTTCACAAATTAGAAGGAATCCGACGTCGCGCTGAACGACTAATTAACCAGAACAGCTGCCTGCCTTCTCTCCCGTCAATCGCCTCCTTGTATAAACAAAGCGACGTCACCTCCTTACACAAGTTCCTCACGGGGGCCATTCACCTTTCACCATTCCGTCGTCTCTCCTTATCCTACAGCTCCGTCTTCAGGGGCAAAGGGATGTCTTTTATACTCCACCTTTGCTCGAACTAAGTTCTGCAAACTAGGTTTTTAGCTGGTTCAGCACGGCTTTGGGACTACTTCCCAGCCAACATTAAATGTAACAATGTAAAAATAGTTAAATGTTATGTTAGGAAGCACTGAATATGTGGAAGAATGAACCAGGGAGTGAGCGGTTGTGTAAATATGTATACATTATACTTTCACTGTAAATAGCGTATATGATTGTTACCATTGATGCTTTAACGGCCCGTAATTATACACCTGATAATAGGCTTTCTGGGTTTATGTCGTGTCAAGAAAATAAGGTCTTATTCTTCTCTTTTCGCAGAGAAATTTGCTCCGCGTCTTCAGGAGAAATTCTAGACTGTTCACGAGGAAGACTTCTCCAAGAATGAAAGTTAGATCTTAGTAATAGAAATGTCACCAGATGGCTCACCGTACGCGGCACACATATGCATTAAACCTATTTTTTCCACAAATGGATATACTCGGTTTCTCAAATAACCGATTCAATTAAGGCCACGGCCGCTTCCTTCCCACTCCTTGTCCGTGTCTATCCTATCGTCGCCGTAGAACCCATCTCCGACGGAGCGACGTGAAGGCAATTGTAAAAAAATCCACAGTTCTAACCCTTCAGGCAATCAAGGGATATGGGCTACGAATTTTAGGTAAATATAGTAAAGTATGAGAATATATTTTTTTATTTATTCCTAAAAATTCTTTTTTTTCCTTAATCATCGTTATCCGGTCGATTAGATTAGCAGCTTCCCTTTCTCTACCACTATGAGCGCTAATGTGAGTCAATGCAGAGTTTCACTTAAGCCGCTATAACTATATGTAGTGGGGATATTTTTCGGAAAATCAAAAAAGCCTGAAGTTATTGAACCAATGAACACATTACAGAAATAATTATGTAAATAAATTAATTTGGCTAGGATTTGAACAAAATAAGAGAACAAGTAAAGAAACAAGCGATTTTAGACTGTTTTTAAGGAACTGCCTTTAGGCGGGAAGTGAATTTCGAAATCTATTTTTATATTTTGATAGAGCTATTTATGACTTACAATTTGAATCCTCCCCGGGCCCTTTTGCCCTTCAACTTTCGGCACAATTGAGGAAATCGCTTTATTATTACGTTTTTCAATGTATGGGGACCCCTACATTGTCTGCCAAGAATTGTTTTCGACATTTTAAAAAAAGTATTATTTACTTGGTATATTCTTAAGTATTGCCTGCTGCCATTTCTTGATGGATATAGTACTTTTGTATCCATCCCATGGCACAGGCCAGAGTAAAGTGTAGCTTTCACCGAAGTCCCAGTCTCGTCCATGGCTGTGACAATATGGAAGCTGCTGGGGTATGGGTGGTGCTGAGTATTGACATTCAGAGCACGACTAGTGCATCTGAGTTTTATGAAAGGTGCTGCTCATAGGGTCAGTCGTGCTGCAATAGCAGTTTCTGATCCAGTGAGGAAAGCAATGGCAAACTACCTCACTCCTCGTCTTGCCTAATACGCTTCATTTTGGTGCTGCCATTGGTTTTTGCGGTTTCCTTATAACCGCATAACCGTTGGTGGTGCTATTTGAGGATCCAACCAGCCTCTGGGCTAATGACCTAACAGACATATTCTTAAGTAATTTTCAAGAAAAAATTGAGTTTCTTTAGCAGAATAAAATTGTAATTATATTTTAAAATTTGCTCATAAATTGCATATGTTGTCTATGCTTTCATATTAGTGTCAATGCTCGTAGATGCCATGAGTGAAAAAAGAAATGTTTTACGTCGCATAGACATAGATATTATGGCGACGATGATAAAGGGCCAGAGATGAGAAGGAAGCGCACGTGGCCTAAATTGAGGTACAGCCCCAAGGTTTTACTGGTGTGAAAATGGGAAACCACGGCAAACCATTTTCATGGGCTTCCGACAGTGGGGTTCGAACCTATTATCTCGAACGCGAGGTGACAAGTACGTGATCATAACCGCGTATACTACTCGATCCGTAATAATAAATAAATAAACAAATAAATAAATAGACCTCAAGAACAACACCAGTTCTAGAGGGAAGGGGACAAATGCTAAAAGGACGAAACTTGTTTGAAAATACCTAGAATGTTTAAAAACTGATCACATGGATATAATATTCGACAGGGATAAATTAAGAATGCCGATCAAACACCCGACATTCTCCAGTCACTGACAGCTAAAACAGTGCGCACCGGGCGAGTTGGCCGTGCGGTTAGGGGCGCGCAGCTCTGCGCTCACATCCGGGAGATAGTGGGTTCGTATCCTACTGTCGGCAGCCCTGAAGATGGTTTTCCGTGGTTTCCCATTTTCACACCAGGCAAATGCTGGGGCCGTACCTTAATTAAGGCCACGGCCGCTTCCTTACCATTCCTAGGCCTTCCCTATCCCATCGTCGTCATAAGACCTGTCTGTGTCCGTGCGACGTAAATCAAATAGCAAAACACCAGTGCGTCCTGGAGTGGAAGTGAAGTGGACTCAGTAAAGGAAAGCAACCCGCAGTGCAAAGATGAAGGAATATTGGGCTAAGAAGAATGGTCACCAGAGTTAGGAACCACGTGGTTCAAGCGGCCTCAACGATACAAGAATAAATAAATAAATAAATAAATAAATAAATAAATAAATGAGCCTAGTTTTACGAATGCCAAACCTATGTGGAGGGATGTTTCTACGGAGGTTGGTAGTGTGATTAGTTCTACGTAAACGGATATTTATATTGACAAGAACTTAAATACCAAGTCCCCGACTCAGAGGAATTAAGGAGACGTGGATAAATCCTCGGCCATACTTTCACAAACAGTTGCCCTTTCGGATGCATGACCTATGTGCTCCTGTGGTGGTTGGTAGAGGGATGGGTTTCTTGTAAATGAATACTATAGTCGTAATATTGAAAGATGCTTTCTGACAGTTCTTAGAGCGAGGTCCGTTTACTGTCTGCCTGGGTAGGGAGAAGGTAGTATGGAGTGCAATTGCCATGGAAACGAGGGCTGACCTACAACAGTTACCGTGGAGATAAGCCTGCTAGCCGGCCCATGTTGCTCGGAGTTGCCACACCTCTCACTTCTGAGTTACGTACAACAGCGGTCTGAACGAACGAGCAAGTGAGCCGGAAGCGAAGGGAGGGAGGAAGGAAGGAATGCAGGAATGTGGCAACACCGTGCAATGGCACGTGCAATGGTCCTCCCTCCAGCCCTATCGGTCAAAACGCTTCTTTTAATAATACGGATATAGAGGCTGGTTTTTCAGGCAGTTGTATGTTAGAACGCAAACTTACAGAAACGGGAAACAAGTATAGTTCACAGTACACAACGGTTTTGCAATGAATCATGCATAAAATTTAGGGGTACGGACCATCAGAACCCCTAGAATTGATGTTACTCTCGCTACTTGAAGGAAGAAAGGGCTAGCCGACACGTCCTAATAATAAAATCAGTTTGCATTCTAACCTATTATTGTCTAAAATTCCGTGATGTAATGAATATCTCCATTAAAACACCTACCCTGCCGCTTGAGCCAGATGAGATTCCTAAACGTGGCTAAAATCCTCGGTACGTCCCGAATTCGAACCCGCGAACATCTAGATCCAAGGCCACTACTGTAAGTTGACTATTCAGCAAAGATTTCAGACCAAATGTCGAATTATTTTGTGAATGTAATTATTTAAAGGACAATATTGTACAAATCTTTAGTGCCCGACTCCCCTCAATGTCAGAATTCGACCTATTAGTGCATAAAGATACCCTCCCTTATGATCATCATCATCATAGACAATCCTAAATGTATAATTTCAGTCAGGGGTGAGGTGAATGAATTTTCCCCCAATTCCTCCAGTAACGATGGAGGCTGTGGAATACGTAAGTAGATTTTAAGCGAATCTTTTTTCAGCATTCCTCTGACAGGAAAATTGAAATTTAATTATAATTCAGGCCGTGTACGAGACGTCAAATGTTAAATAGAAACGAGCAGAGGGGTTAAAACCGATCGATGTTTCTGCGATCAAGGCTGATCAGCAGGTGAACGTGAAGCTAAATTTAAAACGCTTTAATCTAAATCTTATAAGGAAGGAAATTAGAATTAGGATGGAAGCTCAACACCGCTGTGGTTGGAATGACGGCATCTCTTACTACATAACGCGAAATAATAATAATAATAATAATAATAATAATAATAATAATAATAATAATAATAATAATAATAATTAACTGATAGACAAAACCTTATTTAGTGCCTTAGAGGAGTTTTAAATTGACAAGAAAACGAGAGAAATCATCAAACTAACACTGACGGACACCATCTCGAAAGTAAATTTCTTACGAGAAAGAAGACGGATTATCCCTGATCCTCTTCAATATCGTAGGCCTACTAGAGAAAATCATGAAAACATGGGAGGAAGCTGTGAAATTGGACTGGATAAAGAGGCAAACAAGGCAAGGGCCAGAAAATTAGATCTGACTTACAAGCTAACACAGAACAGGTATAACAAACGGGCAATATCCCTCAAGGTCAAAATCCTACATTATAACTTGGTAATAAAAACGGAAGGATTTTACGCTTCAGACAGCATGATTTTAAATTTTAAAAGGAGGAGCTGAAAAAACTCGAAAAGAAGGAAAGGAAGATACTGAGGGAAATTCTGGGGCCGCAGAAGACTACTGATGGGATTTATAAGAAAAGGAGAGATTAGTAGCTCTACGTGTACATTGAAAATAATCACGGACAGATTGTGGAAACGAAGACTGAAATTCTACGAACACCTGGTAGGAATGAATGACAAACGACTGACCAAAATATCATCAAATACATCGTGAGATTAAAGGCTACCTCCAAGAGGATAGAAGAGGTCAAGAGGGATGGGAAAGAAGTTGGAATTACACTACAAATGATCAAAAATCGAAGAGAGTTCAGAAGAAGTGTCGAGAGTTTAAAAGTCATTTGAAGGGAAACCACTAAAACGGAGGCCTGAACGGATCATTTCCAAAGAGATGAAATGTAGAAATGATATTGGAGAGTTTCTGGAATGAAAAACGACAGGGAAAACCAGAGTCCCCGGAGAATATCCTGTCCCGCCTCCGCTTTGTTCAGCACGAATCCGACATGGAGTGACCGGGATTTGAACCACGGAACCCAGCGGTGAGAGGCCAGTGCACTGTCGCCTGAACCACGGAGGCAGTACTACAAAAATGGTATCCGCCAAGAAAGATATCCTACAAAGAAATCTGTAGCAAAATAAGAAAATTACAAACACAGTCCGCAGGTGCTAGACATCTGTGGTAAAATGGACAGCAAAGTTTGTTCACCTCTAGTGAAATCGATGAGGAAAGTATGGTCTGCCTTTACCTGAAGACGAAAACTGATTATCAAAGAAATTTACTTACTTGACCTCGTGCCAACGAGTATGATATTTTATGTAACGTCGAAGTGAGTCGTCATCAATAGCCCAAACATCGGATCACAGCCAAAAAATGATTTGTTTTGAAATGGAAATTTATGTCTTATCAACGCAGCTCTTTAGCTGAATAGTCAACGTAAATATCTTCAGTTCAGAAAGCCCCGAATTCGACTCCCCGCTGGGGTTAGGGTGATTGTGTTCGTCTTACATTGAGGTCGAATGCCGTAAGCCGTACGAGCTGTTTCAATTATTGCGGGGAACGTACAGCGTACGGTTTTTATCGTTGTTACTATGAAACGAACGTACTACGTGCGTTGATCTCACTCCAGTATAAGACTTGGTTTGTATAGTTCTCAAAAAAATATAGATGACAGCAACCACACCTCTACACATCATATTCTTTCAAATCGTGTCAGACCTGTGTCGACTCGACAGCAGTGTGCACATTATTGCGGCCGCGCGCGAACACAGACGTAACAACAGTAACTTATAATAACTGAACAGACTTAAGGGATCAGACATATTATTTATGTACTATTATTACGTAGATCTATCTGTCGTATAGACAATTATGAAGGGGCTAAAAAACAAAAGACTCAATATCAGACTTTTTTCAAGTTGCTTTATGTCGCACCGACACAGATAGGTCTTATGGCAATGATGGGATAGGAAAGGTCTACGAGTGGAAAGTAACCAGCCGTGACATTAATTAAGATACAGCCCCTGCATTTGCCTGGTGTGAAGCTGGAAACGACGGAAAGCAGTCTTTAGGGCTGCTGACAGTAGGGTTCGAACCCACTATCTCCCGAATACTGGATACTGGCCGCACTTAAGCGATTGCAGCTATCGTTAAGATTATACGCTGAACTTCTTAAGAAATGAAAAACCTACTCATTTCAATCCACTATTTCCATGGTAAGGGATCTATCAATTGTATGACACTTTTTATAGATATTATGTAGAAAGTATGACCTCAAATATAGTGAAATCACAAATTCATAAGCCTCTATAGCTCAGACGGCCTCTCACCGTTGGGTTCCTTGGTTCAAATCCCGGTCACTCATGTGAGATTTGTGCTGACGACAAAGCGGAGGCGGGACAGGAGTTTCTGCGGGTATTCCGGTTTTCCCTGTCATCTTTCATCCCAGCATCACTCTCCACTATCATTTCATTCCATCTGTCAGTCATTAATCATTTCCCCAGAGGAGTGCGACAGGCCTTGACAGCCGGCACAATTCCTATCCTCACCCCAATATGGGGGCTTCATTCATTCCACCCCTGACCCGGTCAATGACAGGAAAACAGGTTCTAGGTCTACATTTTCAAGAAATTATCTACTGTAAGTTAAAAAAAGGATTTAACTTTGAAATCCGAAATTAGTGAAAAATTGCCAGTCTGGAGGATTAAAATATATGAAAGTGAGCAAGACTCCAATGTGTTAACACACTTCTCTTCATATCCACACTTCTTTTTAATAATTGGCTTTACGTCGCACCGGCACAGGTAGGTCTTTTGACGACGATGATATAAGTAACAACGTTGTACTACGAAATAAACTTGTAACATTCCTTATCAGGAAACGAGGGGCCCATTTTCAATTATTGCGGGGGCGCGTGCTTCCTAGCGCCTCTACTGTGCCGCACTGTTATGTAATCGGTTAAGTGGTTGTGATTACTGTTTTAAGAAGAATTACAACTAGGCAACCATCCTCTATATAACACTAATCGGGGAGAAAAAAAGAAAGGGATCCGACACTTCGAAAATGAAGGTATGGGCCAAGGAAAGGCAAGAGCCCTCGCAAACCTAACAGCGTCGGGGTTAGAAAAGATTAAGAGTTGACCAAGGAAGGTCGAATAGGAGAGATGAAAGTGAGGAGCCTGGCACAAGTAAGTGGAAGGAATTCCAGGACTCAGCTAAGGGTCCCGTTGTCGCCAACCAACGGTCCAAAGTTTAGAGCCCCTGGGGCCCTTTTAGTCGCCTCTTACGACAGGCAGGGTATATTGTGGGTGTTATCCTACCACCCACACCACAGGGGTTGAACTCGGTTCATCCATGCTTACGTAGTGTACTGTACCACTATGTAAGGCACAGCAAGTACCTACCACAAAGCGAGGCGGTCCCTGCCTCCCACTCTATGACTGACAACTCTGCGCTCTTACGTCACACGGGCTCTCTGACGTCACAAGTCAGCCAGTTGAACACTGGTTTAGAAGTTCGCAGACGGAAGGATGCAGTAAAATGTCTTTTAAAATTGTAAACTATGCTATTGATAATCCTGAATTACTGTCACTCTTAACATTCGCTTCAATTCCAGAAATAACATAACATTTTATATGAAAAGTATAGGCGTGTCACTATTCTAGCGGCATCAGGGTTTTGAGGCTCTCATAGACATACCTATTAGAAATGGTTCACTTTTATTGACTCTTCTAACAAAGTCGTACTTGATGTACAGGCACCTTCATTTACTTCAAAGTAGTTACTTAGTTTTGATATAGGCTAAAGGCAGGCATTTATACAAGTGGAGGCACATGCCTCCCCTAGTGCACCGTCACTGCATTGTCCTACATAGGAGGCTTGCAGTGGTGTCTCAACGGCGCACTAGCCACCAGCATCTTGGAAAAGTGTAGCATTCCAACTGATGAGCCCACTGCTACACTGGGGCGAAACGCTGGTAATTTTTGAAAAAGCCTAAAGACTTACTGAGCTTAGTTACTTATTGTTAATTAATTGTTTTCGGTGTTTCAATTTCTCATAGTAACAACTATTATGCTCTTTTCGTACCATTTCTTTCATTTCTTCATTATTCACCTTTCTTCTTCTTGCGTTTCATCCTCTTTTGGGTACGTTGAATCAATCATTTCTCTGTGTGTTGTTCTTTTCTTAGCGCCCAGTATTTCTTCATTTTTCTGACCTTCATATCCTCTCCTCCTAATGATGATTTGTCTTGCAACCTTATATTTTCGTCTTTAATTATTACTTCAGCTTCCCCATCGAATATTGAATTTTTTTGTAATTCTGCTAGGTATTTTTCAGTTTCTTTAAACCAGTTGAGTTTTGTTTTGCAGTTACGGAAGAAGAAAATTTGTTTGGTTAATCTATTAGAGTTCATTCTGAGATGACCGTAAAAATGTATCCTCCTTTTTCTCATAGTATCTGAGTAATTTTCAATTTTCTTGTAGAGTGTTTCAGTCTTGATCTTATTATCCTGAAATTGAATGGATGAAAACCATAACGGTATAAGTGACATTTCTTAAAAAAATGAGTTAAGTGCAGGATGTAACTCCGGGAGGATGTATCTTTTCACCAGCAAAGAGATACAAGTGATAGCGGTAATATTGTGTGCTCTAGTGATGGGTGGTATAACTACAAATAGCATGCTTTATATGAGTGGTGACGATGTTTAAATGCCTTTTTCTCTGAATGAACAAAGTGCTACTTATACCGTTATGGTTTTCATCGATTCAATTTTGGTTCTATTATCTTTCTTTAAATTTTCCTTTCTTTTAGCTCGACTTTCTCCATCTGGGCGCACGGCCGCAGCCGTGTTCAAACGCCGGATCCCATGAGATTTCCGAAGTTAAGCAACATTGGGCGTGGTCGAAAAGTGGATGGGTTGCCACGCGCTGTTGGTGGGGGTAAGGGAATGGAGGAGCGGAAAGGAACTGGCCACCCTACCGCACGTAAACTCCGACTCGGGCACACCACTGCGGAGGTTCGGACCTGCCTTTTGGCAGAACACACCCTTACCTTACCTTCTCCATCTGGCATTTGAAGTTCATGCTCAGTGTTTCTGCCGCGTATAATGCTTCTCGTTTAATCACTGTTTTATAATGTTTAATTTTGGACCCCATGAAAGGGATTTCTTGTTGGATGTATCCTTTTTATTATGATTATTAATATTATTTTTATTATTATTTCTCTGCCGATATCCGCCTGTCCATAAAGAAGCAATTCTGTGTTGATATGAGAAAATCACCCTCGATAAAAATGGATAGTTATTTCAGCTTTTGGCAATGTTCGATCCAACCGCAGTATACACTGCAGAACGATGTCACTACTATTACAGATAAACGAGGTTAAAGGCCAGTTCATAAAAAAATTATCTCTTCTCTGCATTCTCTTTTTTTCGACTTTTAGACCGGACTATGATGACAAAGCTGTTCTCTCCATTCTCTCCCTCATTTTACCCCGATCCCAGTTCCCGTTCTACCGAGATACAGGGGAAATATTGACAACGATATATAAATGGATATAGCCCAAAAACAGTGAAAGAGTGTGTGAGAGAGAGATATTTAAAGTGAGAAATTGTCTTCGCCAAAAATCTGATTTAGCGACCGAGTAATTTTCTCTTTTTTTAGCAATTAATATATTTAAGTCTGGGGTCGTTCTGATTAATATCATCACGTACTGGATAAAGTATTTCATCTGATTTTTCTCATTTTTTGTCGATCACTGGTGAACCGTGAAGTAATGGATAACTGTCGAAAAAGAGAAAGGTGATGAATCACTCGAATAAAGGACAGACCAAAATTAAATTACGTCAAGCTGTCAATAATCCACCTTAATTAATCAAGGACAATTTGTATCACAGGCAATGATCATATAACATTACTCATTCCAAGTTCTGCTTGGTGCGTTCTCAACATGGAGGATAACACAACAGTGAAGCTGTTCTCATTTCAATATCATCGTACAGGAAGATATTTATTTATTTATTTATTTATTTATTTATTTATTTATTTATTTATTAACGTATAACGCGCTTTTACTGAGGATCTATTCTCAACAACATTATCATCAATATTCGTGTACCCTGCCGTTGTCATGGTTACAGAATTTTCTTTCTTTTTTTTTTTCTTTTTTTGCAAGGTGCCTAAAGTCGCACCGATAACCCACTATCTCCCGAATACAGGATACTGGCCGCATTTAACAGACTTGCAGCTATCGAGCTCGGTATGGTTACAGAAAACCATTGTTAATTATTATTATTATTATTATTATTATTATTATTATTATTATTAACTATATTACCCGGCGCTGCCCGAGCACTTTATTGATTGTTTACTTGTAGGTATTTCATTACATGTTGATTAGGTGTAAAGCGAATTTTTGTAGATTCCATTATTGTGACGTTGACTGATACTTCACTCCCTTTCCACCCCCCGCCCAGTGAGGTGCACACACACATGAATCCA
Organism: Anabrus simplex; assembly: GCF_040414725.1. NCBI lineage: Eukaryota > Metazoa > Arthropoda > Insecta > Orthoptera > Tettigoniidae > Anabrus > Anabrus simplex. Next base: position 35,286,760 of record NC_090276.1, read on the forward strand.
TAATTTGGGCCATTTTGAACTTGTTCACCCCTTCTTACCCCGCAAGCCGATGGGCCCTGAACTTGGACTTAAACTACATACGGAGTGTCACTGTTCAACTCAGTGACACCGAAACCTGTGGATTTGATACTATTTTCGTTTATTTTTATATGCCATCCCCTCTCCACCTACACCCCTAGGGGTGGCTTGCTCCTAAAGTACTTTTCTTCCCAGACAGTCATATATGTGCAGAATCTCTCCTTGGCCTAGCCTACATTTACGCACATTCCTACTTCGAACACCAGGCCTGCATTCAACTGTAGAATCATTGAGCTGACTGTCCGGCTCATGGCTAAATGGTTAACGTGCTGGCCTTTGGTCACAGTGGTACCGGGTTCGATTCCCGGCAAGGTCAGGAATTTTAACCATAATTGGTTAATTCCGCCGGCACGGGGACTGGGTGTATGTGTCGTCCTCATCATCCACATCACGACGCGCGGGTCGCCTCTGGGTTTCAAATCAAAAGACCTGAATCTGGCGAGCCGAACATGTCCTCGGACACTCCCGGCACTAAAAGCCGTACGCCACTGAGCTGACTTTGCCACGGTTACAGTCATTCCTTCATCAGTTCCTAGAGCGGGGTAGTCAGATGCCAATATCTCCATAACGGTTGATTTTAGACCCTTAAAACATGGTTTCCGGGGCTCTACCGAGTTTTGTTCTTCGCGTCGCAATGCTTAAAATGAGTTTTGTCTCTTCCTTGTACGACAAGTTCGATATTAGTCCTATATTAGACTATGTTAATGTGCCAAAAGGCCTATATCTAGGGAATGGAGAGGACTGTTAAAATTTCTTGTACATGGGGTTAGCCGCAGCGTCCTAAAAGTTAAGTATACAAAATTTGGTTCAGATATGTGGAACGGTATAGATTTGTATAAGGAACAGACAGACAGACAGACAGACAGACATTCTGCTTTATATATAGAGATATTCTTTCACGACTGTTTGAGACCACGTTAAGCAACTCTCACACATTACTGGAAGCCTTTTTTTTCAGCCCAGAATCTTTGCATTCTTTCTCTGGTAACCCGTCCTATTTCCTCTGTCCATCACCAATTCAGTTTCTGTTCGTCATGAAAGCCTCTGAACCTTTCGATCACTGATCTGTACTTTGTTCGGTTTAGGATGTCTTCCCGATTTAGTCCAGACTTCTCAATATAAAAGCTCAAAGAAATAGGAATCGGCATGACTATGATTCGTTTATATTCAGAGTAGTGTGTGGTCGATTTTAGCGCAGATTAGAGTCATATGTACTTGTTTTCAAGCTCGAAACTTCCACCTGACACGAACACTGAAGAAATTGTTACATAAGTGTGATAATGTCACAACTCATTTCATAACGCGATATATTCAGAAACAGAGAACGGCATTTCACAGTAAGAGAACTAGCAAGGCTGATTGTTCTCCCTTGTACACGGAAAGATTTAAACTTTTCTATTTATTTTTTTCGCATACGAACTCTTAAATATTTCCTCCTTGTTCCAAGGAATAAATAACCAATTGAACCACTGAGGACGGCTATAAATGAATAAATAACACTGTAAAATTTGCTACGATCGCCGTATTTACAACGTGTATTCCCTACCTTGCATGCTGCTGTTCTCTTCGATCTTGTCCTCGCGGCATCATGCATTCCACTACTCCGCTTACCTGTGCTCTGCCTGCGCCATTCATCACGTGACTATGATGTCATCCTCTCTACGCTTCGCCTTCTCCGTTGTCTGTGCGCTGCGTGCTCACCTATTGGACACGTGATGATATGCTTCTCGAACTTGCTGGCTTGTAGCCTTCTCACCTTTCTAGATTTTTCTACACCGCTATATATTTCCCACTCCGCTGCTCCAGATTTGAGTCTGCTTTCGTCTCGGAATGGTGGAGCACCAAAATACCGTGCTACTTGTATTATGTCAATTCCATCTGGACTGTATATCTTCAAACTATTTGGTGAGCAAGATTTATCATTATTTGGACATTAATTTTTCATCCGGGCCATTTGCCTGCTGAACTTTTCTTCCGCCGACTTAATACCTTGTATTTTAAAAGTTTATATGAAAGACTGCACTTCTACACGAACTGCGCTACGGACAATATAAAATTATTTGTAATCACTTCAGTTGTCTTCTAAGACGTATGCCATTTGTAATTTCTGTTCTCGTAACATAGGAATACCAAGTGAAGAAAATCCTTTCCCCGTTCTGATCCTTATCCCAATTCCCTTTCCCCTTCCTCTCGTACTTCTTTCCTTTCAGGGTTTGCTCCCACTTTTCTTACTCTGTTTCTGTATGTATTCATTGTACGCTTGTATTTGTTTCAGTAGGCTTTTCTTACATGCACTTCGGAAATTCTATTTGTAAATGTGGCACACTTTTCTGATTTTCTCAAGTTTTACATATTTATCGTTCACCACTTGTTAAAATTTGTCTTCGATTTATTTATCTTGTTACTATGTTTGATTGTTAAATACATTCTATTCACATTGTTAATTATTGCCATTCCTATTGCCCTAGCTCCTTCTTACTGCGCGTTTCCATGGTTTAATCATTTATTATTATTATTATTATTATTATTATTATTATTATTATTATTATTATTATTATTATTATTATTCATACTATATTATATCACTTCAGTTGATACTATTTGTTTATCGCACGCTATCTCACTACAGTATTTGGTATTCAGAGCTCCCTGCGGTATTGGTAATCATATATACACCACAGTAAGATAGCAGACCTCCATCACAACAAATTCAAGAATAATTCCATAGAAAATTATTGGCTACTACAACATGGTTAAACAGACGCTCACGTCCCATATTCCCTATCTATTTTTTTCCTAGACTTTTCTTAAATTATTGAAAAGAAATTGGAAATTTATTGAACATTACCCTTGGTAAGTTATTCCAATCCCTAACTCCCCTACCTATAAACGAACATTTGCCCCAGTTTGTCCTCTTGAATTCCATCTTTATCTTCATATTGTGATAGTTCCTACTTTTAAAGACAGAACTCAAACATATTCGTCTACAGATGTCCTCCCACGCCATTTCTCCACTGACAGCTCGGAACATACCACTTAGTCAAGCAGCTCGTCTCCTTTCTCCCAGTTCTTCCCAGCCCTAACTTTGCAACATTTTTGCAAGGCTGCTCTTTTGTCGGAAATCATCCATAACAAACCAAGCTGCTTTTCTTTGGATTTTTCCACTTCTTGAATCAAGTAATCCTGGTGAGGGTCCCATACACTGAAACCATACTCCAGTTGGGGTCTTACCAGAGACTTATATGAATTCTCCTTTACATCATCACTACAACCCCTAAATACCCTCATAACCATGTGCAGAGATCATATTTATGTGATCACCCCAATGAAGATTTTTTCTTAAATTAACACCTAGGTACTTACAATGATCCCCTAAAAGGAACTTCTACCCCATCAACGCAGTAATTAAAACTGAGAGGACTTTTCCTATTTTTGAAACTCACAACCTGACTTTTAACCGCGTTTATCATCATACAATTGCCTGCTGTCCATATCACAACATTATCGAGGTCATTTTGCAGTTGCTCACAATCTTGTAACTTATTTGTTATTCTGTACAGAATAACACTTTGATTGTTCTCGCGTGTATACTGAGTTAAACTCTTCTATTTATTTTATCGTATAAGACCTCAAAAATATGTCCTTGTTCCGTGGAATAAATAACAAATTGAACCACCAAGGACGGCTATAAATGAATAAATCACACTGTAAAATTCAAGAATAATTCCACCGAAACGTACAGTCTACTACAAAATTGTTAAGCAGTAGATGAGTAGCTGGTTATCAATTTCAAAGATAGAGTTCTCCATTATCACTGAGATCAGTGGTATTCCAGGATACCAATAATAATTTATTTAATGCGCACAATGTGCAAAGAATTAAATTACATAAATCCTCAATGCAAAACTTTACGAGTGATTCCAATCGTTGTTTGCAACTTGACACAGTGTGTGCCACACCTCCACCAGACCCCGTTCGGACCCGGTTTATGATAATGCTGTATGTTACATAACTTATTATTATGAATATCCAATACAAATGAACCCTATTTCACAAAGTATTTTAGGGTTATATTTGAAACATCCAATTATAAGTTAAACATAATGATGGTGGTTTACAGAACCAGTTTACGAAAGATGTGATGAAAGAAAATTAGGAAATATTTGTTAACAGCATTTCTGTATGAAAATATGGTACAGTGGTTGTGAAAGTTGAATATTACAGCAGTTCAAATGAGAGTCCAAATCAAATCTTGCTCTTGCAAACACAGGACAATCAAAAATTCAAAGATCAACAGTTTTAGTAGACCCCCCAAAAGCAAGAATAATCACCTGTCAAAATAAATTTAAAACTTTCAAAATATGATTTGAAATTTGCATAGCCTGGCATAAATTGAGATAACTCAAAATTTGGCACGAAAAGTTTGCACTGAAGTCGGTTGTGAACTGTGAGAAATATGGGGAGTTCTTCTAATAACGGATCAATTTGAAGCAGAGGTCCAAAGAAGGTTCCATTGATTCAAGATCCGTTCTTTGATTTGTCTTCCTGCATAGCATAATGTGAACTGCCATACATGACTTCAAGATTTGACTGAGTAGCAGCTGTTGCTAGTTGATGAGCTCTCTCGCTTCCAATGGATCCAATTACATAACTTACAATGAAACTCATGAACCTTGTCAGTAGGTGCCGCAGATCATATCCACCTTGAAAGCACTTGCAATTTTATCATGGCTTCGGTCGAGTAGAAATCTTCCCAGATGTCGGCATTCTTCGACCGTAGGTCTCGAATCAGATGTGCATACGAGTTGTGGCTGGGAGTAACGACTGTATTCTTTTTCCTTCACATAAAATTCCTGTATGGATAACTTGTATACAAGGCAGGAAGGGAAATATTTGGGAAGACTTAGTGCACGTTTCAGGTGGTAGTTTGCCTTCAACTTTTCAATCTTTTCTAGTTGGCTTGGACTTAAATGTTCCCAAATGTTTTCCGAGTCATATGTTGCTATAGGGGTAATTTTTAGGTGAAATACTTTCATCGCTGTTTCTTAAGATAAGTTTCTCAGATGCTTAATGTCAGACATTAATTTCATGACTGCAATTTAGACGGTCTGTGAGTTGAAGGGTGAATACATTACACATAAAAAGCCTTAAAGAAACCAGAAAATTTCTGGATATCAACTGCACATCATCTTTATCGATTATTCCAAAGCTTTTGACACCATCAGAAGAACCATACTTTTAGAAAAATTGGACTAAAAACTATCTGGTATCGCTCAATAGGAACTTACTGCTAAACAATCCAATAGAAATAGATTATGGCATAATAGAAAATCGAATAATTTGAAACAAACAATCGAGGTATTACAGGGAGACCCAGTAAGTCCACTACTATTCATTATTATACCGGGCGAGTTGGTCGTGCGGTTAAGGGCGCGCAGCTGTGAGCTTGCATCCGAGAGATAGTGGGTTCGAACCCCACTGTCGGCAGCCCTGAAGATGGTTTTCCGTAGTTTCCCATTTTCACACCAGGCCTTCACATAAGGCTTGCCTTATTTAAGGCCACGGCTGTTTCCTTCCCATTCCTAGGCCTTTCCTATCCCATCATCGCCATAAGACCTATCAGTGTCGGTGCGACGTAAAACAAATAGCAAAAAGAACTATTCATTACTGCAACAGCAGATATAGTAGATTCGGTAAACCAGGAAAATGTCAAACTATTAATGTACGCTGATGATATAATCTTGACATCAACGTCACAGAAGGAACTTCAGGAATCATTCAATTAAATAGTAGGTTAGTCAAATAGAAATGAGCTGAAGCTGAATTTACAAAATACTGTTTCCTTAACATTTAGAAGAGGGGGGGGGGGCACATTGAGTCTTCTTTATTTGGAGACCGAGAACTGAAGTCCGTAAAATAATTTCTGGATATCAATGCCTTTTGCTTTCGGCAAGTTAAAGAAATCCTCCAAGAAGAATATTATTTCACCCAGTGTACCTTAATTTGTTCCTTAATATATTTTTAATATTATTTCTTTTCCTTCCCTACATTTTAAATGTTAGAAGTTTATTCGTGGCAAAATACGGAAAAATTCGATCGTGTTGCTGGAGATAGAGAAGCACTTACCAATGAGATAACCAGCACCCTGGATACAGGGTAAGGAACACGAAATATTAAGGAAGAAGAAGAAGAACAATGAAGGCAATTAATAACTAGATGCGGGAGAAGAATATCTTTACGTCGCACCGACACAGGTAGGTTTCATGGCGATTACGGGATATTAAAGAGCTTGGATGGGAAGGAAGCGGCCATCAAGTACATCAAGTACAGCCCCAGCAGTTTCCTGATGTGAAAATGGGGAAACAATGGAATACCATCTGCCAACAGTGGAGTTCGAACCCACTATCTCCAGAAATCAAGCTCACAGCTACGCGATCCTAACCGCACGGCCAACTTGCTTGGTGGAGAAGAAGAAAAAAGAACACCAACTCACGACTGTGATGAACACATTTAACCACTGAGTAAACGAACGTAGGTGAGTCAAGAGTCTGAATCGTATTAGTTTAAACTAAGATTAAGTTATAAAGTACCGAGCGCGTAGTAAGCATTCAAACATGCGTGCATTGTGCCGTATGTCTTTTTGTGGGGTGGAGTTCCACGCCTGTTGCACTTGGTCAGACAAATCAGCAGTGGTTAATGTTGGTATTGGATGACGCTGGATTTATTATCCCATAATGTCCCGTACCTACTCAATGGGCGAAAGGTCTGGGGATCTTGCAGGCCACGGCAGCTGGTCGACACTCTGTAGAATACGTTGGGTGACAGCAGTGGCAGGAGGACGAGCTTTATCCTGTTGGGAAAAAAAACTTCCTTGTATACTGCGAATGAATGGCAGCACAACGGGCTCAGTCACCAATCTGACGTACAAATCCGCGGGCAAGGTTCTTGGGTTGACAACGAGAGTGCTCCTGCTGTCAAATGAAATCGCTCCCCAGACCGTAACTTCTGTTATAGGTACAGTGTGTCGACACCGCAGACAGATTGGTTCCACGCGCTCACCTGGTGTCCTTCTTACCAACATACGGTCATCAGTGGCAACAAGACAGAAAGGGAGAACACAACACAACAGATCTCCACTCCACCCTCCAATGAGCCCTATCTTGAGACCACTGAAATATCAGATGGCATTGATTCGGAGTTAGTGGCATGAAGGTTACAGGATATTTGGCTCGGAATTATCCTTAAAGTAATTGACTTGTTACAGTTCACGGTGTCACTCTGGTGCCAACTGAATCTCTGACGGCTACTGCAGATGCAATAGGATCCACCACAGCCATGCGGCGAGTACGGCGGTCTATCCTCTCCGTAGTGGCCGCGTGTAACCGGAACCTGGTCTTCTTGAGACAAAGCCTTCCCGTGACCATTGTCGTCAATATCGATGCACTGTAGATCAGTGGCAAAGCGTGCTAGTTTCCACTGATAACAGTTTGAAAATATAAAAATCTAGTACTCTTTAATATTAATATATATTTGTTTCTTCACCGGGACGTGCCGCCAGACCTCTATTGCTGCAGATAGCCATCGTCAAAGCAAAGAGAGAGAGACTGTTACCAACTCCAGGCAGTGGATACAAGTCGAATCCCTTCTAACAGCTAGGCGAGTATTACTGCGGCTGCGCCAAGCAAAGCCCTTCTCCCCCCGACAATGAGATATACCATCGTACGTTCTCTCGTCATGTTACCACAATGCAAAGTGGTAACGAATATTTAAAACGTTGATGCTGAGCAGTTCTATCCGTTCATTCCGCCGCGTCTAATGTTCACTGTTATAATTTGCGGTAATTATTGTTTTCGGTATAATACGATGTGACGTTGATTGTTAAAGTGTGAATTTATATTTAATTTGTCTTAGGTAAAGATAGCATATACTGTAGTACTGCACAGATGTTTTAACGTTAAAATGAGTGCTGTCACTTGCACCTCGAAAATAAGTGTGTTGGTGGGCCCAGAATGCTCATGTATAACGGAAAGTTTAATGAACACACAAATTTCCTTAGGAAACTTTGAAGATAAAGGAAAACATAAGTGATAAATTTAGACACACGCTTTCTCTTAAGACTTTAATCAAGGAATAGAAAAGAACAGTACGATAGTTTCATGACTCGTGGTACAGAGATCTGAATTCGGTTATTTTGTTATGCAAAAATTAATAAAATGTATTGTTGGCCGTTGTTTTCCATTTTCCTCAGGAACGAATGCTTGGAATGGAGAATTTATAGAGTTTTAAAGAGACGCCATGAGGTGTCTGAAGCACACATCAACACTGTTGTCGATTCGATTCAATCGGAAGGTCCAGAATAGAGTACAGCTTACAGGAAGAAGGTGCGAGTGACAATATACTCTCAAGGAGGAGTGTGGTAACACGTTTCAAAACGTCACGCGTCGCCACTGCTGTAGATACATCCCTGCCAAGTCTTTCTGCAATATCTCGAAAAAACATCCTCCTTCTTGTAGTATTGTTACATGGCCTCGTTCAAACTCAGCAAGCAGCTGATACCGCCTTCTTCGTCTACTCACAACGTCAACACCGGAAGATGACTAACGCCCTCGAAGTGTGCAGTGCGTAATTAAAGCAAACTCGTATTGCAAGATCATAATGGCACTACTAGCGCCACTCTTCGTCGACTAGAGCGCAAATTTGAATAGTCCTTATATTTCAGATATGCAAACATGCCACCCGAATTTTATTTATCTACCACAAATCCTTAGTGTTAGGATTTCTTTTTCCGCTAGGGAAGTTAGGTTTTACATTAAAATTTTAATGCGTTTATATGGAGGTAAACAGTATTTTAAACGTATCTGACTCTTTCTGATTAGGGCTCCAGAAGATTTCTCTATGAAAGGAAAGTTGCAATATTTGACAAACATTGCACTGATGTCTTCGCAATGATGTGTTGTTTTCCTTTTAACGACTCACTGACACAGACAGATCTTATGGTGGCGATGGGATAGGATAGGAAGGAAGCGACCTTGGCCTTAATTAATTTTGCCTGGTGTGAAATTGGTAAACCACGCAAAATCGTCTTCTGGCACTGGGGATCGAACTCTCTATCTTCCGATTGCAACCTCTCGGTGATGATATGTGTCTTCCGTTCGTATATTCCTTGGTTGTTACAACGTTACGTATACAAAGTACACAGAGTACATTGAACAGCCTACAGCATAATTTTCTGCCAGCATAATTTACCATTCTCATTATCGCGATTGACTGACGGCAGTATATTAAATTATATCCTACGGCACACATTAAATATTAAAGCGAGCCGTACAGTTAGCAAGTAAGGGAAATTCTGTACGACCTGCTTTGAGATTTTGACTTACGAGTGAGGTCTTTACGATGAGGACGGAATTTCGAAACAGATAATTTATTTGTTTCAAATTAAATTAATGTAATTATAAATAACTAGCGGACACATACTGCTCCGCGGCGTTCGTTATACACTGACTGACAGAGCAAATGCAACACCAAGAAGGAGTGGTTCGAAAGGAATGAAAGTTGGGGAAAAAACAGAGACGGCACGGACGAATAATTGATGTTTATTTCAAACCGATATACAGGTTACACAATGCGCACGGCATCGACACAGTAGGATGTAGGACCACCGCGAGCGGCGATGCACGCAGAAACACGTCGAGGTACAGAGTCAATAAGAGTGCGGATGGTGTCCTGAGGTATGGTTCTCCATTCTCTGTCAACCATTTGCCACAGTTGGTCGTCCGTACGAGGCTGGGGCAGAGTTTGCAAACGGCGTCCAATGAGATCCTACGCGTGTTCGATTGGTGAGAGATCCGGAGAGTACGCTGGCCACGGAAGCATCTGTACACCTCGTAGAGCCAGTTGGGAGATGCGAGCAGTGTGTGGGCGGGCATTATCCTGCTGAAACAGAGCATTGGGCAGCCCCTGAAGGTACGGGAGTGCCACCGGCCGCAGCACATGCTGCACGTAGCGGTGGGCATTTAACGTGCCTTGAATACGCACTAGAGGTGACGTGGAATCATACGCAACAGCGCCCCAAACCATGATGCCGCGTTGTCTAGCGGTAGGGCGCTCCACAGTTACTGCCGGATTTGACCTTTCTCCACGCCGACGCCACACTCGTCTGCGGTGACTATCACTGACAGAACAGAAGCGTGACTCATCGGAGAACACGACGTTCCGCCATTCCCTCATCCAAGTCGCTCTAGCCCGGCACCATGCCAGGCGTGCACGTCTATGCTGTGGAGTCAATGGTAGTCTCCTGAGCGGACGCCGGGAGTGCAGGCCTCTTTCAACCAATCGACGGGAAATTGTTCTGGTCGATATTGGAACAGCCAGGGTGTCTTGCACATGCTGAAGAATGGCGGTTGACGTGGCGTGCGGGGCTGCCACCGCTTGGCGGCGGATGCGCCGATCCTCGCGTGCTGACGTCACTCGGGCTGCGCCTGGACCCCTCGCACGTGCCACATGTCCCTGCGCCAACCATCTTCGCCACAGGCGTTGCACCGTGGACACATCCCTATGGGTATCGGCTGCGATTTGACGAAGCGACCAACCTGCCCTTCTCAGCCCGATCACCATACCCCTCGTAAAGTCGTCTGTCTGCTGGAAATGCCTCCGTTGACGGCGGCCTGGCATTCTTAGCTATACACGTGTCCTGTGGCACACGACAACACGTTCTACAATGACTGTCGGCTGAGAAATCACGGTACGAAGTGGGCCATTCGCCAACGCCGTGTCCCATTTATCGTTCGCTACGTGCGCAGCACAGCGGCGCATTTCACATCATGAGCATACCTCAGTGACGTCAGTCTACCCTGCAATTGGCATAAAGTTCTGACCACTCCTTCTTGGTGTTGCATTTGCTCTGTCAGTCAGTGTAAATAGGTCAGATAACTCGTCGTAGTCATCTTGTTTTGCCTGCCCTTTTCAGTAGTTTTATGAACATATAATACCGATACACAATAAGTGATTCTTTCGTAATTTCATTCATAACACTTCTTTCCACACAATATTCCCTGTGCTTCGACCATTCGGCCATATCTGGACCTAAATATTTTCAAAAGATCTCGTCCGAGATAGTGAAACACACGATTGGCAGTGACTGAATACTGGTTCGGGTAAGTAGACACCCACTTTTTCAAGAGTTTGTCCCTGCTCTTTATTAATGGTCGTACAGAAGGTTAACCGAATTGTTACCTTCCTGTCTGTGCGTAGCCGACTGTTTTCTATTAGCAGCATTTAAGTTATTGGACACGTTCTGCCATCTATTGAGTATATTTAGAAGCCGGAGAAGGTCAGAGAACCAATCTAGCAAATGAGCGGCACAGCTGACAGGTCGATTAAGGGAACTGGAAATGGTAAGTGATTTTATATACCTTGGGTCTACCATCTGTGATACCGGAAGCTCTGACAAAGAGATTAGGAGACGTATCGCCTTAGGACGTGTTGCCATGAGCAAACTCACAAAAATATAGCAGAGCAGAGCAATAACAAACAGTACAAAGATTAGACTAGTTGATTCTCTTGTGTTCTCTCTCTTCCTTTATCGTTCCGAGACCTGGACTTTCAAGGCAAGACATAAGTACCGTATCGACGCCTTTCAGATGTAGTGAAGAAGGATTCTCCGTGTACCTTGGACGGAAAGGACAACAAATTCATCTTTTATTCAAGGACTGACTACCTCTTCTCACGGCATAAGGAGAATCGTCCTATTCTTCGGACATATTATAAGAAGACGGGATAGTAAAAATCTGGAGAAGTGTATCATTGAAAGCAAAGTTGTCGGCAGAAGACTACGAGGAAGGATATCGAGCAGGTGGATTGATAAAGTTCTGCGTACCACCGATCTGACTTTTCAGCAGGTTTTAAGAGATTGGTTGATGGACAATGGCGAATGAGACCAAATGATGATTTTACAGCAAGACAGAACCTCTCACAGCGTCAATTAAGAAGAGACGGCTACTATTTTGCGATCATCTCTTGAATATGACTGATGATCCACTAACAAAAAGAATATGGAATTTTATTCAATCTAAGGCAACAAGGCTGAGATGGTTCCAGGAATGTGAAAAAGATCTGAGGCAGATTGGTATTTCAGACCAAGAAATTCCTGACAGGAACGCATTCAGGAGGTTGGTGAACAAATATCAAGGTTTCAAAATGGCATCAACTTCGAGAAGACGGAGAGGACTTTTGTCTAAAGAGCATAAACAGGCACTGGTTGCTGGGCTCAGAAAATAGTGGCAGGAAGTCAATGCTGGGACAAGAACAAGACCTAGACACTAAAATGAAGTTGGTTGTTACCACGCAGTCGATAGAGGCTCAACTCGATGTATTAAAAAAGAATGAAAGTGTTAATCGCTTAGCAACCACTAAGTACAGAATGTATTGCGTGCTTGGTTAATCCTTCGCCTGCGATTATTGTAATGGTCATTTAGAGATTTGATTTTATTGCATCTTGAAAATGAGTATATTTCCGTTAAATGCAAGATTTCCCCTCTACTATTGAGACGATTTGTAAGATTTTGCTACAAACCGCATTAACTCCCTCTGGTTTAAGAGCTTGAGTTTTGAGAAACATACACATCAGAGTTTTATATATATTCTGATTCTTCAAGACACAGATCGCCTACGTTTGATGCATGCATTGAATAAGAGATTGATAGGGCTGTAATACGAAGGTTGGAACTTAAATAGTGGCAACTATTTATTTACATCACATACAAAAGTGTTACATGTTAGCAACCTTTACTGTTCCTCAATGTAGTCACCAGCGTTGTGTATAACCCGTTGCCAGCTATGTGGAAGTCGTAGTATACCTTCAGCAGAGCCTGATCAGTTGATGGTGCGAATGGAGCGGATCACTGCCTGTCGAATCTCTGCAACAGTTCTGAAGCAAATGTTCACGAATAGTCTGGTTTCGATCACTGTCCACTAATGCGGCAAGAGCATGCACTTATTCTTCACTTGTAGGACGACCTGCCCGATGAATGTCCGCCACAGTTTGCCGACCATCGTTGAGGCTTTTACCCAACGTGCCACTGTTCTGAAAGGCAATGCAGATTCCCCACAAGCCTCTTGAAGACCTTGATGACACTGTCGTGCTGTACGACCTCTGGCACATTCAGTCTTGATCCAACTCCGTTGTTCCTGTTTGGAAAACATAGTGACAACATTACGTTAGACCGCTAGCTCACACGTGACTGTGTTTCTCTCGCTTGTGCGCACGCAGGTGATGTGGGAAGGGCGAGTCCATTTGCTCTGAGGTATCAGCGACAATATTAGATTCCGTTGCATAGCGTCTTCACAGCAGTGCTGCCACTATTTAAGTTCCAACCCTCGTGAAACATAAAATTATTGTTTTCTGAAGTAGCTTACAGTCCAATAAGGTACCAGAGTCATAAACATGACCCTCTGATCCTGGATTAATGAAGGATTTTTTATATACTGTGATATATGCGATATTTATCTGTTGGAATTGAATTAACCTATACATTAGTCTGTTTTGTGTTGGTGGCAGATCGCTTGATCTGCGAATACAGAGACGAACCACAACGCTGCAATCAGGCAGAGAAACAATTCAAAAAGGTTAAGTTAGCTGTTCCTTGATTCATGATCTCTCTGATTATCCGTGTTTACGTTACGGTGAATCGGAGATCAACCAATCAGAGACGATCTGTAGTAAAACAGTGCACAAACTAATTGCAGTACGCTAAAGTGTCATTTGAGTACGGGAAGAAAGCAATTACGTCACTGTATGAAATAAAAAATATGCATCACAATAAAGAAAATTCGCGAATGAAGTCAGTCTTAATGTTATAATGTTTACATCTGAACAGCTGATCAGCTGCCATTAGTTCATTCGAGTTCGAGTTCGAGTTCGAGTTCGAGTTCGAGTTGAGTTTGGTTTAGTTTAGTTCAATTGAGTTGTTTTCGTTTCTTCGTTTGTTTTTGCATTGTGTACATGTTGTCGACGTTTCTTTATCATGGTAACTGATGTACTCCTATATCAGTCTCACCGGGAAGCTAAAATTAGCGTGGCCCAGACGATAGAGCGCTGTCCTTCTGACCCAGCTTGGCAGGTTCGATCCTGGCTCAGTCCAGTGGTATTTGAAAGTGCTAAAATACGTCAGCCTCGTGTCGGTAAATTTACTGGCACGTAAAAGAACTTCTGTGGTACTAAATTTCGGCACTTCGCCGTCTCCGAATACCGTAAAAGTACTTAGTGGGGCATAAAGTCAATAACATTATTATTAATATTATTATTATACGAATTTGGCCATTTATGGACCGCATAGAACTTAAGGCTTCATGGCCTTTCTTCTCTTCTCTTCCCAAAACTTCATTCTTTCGTTTCTCATCTTCCTCTCGTCTTCGGAAATGATCCTTTTTGGCCTCCGTTTAAGAGGTTTCTCTTCAAATTATTTTAGACTATCGACTCTTCTTCTGAACTCTCTTCTGTTGCGGATCATCTGCAGTGTAATCCCAACTTCTTCCGCATCCTTCTTCTACCCATTTGGAGGTGGTCGTTAACACCACGATGTATTTGAAGATCTTCTTGGTCAGAGCCGGTATTATAATCGAGGTTTAAACTGTTGGTTCAGTTTAAACTTCGGTTTATCTGTTGATCGCGTATTATAAAATGTAATCTTAAGTTTAACTAGAGATTAATTTTACTGCCACTCATCTACCGTTTAAACTGAAGTTTAAGAATACATAACCTTATAACATGGCAGAACGAATGGTTCTCGAGGATATTTTTGAGGTGTTTGAAGAAATACTAAGCGATGATGAAGAAGAGGTTCAAATTATTGAACAACCATGGGCACCACGAGATTTTCGAGCAAGGGCATGTCACTTCCATAATGGATTGAAACAGAGTTTTTAAATAGGTTTAGGCTTAAAAAACAGTGTTTCATAACCCTGTTTCAGCAAACTGGTGCTAGAATAAAACATGCAACTAAAAGGTAAGAATGTAAAAATGACTTTCTGAACCATTTGAAATTCAAAAGTGTAAATTTTAGAAAATAAAGTAACTTCCTTCTGTTTTAGAAATCACGCTGTAGAACCCCTCAATCAGCTACTACTGTAATATCATTGCAGTTTTATACTCCCGGTAGTATGTTTATTACAATGGGAGAGTTGGGAGGAATTCATAACACCAGTGTTTCACAGACTATATATATATATATATATATATATATATATATATATATATATATATATATATATTTCTGTACTAATTGCACAAGCAATTCTATTTCCTTACTTACAAGTAATATTAAGACAATGCTTATTGTTTGTATCTGTCATTTTCCCTAAAAGAAGTAAACAAAACATTTTCGATAGTCATCTTTTCTTGCAAGTCACTGCTAAACATTATCGATAGTCATTTTTTCTCGCAAGTCACTGCTACCTAGATCGTATATTTCCTTCTTTTCCTTAGTTTAACTTATGCCGGTTATTATAAGACTCAGCGTCGGTTGAAACTCAAGTTACAGTTTAACTCAATCTTCAGTTTAAACCTTCATTATAACACAGGCCCTTAGTCGTTTGACATCCATTCTTGCAAGGTGTCCGTAGAATTTCAGCCTTCGTTTCCACATTGTGTCCATGATCTCTTCTGTGTACTCGTAGAGCTCCTCATTCCTCCTCTTCTTCCAAGTCCCATCACTAGTCTTCTATGGTCCCAGAATTTTCCTTAGAATCTTCCTTACCTTCTTTTCGAGCTTTTGTGGTTTCCCCTCCTTTTATTTAAAAGCATGCTCTCTGAAGCGTACAATACTTCCGGTTTTATTACTGAATTATAATGTCAGATTATTATTATTATTATTATTATTACTGTTCCGAGGTATCTGTGGAACAGCAGAGGTGAAAGAAGGTGCGGGGGTGAACAGGTCTCAAAATGCGAAATTAAAGTTAAGGTAAAATTTAACAAGGTTATATTTTCTTTTCAAGATTAAGAAATAACAAAGAGAACAGGTACTCAGTAGCCGAAACACAATTCGAAAATGTACAATTGCAGTGATTACAGGATTTGGGCTCCGAGAGCCAGACACACATTTCTTGAGCTATAAGCCCAACTTTACGATATACACAATTCAACAAAGGGGCACAAGACCCCTATCATGCCCAGGAGCACTTGCTCCCAATTACACAGTAAAGCCTCCTCGAGGCGCGCAGGAAACAAAAATGTTTAGAAAGAGCAACCTGCTCTTAAGTATGAGCCTATCCAAGGCCACACCAAACTCCACTTTCAAGTTGTCCTCCAAGGACATGAAAACAGGGGTAAAAATACCCAACCTACTGAGGCCTATTAAGTAAAGAAACAGAAATATTACATGGCCTCGACAATACCAATTTGAAAGGAGGCGAAGCTGCACTCCTAATACACTTTATATAAAACCTACTTGGCACTAGGCCGTTACTGCAAGGGCTAATCCCATACTAAAGAGGTGACTGTTAGAAGGAAACAATTTACATTACGTTAAGGAAGAATTGGTTGAGAAAAATAAGTTCACCTCAATGCAATATGAGTGGGAGCTCGAGAGGGTTAAGCACTCTCTATCCCAATATGTAGTTTAAAAGATAGAATAGATACTAAGTGTCTTTACATTTTAGGGGAAAGGTTACATGGTGGAAAAGCTTCGGACCGGCCCCGAGAGTTAAACTGCTGAGCTAGCAAGAAAAGATGTTATTAAACGGCCATTACCTTATGGATGAACTGCTGCCCGAAGAAAGAGGCGCTTCCCGCCCCCTGCTATGTACTTTATGCACTGATAGATGTTACTGAAGTGGCGTGGAGACCCGAAAATAAGCAGTTTATAAACCCTCGCGGAAAGTTCGAGGCGTTTCAGGAATGAGAACACCCTCCCACAAGAATTTTATTGGTTAGGGTTAAGCAACATATCCAAGTTGAAGAAGATACACCTGATTGGTCATAAATTAATTAAAGAAATTCGGGATTGGCTAAATTCAAACCGGGCGGAAGGAAGGGGTTAATATTGCCAACATAAACAATAACTGAAAGAAATTTAACAAAGAACAAACTTATAAACACAAAATTTCTTCAAAAACATAGTTCTTTCACTTCACACTAGGGTGCATAATTGTATTTCTTCAGTAGTGCCATCTGGAAGAGAATGTCCACACTTCTTACTACAGGCAAAACAAAAATACATCGAAAACGACCCAGTTCAGAAACTTCAAAATTTCCAAGTAGTGACATCTTCTGAGAAACTTGAAAATGAACACAGTAGATAAGGTTCCGGCTTCCTCCAGAAGAGGAGTTTCAACTGGCGCAAAGTTCGAATTAGCGACGTGGAGGTGTACCACCCGGTACAATTATTATTATTATTATTATTATTATTATTATTATTATTATTATTATTATTATTATTATTATTATTATTATTATTATTATTATTATTATTATTATTTCTAAAATCAGCTTCATTGGTGCTTACTATTTCTAGCCTGCTGATCGGCTAGAGGGCCTCCAGATATTCGAAAACCACGTAATCATTTCTGGCTGGGAGTCGAACCTGGGATCTCAGGATAAAAGTCAGGAAAGCTATACCTACACTACAGAGTTGGATCATCAGATAGATACGCTAAATGCATTTTCTCGTAAACCCATCTTCCTGTACAAAGTAAGTTACGACGCAAGAAACAATATTATTACATAAAAGCATTGTAGATGTAATCGCTCCCGCATTATCGATGAAGTGTTGAGTTCTCCAGAAGCTAACAGCCAAGTAATATGCTCCGATATGTCGATAAGGCGAGATTCAAGTCCCACGGGGTTATATAACACAAATTTGTAGCCATCAATCACGTCCAATGGAACACTGCTTGCAGTAGATGATAAATCATCTTCAGATGAGTATTTTGGACTACTTTTCTTCAATCCACCGTTGCATTCAAGCGGATAATATAGAACATTCTCATCCAGTTGACTTGGGTTCCATTACCGGTTCTGTTACGAATTTCACATTTATTTCATGGTCAATAATTATGAGTACTTTTTTTCTGGATTATCACTAACAAGAGAATTGCATATCAACCGTTTAAAGGGAACCGGGAAGTCTGGAGCGATAGAAAAATGTAATTTTCCATATGTAATTACTAGAGCCCGGATTTTTATGCATTAATAGGTTAGAGTGCAAACTTACTGACGCAAATAGCAAGTACAGTCTACCTTCACAACGACTATGCTATGGGGCTTGCATAAAGTTTAGGGGTACGGCCCATTAGAACCTCTATAATTTATGTTACTCTTGCTACATTATGGAAGAGCGGGTGGCAGACACTTCCTACTAACCAAATTAGTTTGCAATCTAACCTATTACCGCAAAAAAAACGGGCTTTAGTAATTACATATCTCAGAAACTAAAAGGGGGTTTTCTGAACGTTCGTTTGATATATTCAGAATACATTCATCATTATTTGGGTAGAATATGAAGCTTCTATTGGCCCACTGGGATGAAAAAGCAAGTAGAGCTGTGTCGTGAACGACCTCAGCAAATGGCAAACCCACTACTTTCCTCCAGGATGGAGAGTGCACGACTCATAATCAGTTAGTCGTGTAACCATGGGAGTAAAATGTTTGTCCAGTGATCTCTGAGCAAATTTTGCTTGAATTTTGTTGGGTTTAATTGGCAATTTTGAATCTCTAGTGATTAATTTGCGGAGAGATAGCAATATCGGTATACAAAATGGACAGCAATCAAGTGATAAAATTTGTCAAACTATATCGAGAGGCAGAGTATTCATGGAGTTTTAATAATCCAGCCTACAAGGAAAGAAATGTGAGAAAAATTTTGTACATATACAGCCGAGGATATGAACAGTGCTTGTACATGTCCTAAAAATGTACCCGAAGAAAGTAACATAACTTAAGTAACATAACTTAGGCGTCCAGACAGGAAATGGTAGAAATATCTAAACGTAAAACGAGACGATCCTCGTCAGAAGAGTTTTACAAAATGAAAGTCTTGTGGGTTCAACATTAAAGAAGCATTCTGGACATAAAATCTTCAGCAAATCTTCGTCAAAAGCTAAACACTTGACTTCCTAGTTCTGTCCTTTTTGTTTGATTGTCTTTTTTTAACAATTGGCTTCACGTCGCACCGACACATACAGGCCTTTTGGCGACGATGGGATAGGAAAGGGCTAGGAGTGGAAAGGAAGCGGTCGTGGGCTTACTTAAGGTACAGCCCCAGCATTTTCCAGGTGTGAAAATGGGAAACCATGGAAAACCATCTTCAAGGCTGACGACAGTGGGATTTGAACCCACTATCTCCCGAGTGCAAGCTCACAGCTGCGCGCCCCTAAAAGCACGACTCTGTCCTTTTTCCCCAAGTGTATTCCACTAATTCTTCCAATTTCAAAACGCCTTCCCAGGTTTTCATTTTGAAACATTAAACGCTGCCGACAGTGAGGGTCGAACCCACTATCTCCCGGATGTAAGCTCATAGATGCACGGCCCTACCCGCAAGGCCAACTCACCCGGTACGGTAGGATTCTTATGTGATATTCTTGTCGAAAACGTTAAGCCCTAGTATGTCACTCCGCCCACACCATTACTCTCAGAAATAGGCAATTATGCTGAATAGTACATTCGGGTTTTCACCTTGGCAGTAAACACAAATATATCTGTTAACAGACACTGACACATGAAATTCGGCCTCGTCGGACCGAATAACGAGTTGTTCCAAGTCAGAATCTTTTTTTCAGAAGCT
Source organism: Anabrus simplex (assembly GCF_040414725.1). Taxonomy (NCBI): domain Eukaryota; kingdom Metazoa; phylum Arthropoda; class Insecta; order Orthoptera; family Tettigoniidae; genus Anabrus; species Anabrus simplex. Next base: position 35,306,619 of record NC_090276.1, read on the forward strand.
GCGGCCATGTGTTAGCCAGTTGAAGGCGCCGATTGAAATCATCTTCACTTAGTGCATCTATAATAATCTCTGTCAGTTAGGGTACAGGCTTGAGTCAATCGTGATGTTCTGAACACTGGTTCGCTTGATACCTAGCGTGATCGATAGCCAAAGTTACTACTTAGATTTGTGAGTGGAACGTGCTACAATTTCTCACCCACACGTTCTTGATTCTGTTGTACACAAACTTATACCTGGGTTAACAAAACCTTCCTGTTGCATCGAACAGTTTGTTTATCCGAATGATTGTATGCACTTTCGTTTTCTGGAGGTCTACAACAGTTTAGTCACTTGGCGTCTAACATTGGAAGCATTTCTCCGCACAAAATACAATCGAATATATTGCACTCATTTCTCCAAACAGAGTGTCGCTTTTGCCGTTTTCTTTAACAATATACAGAAGCCAAATTTAAAAAAACAAATGACTCGTAAAATGAAAACGAGCGTAATTTACCAACATAATTACATAATTCAATTATTTATTATATATATATATATATATTTATATAGTAAGTGAGACTGAATCAAGTACAGCTAATGCAATGAGCTCGCAGTTGCGATCACCAGTATTCTGTCAGAAGGAAGTCATCTCGCGGACGATATTATTTTTATATCGGTCTGTTTTCAGATCACCTTTGCTTTACGGGAGCGCAAGCTGGGTGGACTCAGGATATCTTATTCATAAGTTAGAAGTTACAGACATGAAAGTAGCGAGGATAATTGCTGGTACAAACAGGTGGGGACAATGGCAGGATGGTGCTCGGAATGAGGAGATAAAGGCTAAGTTAGGAATGAACTCGATGGACGAAGCTGTGCTCATAAACCGGCCTCAGTGGTGGGATCATGTGAGGCGAATGGAGGAGGACAGGACGCTTAGGGCCAAATTCATAGTCAGCACTTATATATAAGTGGAACCCTTAAGTAATAAGGGATCACTTTTAATAAGTATTCATTTATATGAGTTTACATTTCATAGACAGCACTTAAAGAGCACACACATTGAACAGTAAGTATTCACTGGAGATGTGGCAATGCTGTAAATTATGCCCATGCTTCCGGGGTCGGGTAGTTCTGGCTACCGAATAGTGGGATGATCTACTGGATTTTGTTTATCGTAGGACATCGCGCGACATTTGTTACTATTTTTGAGGTTAGAAGATCGTCTATATTGTATTTGGTCATCAGAATGCCTAAAGGATAACAATACAGCGAGCTGAGACGGCACCTGCAATAACTTCGATCGAAGTACATGCACATAATATAGAACAAGCAGACCGACGCAGTTACTCAGCGTAATATGAATGACATGGGAAAAACGTGTTGTGGATAATGCAAACTACGAAAATGCCCAGACTCTAATTTTCTTCCTAATATAATATGTTTGTAGCTATCCAGGTATTCGAAGCTATACAAATGCTTCTCCAAATGCAAAATATCTAGCCTTACAACGCTTTTAATGATAACATATAATATAATATAATATAATATAATATAATATAATATAATATAATATAATATAATATAATATAATATAATATAATATAATATAATATAATATAATATAATATAATATAATATAATATAATATAATATAATATAATATAATATAATATAATATAATAATAAAAGCCCTTACGTTGTAGTAGGCCTAATTACTTTCCCAGTAAAATGGAAATACAGCACGGTAGTATGTTTTGATGTGCGATTCCATTATTTCAGCAACTTCTGATGTAATCCAACAAACGACTGGTAGACTAACCTGATATAATTAGCACAAACCAACCTTAAAATAAATGCTGGTACTGCAGCATGTTCATTTTTCTAATAAGTCAGGACTGTTCTTTACTATACTATAGGACTAAGGCCTTGATAACTTATCAACTTGTAACACGTTCCCAATTAATTAAGCGAAATAATGATGATGATAATAATAATAATTATTAATAATAATAATAATAATAATAATAATAATAATAATAATAATAATATCGTAAATTAAGAGATGGAATAAAATCTAAAAGCAACACCTTCATTTATTGTGGCAATAGCGAGTCCTCTAGAGGCTATGTTCACTCTCTCAACCAATGGAACGAGAATATTAATAACTCTCACGTTACAAAAACGAAACCACCTTTAAATTGCTGGTCACAATACAATTCGACAGGATTTTCCATCTTTTCTGTGTGCGCGGAAAGCATTCTGTGAATATATTCAGCAAAATCATTATCCTCCATCTTGCTGCAAAATAAGGTCCACTTATAGCAATAAGTGGGACACTTAAGTAGGTAATATGAAATGAAACCTGGCTTATAAGGGGCACTTATGTTTAATTGTTGTCTATGAATTCGGCCCCTAGGATAATAATGGACTCTGTTATGGAGGGTAAGAGAAGTGGAGGGAGACCAAGACGACGATGGTTAAGCTCAGTTTCCAACTATTCAAAGATAAGTGGTATAGAACTATGTGAGGAAGCAGCATTAGTTGCAAACAGAGAATTGTGGCGACGTTTAGTAAATTCACAGAGGCTTGCAGACTGAACGCTGTGTTTATGTATTTATTTATTACAGTTTGCTTTACATCACACCGACACAGAGAGGTCTTCTGACGACAGTGTGTTAGGAATGGGCTAGGAGCGGGAAGGAAGTGAGTCTGGCCTTAATTAAGGTACATTTCCTGGTGTGAATAAGGGAATCCACAGAAAACCATCTTCAGGGCTTCCGACAGTGGGGATCGAACCCACTACCTCCTGAATGCAAGTTGACATCTACATGACCCTAACCACGTAGCCACTAGCTCGGTCACATAATTAAACATATTCAAATATTTGCCCTTTACTTTGCGGCCAACCTGTAGAATGAGCGAGGCATAAATGTTAGAGACCGAAGAAAAATCCAATCTCCGACCAAGCAATGCAAATCCACAGCCTATTTGCGGTCATTCGACTGGCTCAGAGATGGAATAAATGAAGCCCCTATCTGGCGGCGATTATAGGAACTGTGCCGGCTGACGAAACCTGTCGCACTCCTATGGGGCAATGATTAATGATTAACAGATGAAATTAAATGCTATTGTGGAGTGTTGCTGAATGAATGCTGACAGGTGAAACACCGGAATGCCCGGAGAAAATCCTGTCCAACCCCCGCTTTGTATAACCCAAATCTCACATGGAGTGATCGGGATTTGAACCACGTAACCCAGCGGTGAGAGGCCGGCGCCTTGTTACCTGAACCACGGAGGCTCTCCGACCAAACAATACGTGGTAAAAACGCTGGGAGTCGCCCAAAAATCGAACACGGTACTCCGCAATGTAAAGACGAAAACAGTCCATTACTTCAGGAGTAACCAATATCGTCATACAAATCTGGCGTTAGAGTAAATATCTTTTATCAAAGTCATCTCGTCAAAATCCTAGATATTCTTAAGAATTTCTAAAAGATGCGTTTTGATGGTTAAATATTTTCGCAGTTATCAACATATATTCAGATCATTTTACAGCCACACACTTTGTATAACGCATTCCCTCTTCAACAAGCACCAGCACCTCCAAAGAACGAAAACAAATCTCTTCACACCTACAAGCCACCAGACCAATCCACTCAAATCCAACTAAAGTCCCTGCTACTCTCAGTTCAACAAAATGGAATGAATACGTGTCTCCTGGCATTCCAACTTAATGATAAAAAAAAGTAAATTCTCCATTCCAACGCTGAAAGCAGATCTGTTCCATTTAGTACCCAAAAAAATATATACACGCACGTATATGGAACATTTTCCGTCACGATATAGTATTTAGCGACTGGTTAATTCATCCTTTGGTGTATGCAGCTCTTAAGCCATAATTTCCCCCAGGATCAGCCCCCTTCACACTTCCCCGCCCCCACCTGCCAGTCCAGCAATTCTACAAGCCTTTTTTATTGATTAGGACTTGCCACACGCGTGAACTCTAACCTTTGAATAGGCAGAAAGCACGTGGAATAATATTTGGAGATGTTGATTTTATCAATCAAAATAAAATGCTTTCACTGGGAGGATTTCATTGTTTCCTCGAATTCTACGTATTGGCCATAACGAGGGATGCCTAATTAGCTGATTTGGTTTATGTACCATATATGATACGACAAGGACCCGTAAAACATTTTGTATACATTCAAATATACTAAAGAATTTATTTATTTATTTATTTATTTATTTATTTATTTATTTATTTATTTATTTATTTATTTATTTATTTATTTATTTATTTATTATCTGACCCAACCAACAAGTTTGCCCTGATGACACCGAATAGCACACAATAAATCTTACAGAAAAACGAAAGTTCAAAGAAATTTAAACTTTATAGGTAGTTCCTGCTAGGAACATAAGGCTAGATAGATCCTATGCACAACCATACAGGTGTTATCAAATTATAGTCACAGAGTACTTTATCATACAGGGGACGATTCTGGCTTTCAATTCCTTTTCCATCCTAAATGTTACAAATGTCCTCGGAATGGTTCCCCCAGCGCCCAGGAAGAGACCTGTCACCATAAGCTGCTTGAGATTGTACGACCGCACGAATAACGGGACAGTTGGCTCGTACATCCTCTCCTTCTCCAGGACAACGTCTACTGGATGAGATACTGAAGATTCGAATCTAATGGTAGGATCAATCATTTCGGCTTCGTTCTTCTTCCTGTTTATCGCAATCATATCGGTTCTTCAATTTCGTCGCCACTTCTTTGTATACTTCTAGGTCTTTTAGACAAAGTGCTTTAGCACGCATGGTTCTGATTGAATTAAGGGGCTTGATTAGAAGTACTTCACCCTGAGGAAAACATTCCAGCACAAGTGGTAATGTTTCATACTCACTACAGTGCCTGCAGTGGCCTGAACTGTTGGAGTGTCCCAGCAGAGGTCGCACTGGTGCTACCATCTCTCAATTCATAATTTGTTAAACCGTCCCGTTTTACCACCCATAAATTAGCCGAAGGAACTTGGGCAATTATAACTCCTACGGAGGCACTAAGAGAAATTTGTTTTGCATTTTGATTTTCACTTGTTCGCGCATGAGCAGATTCAGCAAAGGCTGAAAATATTATTTCCTTTGCATGCTTATGATTTAGTAAAGCTGCAATACACTCAGAGCAATTGAATTAAGAGATATCTGGATTTTAGTTAAATGGGTCTACGGAATGATAGAAGATTTAAATAAGACCTGTGAGGAATTCGGAATGAGAATCAATAAGGAAAAGACAAAACATATTGTAATAAATGCAAACATAATTAAGGACAACTGTAAAGTTAGTAGAGGAAGATAAAGAAGAAGTAAGTGTTTTCAAATATCTCGGAAGCATAATAACGAAATATATGGGATGCAAACAGAAGGCAAAAACTCGTATCGCAATTGCCAAGGAGGCATTTAGTTAGAAGAGGAGGTTTCTTTGTGGGTGCATGGACAGAAACCTGGGGAAGAAAATGGCGAAGTGCTTTATATGGAGCTGAGACATGGGCACCGACGAAAGAAGACCGGAAGCATTTGAAACGTGGAATCGAACCAAGATAGAGGGGATAAAATGGGTAGAGGTTATGAGTAATGACAAGGTTAATATTTAGAAATTTCATGATCCGTATTGAAGTGGGATTACAATAATTGACTTGTTGGCTGATGATGGCACATAGTTTGGTGCCGAAACTAGTACCTCATGTGAACGATATGTGATTCATTCACGTTAATAAATATATTTGTATTGAATAGGAGGAACCCTCTAAATTTCAATTATTGTAATGACAAGGTATTGAGAAGAGTGGGGGAAGAGGGAGAAATATTGAAGGTAACCAGGAGGATGAAACACACTTGGCTGTACATTGGATGAGACGAGATTGTTTTCGGATGGATACTATGGAAGGAACGGTGAATGGAAGAAAAAGAAGAACAGGACGAAGAAGATGCCAGATAGTTGACGGTATAATGATATGTGCCAATTATGAGAAAACGAAGAGGGTAGCAGATGACAGGATTCCATAGAGAGCAGCCATATGAAGACCTGCCCGAGGGAATAACGATGATGATGATGATGATGATGATGATGATGATGATGTAGGCTACGTAAATGTAACAGTACGGGGACCGTTCACAGGGCATAAAGTGGAACTTCTGGTACATTTGCCAACGTCCTTCATCGGCGAACCATACAGGAATGTTCCGTCAAACAACGTCCACCCATTTGTTATCTTCCAGTACCCTCAGAGGGACTTGTACCTACAACAAGACAATGCACCGGCGTATTGCTCCCGGATTGTGTACTCTAAATACATGAGAATTCTTGCCTGGCCCTCAAGATCACCTGACCTCAATCCTCATCCGGAATGCTGTCGAGAAGGATGTTCATCATCCTGCTCCGAATAATCACCGTGCATTGGGAGGCTGTGCGGTGAATTTGGAACAGCATGGGCCCCTAATGTTTTTATTGTCTTGAGGAGACCATGTTTCACCGCATCGCTACCGTCCTCAGGATGAAAACAATGCGCAAAGTGGAACTAGCCAGGTATCTCTACGTGAATTGCTCATCAGTGTAGATCCCAAATATCATACTTATCCATTCCGTAAGTGAAATTTTTGCAGAAATTTTGCGATGTTGATCTTATGATTCCAGTATAATATACTGACTGACGTTGCATTTCATTTGAAAGCTTATTTTGTTTCACCGTTCCTGATTTCCAAGCATGAAGTTAATAAGAAATAAGTACAGTACTAGGTTTTAACTGACGAACGTTTGGAATCGTGCACTCGACTCGGTGCTTCCAGTTATTCAACCAACATAAAGGCTATTGCTGAGAAACGTTCCTATCAAGTTTTACACTAAGTAGTAAGGCGACTGTACTGAGTTTTATATGACTTGATAGGTTACAAATAAATAAATAAATAAATAAATAAATAAATAAATAAATAAAGAAATAAAGAAATAAAGAAATAAAGAAATAAAGAAATAAAGAAATAAATAAATAAATAAATAAATATGAAAATTTCTGGCTGTGTGCCTGCTTCCTTCCATCCGTCCACTTAGGACTAGTGGTCCCCGTACCCTTTTCGCTTGTGAGAGACAGTTGTAAGCCTCCTTGTAGAATGTCCTGTTGATACTGAGATCGGTTCTCTGTAGTCTCTAATGGGATCTGTAGTTCCTCTAGGTCTGATTTTAGTGAGGTGACTTTGCAGCTATTAGCAGTATAATTTAATTTGCATCTTAATTGTGTAGAGCTTGTTTTTTAATGTTACGATTTCAGATACCAAAAAATAATGATGATTATGTTTTTTGTTTAAAGGTCATCGGCCGCTAATGGTACGAGGTGCAACGGAATGATAATCAAAAACTTCAAAATATATCCACTGACCAGAATCCAAAAAGAATTATGATGAAAAATGACCACGAATCAAAAACAATCAGTGAATCCAATTCGCAATGCCTTATTTTCTGGGATGATGATTGTAGTCCAACGGTGTCCAATATCCAGGTCACCAGCATCTAATAATAGTACTAATCACTGGTAAAGTAGAACCGTGGTGTTCCTTCTATGGTATGAACCACAGGTAACGCAGACTTATGGTGTTCCTCGAGTGGTTGTACTGGTGATGATGTTGATGCTTGTTGTTTAAAGGGGTTTAACATCTAGGTCATCGGCCCCTCATAATGGTATTTATCGCTAGAAACGTAGAACCATGGGATTTGTCATGTTGCGGTACTAATCAAAAGTAGCGTAGACTTGCGGTATTCCACACATTATGGTACTACTCACAGGTAATGAAATTCACACATGTATTAGAGATCTACGATGTTTCGCACATTGCGGCGCCATTTACAGGCAATGCATACCTATAGTGTTCATCACCTAAGTGTACTAACCACAGGGACTCGTACTATCCCGTGGTGTTCCTCAGATAGTGGGTACTAATCATAGGCAAGCCAGAACCATGGATTCCCTCATCCCATGGTGTCGCTCAGATAGTGCTACTAATAGTTCTACTGTAAAAGCCGACGCGCACTCGTTGCTACTAATCACAAACCTATTTGGTACCCAACATAGTGGTACTACGCGCCAGTAAAAGCGACTCATGGTGTTCCCCGCGTGACGGTACTAATCACAAGTAGTTTCATGGTTCTAATATAAACATCCCTTGGTCGCCCCTTTTAGTCGTGTCTTACGACAAGCAGGGGATACCGTGGGTGTATTCTTCGTCTGCGTCCCCCACCCACAGGGGATGTCCGACTCGTTGGCTGAATGGTCAGCGTACTGGCCTCCGGTTCAGAGCGTGCGGGGTTCGATTCCCGGCCGGGTCGGGGATTTTAACCTTCATTGGTTAATTCCATTGGCCCGGGGGCTGGGTGTTTGTGCTGTCCTCAACATTCCTGCAATTCACACACCACACATAACACTATCCTCCACCACAATAACACGCAGTTACCTACACATGGCAGATGCCGCCCACCCTCATCGGAGGGTCTGCCTTACAAGGGCTGCACTCGGCTAGAAATAGCCACACGACATTATTATTATTACCCACAGGGGGTATTGGTGGTACTAATCACAGGTATTAAAGAGCCAGGGTGTTCCTCACATAAAGGTATGATTCACAAGCAACGCAGACTGATGGTGTACGTCACATAATGGTACTAACCACAGGAAATGTAGACCCAATGTGTATCACACCCACAGGCAACACAGACGCATGGTGTTCCTCACATAATGGTACTACACTCAGGCAACACAGACGCATGGTGTTCCTCACACAATGGTACTACACTCAGGCAACACAGACGCATGGTGTTCCTCACATAATGGTACTACACTCAGGCAACACAGGCGCATGGTGTTCCTCACACAATGGTACTACACTCAGGCAACACAGAGGCATGGTGTTCCTCACATAATGGTACTACACTCAGGCAACACAGACGCATGGTGTTCCTCACATAATGGTACTACACTCAGGCAACACAGACGCATGGTGTTCCTCACATAATGGTACTACACTCAGGCAACACAGACGCATGGTGTTCCTCACATAATGGTACTACACTCAGGCAACACATACGCATGGTGTTCCTCACATAACGGTACTACACTCAGGCAACACAGACGCATGGTGTTCTTCACACAATGGAACTACACTCAGGCAACACAGACGCATGGTGTTCCTCACACAATGGTTCTACACTCAGGCAACACAGACGCATGGTGTTCTTCACAAAATGGAACTACACTCAGGCAACACAGACGCATGGTGTTCTTCACACAATAGAACTACACTCAGGCAACACAAACGCATGATGTTCTTCACACAATGGTACTACACTCAGGCAACACAGACGCATGGTGTTCCTCACATAACGGTATTACACTCAGGCAACACAGACGCATGGTGTTCCTCACATAATGGTACTACACTCAGGCAACACAGACGCATGGTGTTCTTCACACAATGGAACTACACTCAGGCAACACAGACGCATGGTGTTCCTCACATAATGGTACTACACTGACCTGTTGTGTTCCTCACACAGGTACTGCAGACCCATTCTTTTTTTTTTGCTAGGGGCTTTACGTCGCACCGACACAGATAGGTCTTATGGCGACGATGGGATAGGAAAGGCATAGGAGTTGGAAGGAAGCGGCCGTGGCCTTAATTAAGGTACAGCCCCAGCATTTGCCTGGTGTGAAAATGGGAAACCACGGAAAACCATCTTCAGGGCTGCCGATAGTGGGATTCGAACCTACTATCTCCCGGATGCAAGCTCACAGCCGCGCGCCTCTACGCGCACGGCCAACTCGCCCGGTCAGACCCATTCTGACCACAGTGGAACCAACTCATTCGAGTGTAGAGCTCGGCACCTTCTCTCGCAAGACACTAGTCTGCGCAGCCGAGTGCCCGCTTCCGCCGCCTCGGTGCAACGCACACGATAGTACTAATCACAGACAACGCCCTGACCCGTGGTGTTCCTCGTAGAATGGTACTACTCCTAGGTAACGTAGATCCATGTTGTTCCTCATATGGTGGGACTAATCGCAAGTAACGACGATCCATGGTGTTCCCCACGTAATGGTACTAATCACATGTAGTCTCATGGTTCTAATTCCATCATCCATTGGTCGCCCCATTTCGTTGCCTCTTACGACAGTCAGTGGATACCGTAGTTGTATTCTTCGTGCCCGTCCCCCACCCTCCAAAAAATTATGTTGGATTGCAATTGTTTGCAGACTGAATCACTTGAAAATATGAGAATGTCTCTGTAGATAACTGAAGCATCTATGTTTCTAGTCCCTGGTGTAAAACATAGACCCAGTACAATAATCTACTGAACTAAAAATGAAGTTAAATCCGAAAGAAAGAAAGAAAGAAAGAACAACCAATCTGAAATGTTGAAGAGGCAGTGCAAGGACAACAATGGAAAAGAATTTTGTACAACATAAACTGCCAATGGGGCTCAATAAATATACTCATCATCATCATCATCATCATCATCTGTTTACCCTCCAGGTTCGGTTTTTCCCTCGGACTTAGCGAGGGATCCCACCTCTACCGCCTCAAGGGCAGTGTCCTGGAGCTTCAGACTCTTGGTCGGGGGATACAACTGGGGAGTATGACCAGTACCCCGCCCAGGCGGCCTCACCCGCTATGCTGAACAGGGGCCTTGTGGAAGGATGGGAAGATTGGAAGGGATAGGCAAGGAAGAGGGAAGGAAGCGGCCGTGGCCTTAAGTTAGGTACCATCCCGGCATTCGCCTGGAGGAGAAGTGGGAAACCACGGAAAACCACTTCCAGGATGGCTGAGGTGGGAATCGAACCCACCTCTACTCAGTTGACCTCCCGAGGCTGAGTGGACCCCGTTCCAGCCCTCGTACCACTTTTCAAATTTAGTGGCAGAGCCGGGAATCGAACCCGGACCTCCGGGGGTGGCAGCTAATCACGCTAACCACTACACCACAGAGGCGGCTAATAAATATACTACTCAATAAAAATAGTATTATGAAAGAAAGTTAATCAACCAACATGACGTGATAAACAAATTTGACAAGAAGTACTTTCAATATGCACAGGTAACGTTCGTTGTCACAGCAAAGTAATTTTGAAATATTGGTCTTGGTGTCTCTACTGAACCTGTTTAGTAGTCTGAATGTTAACTGAAGCAAACATGAACGTTTTCCTTGAAACACAGACACTGCCTGGACCTAAACCGATTAATCTTGTTTAAGTCAGGAGGGCAGGCAAGGAAGTCAAAACCACTGTGCCAGCAGGGCAACTAGTTCTGTTTCTTGCTTGCATATTCATAATACAATCTCCTTAGCCCTCAGGTCCTTGTTCATTGTATTCATAATAGTCTGCAGCAACAGACGGTTTCGTCGTACTGTTCATGGAATCTCAAGTTCATTATTCTGGCTACTGCATTTTCATCAGCGGCTAATGGAATGGATGATGACTTAATAATTCTACAATAAAGATCGCGGTATGTTTTCTCGATTGTACACACTGTTTTTTAGAAATTCTAAAGAATACTTAGGATTTTGTTCACATGACTTTGCTAACGTGAGTTTTATATGAGAAGATTGGTTACTTCTGGAGTAATAAATAAATAAATAAATAAATAAATTAATTAATTAATTAATTAATTAATTAAATAAATAAATACATAAATAAATAAATAAATATGAAATTTTCTGGCTGTGTCTCTGCTTCCTTCCGTCCATCCAGTTATGTCTGGTAGTTCCTGTAGCCTACTATTTTTGCTTGTGTGGGATAGTGGGAAGCCAGCCTCCCTGTAGGATGGCCTGATGGTACTGAGGTCGGTTCTCTGTAGTCTCTAATGGGATCTGTAGTTCCCCTAGTTTTGATTTTACTGAGGTGATCCACTTGGTCTTCGAATCCTTTCCCCTATTTGTCACTGTGAGGATTCTGTTGGTGAGCCCGCAGGGTTTGATACTGGTCATGTGCCCGTAGAACGTCAGTCGTATTTTCCTCATTCATGCCTTCCTGATGTTCGTATAGCTCATTGTTTTGCCTGATCCTGTTGATGCCATCCTCCTCTCTTATAGATCCTAGTATCCTCCTCAAGATCTTCCTCCTTTTAAGCTCTAGTTTCCTGAAAACGAAAGCCAAGAAAAAGCAGAAGACCATAGCTAAGAGTTAAGACGAGCCCGTGGTCTCTAGTAGGCCAAAACGAACCAAAAAATATGAAATTTGAGATGGACAATAATAGACTAACGAAGAGAATTCTTAGGGAAAAGGAAGACAAAGCTGAAATGGTTTCCAGAAGTGAGGTTTGACTTGACGAACACGGGGATTCCGGAAAATTATATCATGGACAGAAATCAATTTAGACAACTCGGCAAAAAGTTGGGTGGTTTCCAGGAGACTGGTGAAACGCTAGTGAGGAAATGGAGGTTCTATACAGAAGAGCAGAAGACGGAAGTAGGAGAAAGTATGAAAAGACACTGGCAAAGAGTTAAGACAGATAAGGCTGAAAATACCGCAAAGATTGTCAATCGTAATCCATAGAAAGCCGAAACGAAAACGAATGTATACAGGATGAAGCGAAATTCGCGCACCGAGCGTCGCAGCGCGACTCCTCACATGCCAGCAATAAAAAAATGTCTCTCACAAAAGTTCGTCCTGCGAGTATATCCAGCAGAAAAAGAACGTTGAAGAGTGGCAATCTGGCAATACTGTAACCACATGTCCGGTAAGTACCTCTGTAAGCAAATATTAGCCTGCTGTACAGTTGGTGCAGTGGGTAGAGTTTTGGGTTGGCACGCAAAGAGGTCGAGGGTTCGATCTTGGGTTGAGTCGCACTTTTTTTTTTTTTTTTTTTTTTGCTAATTTCCATCGGACATTACATACTGTAATACAGTAAGACATCTTTCCTTAGGTCACATGTATCCTACATTTGCAAAATTTAGTAACGCTGAACACGTAACGCATCTAGTAGATGAAGTGGTGCGAATAAAGTCACGCCCACGACGTGGAAAGGGTGTCTTTCAAAGCTGACCAATGAAAACGAATGTTCGAGCATTTCTAGGATCGTAGTATGTAAGTGCAAATGGTTTCTAGAGGACCCACTGCAATCGCTGTTGACGATTAAGATGCCAGATACCATACAACCTGGACTAAATTTACGAAATAAAAAACATACGCCTCAAACCAGGATCGAACCCCTCGACCTCCTGCATGCTAACCTAAAACTTTATCCACTGCACCAACTGTACAGCATGACTAATACGTACTGGCAAAGGTAGTTACCCTACATGTGGTTACAGTGTTGCCAGATTGCCACTCTTCAACGTCCTTTCTCTGCCGGATATACTTGCAGGACGAACTTTTGTGAGAGACATTTTTTTATTGCTGGCATGTGAGGAGTCGCGCTGCGACGCCCGAGTGCGCGAATTTCGCTTCACCCTGTATAAATATATGTGTTTGTTATCTTTGAATGTATAAAATGATGCTAAGGGTCCTTTTCCTATCATGAGATGGAGGTTTTAGAAATACGAAATATTAATCTAGTGAAGAAAATCAAAGAAAATCAACATTCCGAGGGTTTTCTGCGCTCACGCTGCTTTAAACAGTCAACGAAAGAATTAACTGAACATGAAAACTTCTACAAAAATAGTCCGCGACGTTATATACCTATCTGTGAAAAGTAGTCTTGACTCATAATAAATAGAAGACGAATAATAATAATAATAATAATAATAATAATAATAATAATAATAATAATAATAATAATAATAATAATAATAATAATATGTTGCCACTTCTTCAACGTCGCACTAACACATCGACGTTTTCCGGTGACGGAAGGATAGAAAAGAGCTGGGACTGGGAAGGTAGCGGTCGTAGCCTAAGGTACAGCCCCAGCATTTGCATGGTGTGAAAGTGGGGAAAACCAGGTATAAACATTTTCACGGCTGCTGACGGTGAGATTCGAACCAATGTCTTCCGAGTGAAAACTCACAGGTGCGCGATCCTAACAGCACGGCCCATTAATTATAAGAAGACCGAGCTCGATAGCTGCAGTCGCTTAAGTGCGGCCAGTATCCAGTATTCGGGAGATAGTAGGTTCGAACTCCACTGTCGGCAGCCCTGAAAATGGTTTTCCGTGGTTTCCCATTTTCACACCAGGCAAAGGCTGGGGCTGTACCTTAATTAAGACCACGGCCGCTTCCTTCCCACTCCTAGCCCTTTCCTGCCCCATCGTCGCCGTAAGACCTATCTGTGTCGGTGCGACGTAAAACAACTAGCAAAAAAAAAAAAAATTGTAAGAAGAATAATACATGTGACGTTACCATGCATAACAATCATTATTGTGGCTAGCACCTGACGCAATTGCTGTGTACTTCAGTTCCCCTTAAAAAGAATTAATAAGTAATCAGTTGTTCCCGAACACCCTTTAAGTAAATAAGTACGTCATATACGCTCGAACCATTTCGTTGTAAACACCTCATTGGGTTGATACAACAACAAACAAGTGTCATCATCATTTAAAATGCCATCAACCCGCCGTCCAGGGACACATCAGCGCATCCGGAAATCAATGCGACGAAGGGTTGTTGTATGTATCAACAATAACGGGGGTAATTTCATGTAATAAAGAGTTGTGTGTGCTATGTTGGTATATTCTGTTCCTGTGTGTTTCCCATTATTAATGTAATAATAATAATAATAATAATAATAATAATAATAATAATAATAATAATGGCGTGTGGCCTCCGTAGAGACCTGGTGCAGGTTTTTGATCCGACTCCCGTAGGCGACCTGCGCGTGATGATGAAGACGGCACATACACCCAGTCCCCGTGCCAGCGGAATTAACCAATTATGATTAAAATTTCCTACCCTGCCGGGAATCGAACCCGATACCCCCGTGACCAAAGGCCAGCACGCTAACCATATTTTTTTGCTAGTTGCTTTACGTCGCACCGACACAGATAGGTCTTATGGCGACGATGGGACAGGGAAGTTCTAGGAGTGGGAAGGAAGCGGCCGTGGCCTTAATTAAGGTACAGCCCCAGCATTTGCCTGGTGTGAAAATAGGAAACCACGGAAAACCAGCTAACCATTTAGCGTTGGAGCCGGACTCTAATAAAAATAATAATAATAATAATAATAATAATAATAATAATAATAATAATAATAATAATAATAATAATAATGGCTTTACGTCCCACTAACTACTTTTACGGTTTTCGGAGAAGCCGAGATGCCGGAATTTAGTCAATTTAATCCTGCAGGAGTTTTTTTATGTGCCGGTAAATCTACCGACACGAGGCTGACGTATTTGAGCACCTTCAAATACCACCGGACTTCGTTCTTCTTTCTATTTACAATTGGCTTTACGTCGCACCAATACAGATAGGTCTTTATAGCGATGATGGGATAGAAAAGGGCTATAAGTGGGAAGGAAGCGGCCGTGGCCTTAATTAAGGTACAGCCCCAGCATTTACCTGGTGTGAAAATGGGAAACCACGGAAAACCGTCTTCAGGGCTGCCGACAGTGGGGCTCGAATCCACTGTCTCCCGGATTCAAGCTCACAGCTGCGCACCCCTAACTGCACGGCCAACTCTCCCGGTCCACCGGACTGAGCCAGGATCGAACCTGCCAAGTTGGGGTGAGAAGGCCAGCGCCTCAACCATCTGAGCCACTCAGCCCAGCTGTGATTAATGTACTATGTAGCCATATTGTTACACCACGTATAGCGCCGTCTTTTGTCTAAGTTTTAAAATTAGGTGATCCTTACAACATAAATATTTCCATTTTTGTGAATATTTTCTGACATAAATTTGTCTTAGGGCTGGGAATCTTCTGACAATTTGCGTTACGGACGTTAGCGTTATAGAATGTGTTACTGAAGTGTAACCCTAGCAACCGTGCAGTGGTAGTGATGAAGTACAACTGGACAACCATCCTCTATATACCACTAATAAGAGAGAAAAAATTGAAGAGATCCTACAATTCGAAAATTAAAGGTACCGGCCAAAGAAAGACAAGGGTCACGAAGGGCGTGAAAATGCAAGACGCCCTAGAATTCATAAACCAAATACCGTAGGAAGAGGAAAAGAACAAGAGCTGACCAAGAAAGGTCGGATAGGATAGATGAAAGTAAGCCCCGTGGTCGCCAACCCACGCTCTAAAGTTCAGAGCCCCTTGGTACTCCTTTACTCGCCTCTTACAACAGGCAGGGGATACCATCGGTGTTATTCTACCACCCCCACTCGGAGGTAGACAACCGCGTACATTGTGATGTAAGGTACGGATGAATCGCCAGACAATGTTACCCAGAAACCTAGCAGGCTTCTGTATATCTTAGGGCTCCCCCATATACGATCAAACAATGTGTGCAACAAAGGGTTTGTGCAACGTCCTGTTTGCGCAAACTTTGGTATATACACGTTGCAATTGTTTGTGTAAACTTCAGTTCATTTTTTAAATTCTCGGAATAGTTATTGCTTGTTTGCTGTTATTGAGTTTATTAAGTTCTCTATGGTTCGAAGAACGAATAGTATTAATTTTGGTACTCACTAGGGCCCTATCTGCTTTGGAATCAATCTCCTTCATCTTCTCCACCAGTTTCTCATACGCCGCATCCTTCATATTCCTATTTTTATACACCTCACTCTACTTTCCAACTCGCGATAAACTGTGATGAACTCTCGACAGAATTCTTTATTAACGTTTCTTGTTGACGCCATATTAAACCGGACTCACGAGGATCTTCCCACGGCCAGCTATCTTCAAACACTGCCATAGACGTTCAAACCGATTGTCAAGCAGAGTGTATTGCGCAAATTATTTCGGCCTCACCCGATTTGTTTCAAATAGTTGTGGAACTAGTTAATCCGCGCCATAAACCATCAAAATGTTTATGCAAAACACTTGGTTGCGCAAATTGCTTGATTGCGCATGGGGACCTTTATGGCTGTGCGCCATCTGAAATAACAACCGTTCATGGATGGCCATGTCCGAAAAACCTGTTTATGATCATATCATTTTAGCAAAGGGAAAAGCGGTTTCTATGTTCTGGTTTGTGCTACAGCTATCATACCATGTTCTTTCTCAGGATGAAGTTGTTCAGTGACAATGGTGACCAGATATTTGAAACTAGTTACTCTATCCTTTCTCCTTCCCAGTCCACCGCTCTACCAGCTTAGCTCCCAGAGGTGACTGGTTCCTCTCGTATTCTATCGATCCTTTATATGTAAGGTGTAACTGATATTTAACCAAATACAATCAAAGAGATCAACTGGTGCGTATCGATCATGTATAATTTTATAATGAACGCAACCAATGAATTTCTGTTGAACCTACATCACTAGTCACAAATTCATACTGATTTTAAATGTATCCACAGAACATACCATTCTTGCATCTCGCAATCTGTTGGTCGTTTAGATGTAACTGAAGTTTAACCCAATTAAGAGGGGAATTCCTCAAGGCAGTATTATTGGACCTTTATGTTTTCTTATATATATGAATATGTGTAAAGAAGTTGAATCAGAGATAAGGCTTTTCGCAAATTATGTTATTCTGTACAGAGTAATAAATAAGTTACAAAATTGTGAGAAACTGCAAAATGACCTTGATAATGTTGTGAGATGGACAGTAGGCAATGGTATGAATTCAGGTTGTGAGTTTCACAAATAGGAAAAGACCTCTCAGTTTTAATTACTGCGTTGATGGGGTGAACGTTCCCTTTGGGGATCATTGTAAATACCTAGGTATTAATATAAGGAAAGATCTTCATTGGGGTAATCACATAAATGGAATTGTAAATAAACGGTAGAGATCTTTGCACATGGTTATTTGAGTATTTTAGGGGTTGGAGTAAGGATGTAAAGGAGAGAGCATATTTGTCTCTGATGAGACCCCAATTAGAGTATGGCTCCAGTGTATGGGACCCTTACCAGGATTGCTTGATTCAGGAACTGACAAAAATCCAAAGAAAGGCAGCTCGATTTGTTCTGAGCGATTTCCGACAAAATAGTAGCGTTACAAAAATGTTGCAATGTTTGGGTTGGGAAGACTTGGTAGAAAGGAGACGAGCTGCTCGACTAAGTGGTATATTCCGAGCTGTCAGTGGAGAGATGGCGTGGGGGGACATCAGTAGAAGAATAAGTTTTGGTGGTGTCTTTAAAAGTAGGAAAGATCACAATATGAAGATAAAGTTGGAATTCAAGAGGATAAATTGGGGCGAATATTCGTTTATAGGAAGGGGAGTTAGGGATTGGAATAACTTACCAAGGGAGATGTTCAATAAATTTCCAATTTCTTTGCAATCATTTAAGAAAAGGCTAGGAAAACAACAGATAGGGAATCTGCCACCTGGTCGCCTGCCCTAAATGCAGATCAGTAGTGACTGTAGTGTAGAAATATAGCCACAGAGATCAACTGGTGCGTATCGATCACGTGTAATTTTATATTGAGCGCAACCAGTGAATTTCTGTTGAAACTATACCATTAGTCACAAATACATACTGATTTTAAATGTATCCACAGAACATGCCACCCCCGCCGCATTGCCGAAATGTAGATTCCCCTAAATTACGAGACACCGCCTATACATGAGCGACCAAAGACAAAATGCAGCGTCATTAGTAACTTGCCCAACTTTTTACACTCCCTCATTCGTGTTGTAGTTCTAAGACGTAGGCTACTGTTTCCAAGAAGTTTCCCGCACCCCCACCCTGCGGGAAATGAATAGGGCGTCATTAAAATGTTTTAAGTGATACATAGAACGTGCTCGTTAAGCGAAAGTCGCTCGCAAATGACTCCTTTTGAGATATGATACTTCACCGGATAATTACAGTTGCGGCAACGTGATCGATGTCCACAAAATACAGACACTTTAAAACAACTTAAGATCACAACAGGACAACAATGATCGCTTGAAGTTCATTTTACCGCTCACCACTGTGCATTAAATCGACTATGAAATAATGTCCAAATTGAGACGTGCATTCCAAACCGAAATAAATCAAAATTCTACATTTGCAAGTTTATTTACTTGTCAGAGACATATACATATAAGGCACAGTTCAAATATTATATTCTTTGTAACCAGAACTTGGCTACTTCCAGTGCATTTACTGCAGAGTAAAGATAGTGGCGCCGATAAGAACCTCGCAGACCGCGCGGGGGGAGCGGGCCCATAACTATTCCTTAATTCAGTAGCTGAAGAGTGATTTTACATATTGATAAAGCTACAGCACACAACCAGTGTTGCCAACTTATATTTTCAAGATCCGCTAAATACTACTAAAAATCCGCTAAAATTCCGCCAAGAAATCCGATCTCAAGTAATGAGCAATAAAATGAGCAATAATAATAATAATATTAATAATAATAATAATAATAATAATAATAATAATAAAAGTAAATGACTGCACTCAACTGATCTGTGAGTTTCACTGGGATTAACCGTCTGCCTGCGAGCCGGCGAGCTAAAACTTGTAGGCATTTTACTGCCAGGTGCAAACTAGGTGAATCCCCTACCTCAAGGGCCACACACAGAACAGACCATTCATTAAACGGTCTTCCTTCAAAACATAAATATAAATGCCACTCTCTCAGTTTCATTATCTGTCGTCATTCATCAACTAAGAGATAAGTAACCTTTCCCCACGCATTACAAATTTCTGATACCATGATTTCATAACAACAAATCCAAATAACATGTTTTCCTCATGTGACTGCTAGCTCCTGAGAAGAAATACGGAATAGCTCGGAGACAGACTGGAATACAAATTGAAAAAAAAAGTAAAATGGATAAAACACTAAATTCCGCTATAATAAATCTAGAATTCCGCCAAAAAATCCGCTGTCCGCTAAATGATATATTTCTCCGCCGACCGTCTTGTAATTCCGCCAAATTTAGCGGAAAATCCGCTAAGTTGGCAATACTGCACACAACACAGTATTATTTGTATTACTTAGACCGTCGTAGTGCAGAGCTTATTTCGTCAATAGGAGTACGGTAGTTATTTCTGAAATAATATGGGTTTCCCAACCTGTTCCAATAATGGTCATCCTTTGCTGCCACTCACAACAATCAACAAGTAATTAGCCAGTTCTGAGAACCCAGTAGTCAGCTCGGAACATACCACTTAGTCGAGCAGCTCTTCTTCTTTCTCTCAATTCTTCCCAACCCAAACATTGCAACATTTTTGTAACGCTACTATTTTGTCGGAAATCGCCCAGAACAAATCGAGCTGCTTTTCTTTGGATTTTTTTTCAGTTCCTGAATCAAGCAATCCTGGTAACGGTCCCATACACTGGAGCCATACTCTAATTGGTGTCTCATCAGAGACAAATATGCTCTCTCCTTTACATCCTTAATCCAACCCCTAAATACTCAAATAACCATGTGCAAAGATCTCTACCGTTTATTTACAATTCCATTTATGTGATTACCCCAATGAAGATCTTTCCTTATATTAATACCTAGGTATTTACAATGATCCCCAAAGGGAACGTTCACCCCATCAACGCAGTAATTAAAATTGAGAGGTCTTTTCCTGTTTGTGAAACTCACAACCTGAATTCATACCATTGCCTACTGTCCATCTCACAACATTATCAAGATCATTTTGCAGTTTCTCACAAATTTGTAACTTATTTATTACTCTGTACAGAATAACATCAACTGCGAAAAGCCTTATCTCTGATTCAACTTCTTTACACGTGTTTAGTCCTCAGTCCGAAGGCTGGTTGGATCCTCAACAGCTCCGCCATCAGCTGTCATAGATGGCCTAGGCATCACTGAAGAGGCGTACTAGGGAAATGAGGAGTGAGGTAGTTTCCCGTTGCTTTCCTCACTGAGCCAGAAGTTGCTATGACATATCAGTCTGCCAAGCCCACTGAAATGCATGCACCAACCGACCCTATGAGCAATATTTTCACACCATTCATAGCAGGGACTGGCTGCAGAAGGAATGGCATTACTAGAATCACTCATACCTCAGTCACTTTCATTTTGTCAAAGCCAAGGATAAAGCTGAGACAGATCAATGAAAGTAACAAGATTGCTCTAGCCCATACCAGAAGACATAGTGCACTGTAAACACTAGGTCCCACCAGCGAAGATGCGAGAACAAAGACATCCTCCTTATCTAAACTCTAAATACTGAAGTCTCGGACCTGTATATAACTCTCGGCAGTCAGTGTATGTATGTATGTAGGCCTACGATGGACGGCTGAGTTGTAAATAGTAGTAAATTACTTTGTCCTAGGAACGAGATTATTTCTTAATATTGTGACGGTCAGCGTGTTTCGTTTATTATAATTGGAATATGCATTTCTTCTGTGTGTGTGTGTGTGTGTGTGTGTGTGTGTGTGCATGTGTGTGTGTGTGCGTGTGTGTGTGTGTGTGTCATATAAGTATATTATTTTAATTCCTTCGAATTTTAAAACTAAATTGTGTAACTTATTGGTAAGGTAACGGTGTATTCTGCCCGAAGGCAGGTCCGAACCTCCACAGAGGTGTGCTTGAGCCGGAGTTTACGTACGGTAGGGTGGCCAGTTCCTTTCCGCTCCTCCATTCCATTACCCCCATCATCAACAGTGCGTGGCCAGCCATCCAAATCTAGACCACGCCCAATGTTGCTTAACTTCGGAGATCTCACGGGATCCGGTGTTTCAACGTGGCTACGGCCGTTGGCGTGTAACTTATTATTATTATTATTATTATTATTATTATTATTATTATTATTATTATTATTATTATTATTATTATTATTATTAATGTTATTTGTTTTACGTCCCACTAACTACTCTCTTACGGTTTTCGGAGACGCCGAGGTGCCGGAATTTAGTCCCGCAGGAGTTCTTTTACGTGCCAGTAAATCTACCGACACGAGGCTGACGTATTTGAGCACCTTCAAATACCACCGGACTGAACCAGGATCGAACCTGCCAAGTTGGGGTTAGAAGGCCAGCGCCTTAACCGCCTGAGCCACTCAGCCCGGCATTATTATTATTATTATTATTATTATTATTATTATTATTATTATTATTATTATTATTATTATTATTATTATTATTATTATTATTATTATTGTTGCCGTTGCTGTTCATTGTAATAATATACAACCTTGTGCTACGAAATAAACTTAAAAGGAAACGTGGGGCCCGAGCTTCTTAGCGCTGCTACTGGTAATGAAGGTCTTCTTGAGTACAGGAGGCTGGGCACGGTTGATATTGCAGCAAATGTTCTACAGTCTGGACTTCTCCACGTCCATACTGAATATAATTCCTATCAGAGTATCCCCATCTTGCAAAATTAACCTTTGATCTGCCCACTCTAGATCGCAATCTTTCCAGGTACTTCAAAGTCAGCCATTTCTTTTCATGGCAAGGAAGCAAAATTTCCAAAATTCTTCTCGAACCTGTTGGGAGGTAGGTCATAGTCTTCCATAGTTGTAGCCTAGCATTTTCGGCGGTGGTTGTAAGGTTCTTTGATGTTCTAAGGAAGCTTTTCCTTGAATTCAGTCGTTGGGGTATGGTTTGTACCCAATGCAAAAGATGGGTTCTTCCCTTATTTCTCTTGGAGTATGAGGTGGTGCTATTCCTGCGAGGTGGTACAGCCATGCAACACCAGCCTGTTATAATTCTAGAGGTTTCGTTAAAAGCCAGTAGAGAAGACAAACCGAAATCATGAATTTTGACCTGATAATAAGAATGATATGTGTTCGACTACATTCACTGTAACAATGATATATTATTACAAAATGTTAAGCAGTTTATTCTTCGATTTGTGTGACTTAGTTGGATTTGGAAAATATTTTTGAATATGCCACAGCATTGGTTGATTTTATGGTGCATTGATTGAAGAAAACATACATAGATAAACTGTACACGTTTATTATATATTAGAATTTCCTCAATTTAGAGGCTGTTTGAAAGACGAAGTGTACCAAATAAAAGTGTGTTGTGAAAATAAATTTTAAATAACCTATTGGGTTGAAAAGAAAATCACCTAAAAGGATTTCTTGAAATGCATAATAGAAAAATAAAGAAAATTAATCTACGTATTTGATTTTAAATAATGCATAGTGCATATAATGGAGGCCACTGCATAGGCTACTTGGAGGCACAAGCAGCGCCAATGTGTCACTTAGTCGCTTAGACAGGTATCACTTTAGTAATAGTGACTAATTCTCTCATAGTGCATTGGCACTGCCTGTGGTTCCAGCTAGCCTACTCAGTGGTCAATACTCTGTAACAACTGTAAAAACTTGAAATCTCAACAAAGCACTTAGCCAAGAGATCAAGAATCCCCTCCCTCCTTCTGTTTCATCGTTCAAATCTCGCTCTCCCCTCGCCCTACATCTCCAAAACTCCCAACAAGCCGAATCTCCTGGCCAAGAGAGAAAGTGTTACTTTCTAGGTGGGCCGCCCCTCCCCTTCAGGGAGGAGAAAGAAAACTTTTCCTGACCTCACCTGCCTCCACTACATAGCTTAATTCAATAATTTCGAAACAAAAGGAATTACACTTACTAATCGCATGCGTAACTATAATGTAACGGTTACCTTTGTCATGGGTAGGTGACACTGGCAGTTCGGCGCGCATGCGCGAGTGGTGGTGGCCAGAATAGCGGACGACAGTCGAGTAGCAACAATGGCCGCGGTAAGGTTGACACTTGCTGAACGCAAGGCTGTGTTGAAGTGGTGCTGGAAATGCGAGAACACTCAGGAGGTAGGCCTACAAAGGCGGTGGCAGGAGGAGCTAGTAACACCTCCACTAACTCGTCGTACAATTACCCATATTAATGATAAGTTCGAAACTGACGGAACGGTACATGACTTGCATAGGGCAAAATCCAGCCGACCACGAACAGCTACAAACCGAGCGTCCAGCATTGCGGTGTTACAACTTTATACAAAATCGCCGCAAAAATCAACATACCATACGGTACAGTTAACCACCGCAATTCTCTTTGTCGGAAATCGCCCAGAACAAATCGAGCTGCTTTTCTTTGGATTTTTTCCAGTTCTTGAATCAGGTAATCCTGGTGAGGGTCCCATACACTGGAACCATACTCTAGTTGGGGTCTTACCAGAGACTTATATGCCCTCTACTTTACATCCTTACTACAATTTTTAATATATTAAAATTGTATGTCTCTGTATGTTACTAAGACATGCTAGAAAATCAGAGCAGAATATGAAAATTAAAAAATTTGGGTAAGCATGGACGAATCACCACTCTAGTGGTAGGAAAGTGGGAAATGTGATAGGTGTGCTAGAAGATACTGAAACAGTTTCCAAGAGGTGTTTTCTATTAGCATGTAGAGAAATATCAGCATCGAATCATGTAACAATGGCTTGCTTATTCAATGGATCTCTGCAGTTGTTATGGCTCAATGGGGTGAAATTTGATAATGTTTTACTCTTAATTATGGATGCTGCTCCATATATGAAGAAGGCAGCAGATGGCCTCTATGTGAGCTTCCACAACATGATATGCGTAACTTATGTAGTGCATGGTTTACAAAGAATATGTGAGCAGCAGTGGTGAAGCTATTAGTTAATGAATGGGTAGGGAGGAAATCTTACCTTAAAGTTTTTTGTGGAGTAGTTCCAAACATCGAGTTTGGGTCCCTGGAAATCCTCGCGTTCATGTGGACAAAGCAGTGAATCTACCTGGGCTTACTGTTTGGTGCGGCCTGTCATCGCGTGGTTTGATTGGTCTCTTCTTCTTTGAGGGTACCCTAACTGGTCACGCGTACCTTGATATGGTTCAGACAAGAATTTTGCTTGCTCGCCATCCAAACCCTGTATGACAATGAAATGTTTTACTTCCAACAAGATGAATCCCCACCTCACTACCTTCGAGATATCAGGTTGTACTTGGACGACACTCTACCAGGACGGTGGGTAGGTCCTAGAGGTGCTGCTGCTGCAACCTCGGTCACCTGTTTTGACACCAATGGACTTCTAACTGTGGGGGACCGTCAAGATTGAAGTGCATCGACAGAAACACCCAACAAGTTACGTGACAAAATCATGGCGCCGTGTGGTGCACTGACAGCTGTAGTTCAGCCTCCACTTCGGTGACATTGGCGTTCTATAGAATTTGTTGGTGGTCATTTCGAATGTTCTATGACATAACACTTTCAATGCCAAAAACTGTACCTGCAAGTTAAATGTGTCGAAATATATAGACTATCCAACAGTGAGTACATTATTTTGGAATATCCTGTATATACAGGATGATCCACTATTATATCCCTATTTTTATTTCGCTATTATTCTGTCATTAACAATGTTACATGGTTGCTTTCAATTCTATTATGTACTATGGTCCTTGCCATTTTATATTTCAATGTAGGCACCAGCATTAGCAGCAAACCGTTGCAGTCAGGGCCCAATGTTCCCAACAGACCATTGCAACATGCTACAAACTTTTGTTTATCCCATTGCTTCAACCTGGGACGGAGTGGACAATGTGCACTTTATGCACAATGGGGCACCTCCCCATTTTGCATTGATTTCGCGAGAATGGCTTGACAATGCTTTTCTGGGCCGCGTTATTGGACGTCGCGGCAATGCTGAGTGGCCACCGAGAAGTCCAGACTTGACCCCACTTGATTTTTTCTGGGAGTATTTGAAAGAGAAGGTGCATGCCAGAAAACCTCGTGACTTGGACACTTTGGAAGAAGTCATTAGGGAAGAGAGTGCGCGGGTACCAAACGACACGTTGCAACGGTCTGTCAGGAACATTGTGCCCCGACTGCAATGGTGTGCTTTTAATACTGGTGTCTACATTGAAATATGAAATGGCAAAAACCATAGTACATAATATAATTGGAAGCAACCATGCAGCATTGTTAATGACAGAATAATAGTGAAATAAAAATAGGGATATAAGAGTGGATCACCCTGTATATTCTATATACATTAGTCTTGGTACGTGTGCTAGATACTAACTGACGAGTCCAAACTGGCACACTAGGGCGAAATGCTGGACACCAAGAATGAGTTTGCTGGAAAGTTATATTAGAATTTTTCAAGTTATCGTGTTGATAAAAGAAAGTCCACGAAAGGGTAGAAGATTTGTAAACATAAAGCACATCATTTCACTGCGCTATTTTCTTTTCTTTTAGAGCCAAGGAACACATCAGAGTGAGGCTGATCTGCGATAAGGCAGGCAGGTCGTGGCAGTAAGCTCCCGGCGGCCGAAGACACTATGCAATCAGCCGTCAGCTCTTGATTGTGAGGACAACAAAGAAGCAAAGTGGAAGTCAGCTCAATATCGCTTGTAGCGAGATTGAATAACAAAGCGACCCTTGACACTCTACTTCATCCCGCTTGGACCAATCACGAGGTGTCTCCACCTAACACGCACACACTCAGTATAGTCCAGTTCCTGTAAAAATGGGCATCTCGGAGATCAAAAATTCAACACCACTGCCACATTCACATCAAACACACAAAGTACATCGCATGCATAATACAAATAAACCTCTAGACTCTTCATTTCCGCCATAATTTGTGGATGCGGAATTTTTTTCTTCCATAATCGTTTGCCAAGTAGGCGTACTGCCTCTTCCTCAAGTCCTCATAGGTTCATGAAGTCTTCAATGCTGACCATCCGTTCTGCTGATGATGATCATTATTATTTTTGTTGTTTAAAGGACCTAACATCTAGGTTATCGGCCCCTAATGGTACGAAGTGAAACGAAATGTAATGATAATTAAAATTATAAAATGTATCCACTGACTAGAATGTTTAAAAACAGATGATGATGATGATGATGATGATGATGATGAATCAATACGAATTTAAAATAATTAGTGAATCTAATTCGCAATGAATTATTTCCTTACAAAATAATATAACAATAGATCGAAATAGTATATGCACTGACTTTGAAGTGATTATATATATACATATATATAATTCAAATTAAAAATAACACATTAAAAATACATAACCGAGTTCGATAGCTGCAGTCGTTTTTAAGTGCGGCCAGTATCCTGTATTCGGGAGGTAGTGGGATCGAACCCCACTATCGGCAGCCCTGAAGATGGTCTTGCGTGCTTTTCCATTTTCACACCAGGCAAATTCTGGGACTGTAATTAAGGCCACGGCTTCTTTCTTTCCTGCCCCATCGTCGCCATAAGACCTACGTATCTGTGCCGGTGTGACGTAAAACAACTTGTTAAAAGAAAATACACAAATACTAACTAAAACAGAGTCAAGAGAATAAAACGCAATTAACAATGAAATAAAAATTACAAACGAGTAGAAAATACACTTTTATGCACGACAAAACAGGCCACTTTCCCTCTTAAAACCTATAACGAGGACTGGTGACTCCTCATCCCGTAGGATAAGGGAGATTATACATGGAAGTTTTAGACTAGGGCGCAGATCGGCCAGGTCCACTACGCACCCCGCAAGAATATGTACTATTGTCAGATGACCGGTTGGTTGGGGGGGGGGCTTCTCCTTTCAGTAAGTAGTAGTACCAGAAACACGAAGGGAAGTCTTCCATGCCTTCTTAGTTCCGTTTATCTTTCTCACCTTCTTTGGAAGAGGGGTGGCCATAGGACATAACCAAATATCTCAGGTGAGAACGAATATAACTGGCTGAAATCTTGTAAGGCTATTTGACTGCCTCCTTGGCAGCCTGATCAGCTAACTCGTTTCCTTCTACACCCATGTGGCTTGCGAGCCACATAAACGTGATTCTGGTGCTAGCACTCCAATACCTGGCCAGCAGGTCCTGGATACGCTGCACCAGAGGGTGCCGAGGGAAACATACATTTAGAATATAGATTATAGCGAGGTCAAGGAGTCGGTACACAGCAGAAAGTGTTGGCGATCATCGGACAGCGCATACCACAGAGCATCAAGGATCCATTGCCTTCTGCGACGCCCTCTACTATTTGTTCCTGTTGGCAGCATTTCCAGCATTCTCCTTCCTACCGAGCGAGTTGGCCATCTGTTTAGGATCGCGTAGTTGTGAGCTCGCTTTCGGGAGATGGTGGGTTGGAATCCCATCGCCGGTACCCCCGAAGATGGTTTTCCGTGGTTTCCCATTTTCACACCAGGCAAATTCTGGGGCTATACCTTAAGACCACGGCCGCTACCTTTCCAATATCAGGCCCTGAAAACTTTAGATGTGTTAGTGCGACGTTAAGCAAGCACTAAAAAATATATTTCCTACACATTCCTCGTCCCTTATTTTAATAATAATGATAATAATAATAATAATAATAATAATAATAATAATAATAATAATAATACTTGTATTCTTACGTGCCACTAAATACTTTTATGGTTTTCGGACAGGCCAAAGTACCAGAATGTAGTCCCGCAGTTCTTTTACGTGCCAGTAAATCTACCGACACGAGGCTGACGTAGTTAAGCACCTTTCAAATAACACCGGACTGAACCAGGATCGAACTTGCCAAGTTGTGGTCAGAAGGCCAGAGCCTCAACCGCCTAAGCCACTCAGCCAGGCATTTTATAAATACAACAAAACTGAAATCTTATTTATGTCAAAAATTTGTATTCAACATCATGCATCCAAAATATGTGTGTGAGCACAACCATTTTCGTTACACAATTGAATATGACACCATGTTCAATGACAGGTTTTGTAGGCAAAATTTTTCGTGAT
This sequence comes from Anabrus simplex, assembly GCF_040414725.1. Lineage (NCBI taxonomy): Eukaryota > Metazoa > Arthropoda > Insecta > Orthoptera > Tettigoniidae > Anabrus > Anabrus simplex. The sequence continues at coordinate 35,335,310 of NC_090276.1, forward strand.
AGCTCCAAATACTTTACTTCTCACACAGCAGTCCGCAGTTCGTCCTACGCTCGTTAGATAGATAGATAGATAGATAGATAGATAGATAGATAAAGAATGGGTGAACCCTGCCTTCGCAGGGCTCCACACGTAGGTCTGTGAAGACCCTTTGTGTCCCTTAAACGGGTTTGCCTAGTCCAGATCTAGTGCTCCTATAAAGGATACCAGTGTCCGGATGTTGGCATTCCTGATGTCTTCCAGGCTCACCAAATGTGAGCCAAGGTATCGATGTCTAGTGCTTGCAAGAGCCTCACACTGACATAACACATGCGCGGAGGTCTCCTCCTCCCTACCGCATCTTCTACACATCGGATCCTGACTGATTTTCATGATGTGTAGGTGTCTCTGTAAGGTATTGTGGCCTGTCAACAGTCCAACTACCATTCGCATTCTGGTCCTATTCAAATTTATCAGGACCTTTTTATAACTTTGGCTAGGCCCTTTGATAAGTTCACGTGCCTGCCTTGCTATAGTTAACCTCTTCCAAATGTCTAAGTGAGACTGGTTTGTCCACTGGGAAATTACCGGTTTCACGCTTCGGAGTGACACTCCCAGGAATGGCTCTGGTCCTATAAAAGGACCTTTTGAGCCTTGTTTCGCTAGTTTGTCAGCTTCTTCATTTCCACTGATACCTGTGTGCCCAGGGACCCATAATAGGGTAACTGAGCTAAATTCACACAGCTCCCTACGCTCGTTACCATTGTCTGACTTTCTCCTTAACGAAATCCGCTAAGAACTGTTCTTGGAGTGCACAAATTAAGGCTACTCGGTGAACAGGTTAGAGGAAAGGGGAACGTTCTGCCTCCGATCCGCTCCCCATCCACCTGTCAGAAAACGATTCATTAGGTTTTTTTCCAACACGCAGTTTGCTGTCAGTACATGGACGCATCCATATATCGCTCTATACGCATGCGCTGACTTCGTATTGGTTCCGGGATTGATACACGATTGGGTTGTGTTGGAATAGATTCTCGTTCATGAACTCCAAGGAATAGGAGTACGTCACATATAAAGTGGAATGCCGAAATTTTCTCTTTAATGATGTTCACTTCTTTCATATCGATTTGTAATATCTTGAGCAACTCCTCGGCTAATGCGAAAATGCTCGAAAAAATCATTTTCATTATAATGAGGAACAGTTTCTTCAGAAAAATACATCGTATTTAAATTATAGTTTGTTTCACCTGGTAGCTTTTGTGCCTTTATAAACTATAGGCCTAATGTAAAAAATACATAAATAACTAAAGAAAGATATTTAATTACCGTTACGTAAATAATGTGTCCGCCTCTGTGGTGTAGTGGTTAGCGTGATTAGCTGCCACCCCCGGAGGTCCGGGTTCGATTCCCGGCTCTGCCACGAAATTTGAAAAGTGGTACGAGGGCTGGAACGGGGTCCACTCAGCCTCGGGAGGTCAACTGAGTAGAGGTGGGTTCGATTCCCACCTCAGCCATCCTCGAAGTGGTTTTCCGTGGTTTCCCACTTCTCCTCCAGGCGAATGCCGGGATGGTACCTAACTTAAGGCCACGGCCGCTTCCTTCCCTCTTCCTTGCCTATCCCATCCGATCTTCCCATCCCTCTACAAGAGATTGGCTGTTCAGCATAGCAGGTGAGGCCGCCTGGGCGAGGTACTGGTCATACTCCCCAGTTGTATCCCACGACCAAGAGTCTGAAGCTCCAGGACACTGCCCTTGAGGCGGTAGAGGTGGGATCCCTCGCTGAGTCCGAGGGAAAAACCGAACCTGGAGGGTAAACAGATGATGATGATGATGATGACCTAAATAATGTCCATTACTTTTTTCTTCTTTTTACGAAAAATAGTACCTCCTCTTCTTCACTGGAAGAAGATTGTAAAAATATCGTCGTCACTATCCATCCTAACGTCAGTAACCAAAGAGCTGATTAATTTATTAATGAGCATAAAAACAGCTGATTAAGGAACTCTAAAGACATCAGCGTACAGCAGGAGGCAACGATACAGTTTTTTCTGCCCATGTCACAGAAATGTACGGCTCAGTGCATGCTTTAGACTGCGGACTAGTTCCGACCGCCAGGGATCGATGCAAAGAGTTAGTTGGAACGCCTGACTGTAGTACACGGACGAGTACATGAACGCAATTTTGACTGTGTTGGAAAGGATTTTTCGTATTGCGCATGCGCAAGGAGACCATGTACTGGTTCAGGGACTGTGTTGGAAAGAACCTATTAAGGCATCATCTAACACTCATAGCAAATTGGGCAAGGGCTCCATCTTACTGCAAGATCATGGTATCTGCTATTCCAGCTCCCATAATCTGCAGATAGAACCACAGTCTCTTCGCATGACTGTTCATTAAAAAATATAGAAAGTTGGAATTCAAATATGCAAATATGGGCAAATACTAGTGTATGGGAAGTGAAAACAGGAATTTGAATAATTTATCAAAGGAGATGTTTGATGAATTTCCAATTACTTTGAAAACACTTGAGAAAAGACTAGGTAAACAACTAATATGGAATCTGCCACCTGGGCCTAAATTCATATGAATGATGACTGATTAATATGGTCCGAAAAGTTCAGTTCGCATTCATGCCGGCCCAGATCATAACATGTGGTGGACCCTTCTCCAGTTCCTGTCACAAATGAGGATTGCCCTTAGACCAAACCCCAACGTTGCGATTTTTTGAAATTCGGTAAACTGCGCATTGATCTGTGAACATGGCTTCATTGCGATCACGTTCCGAACGGACTCCTCATAGAAGGGCAGCGCAAGTATCACATCGAGCGTCCATATCATCATCCCTAAATTCGTTAACAGACAGTAATCGACATCGCTTCGTTGTCCAGGATATTCCATAGTTCAGCTGAGCGTTCACGTGTTACCCGATTCCCTGTTTGGCTGGTCCGACAGGTAGTTTCCAGGTAGACACAGGATTTCCCGAATGGGTTACTAACCTAACACCCCCCCCCCCCAGCCTTCAGCAAATACCTCATTTCTCTGGACTCAGTGTCAGTTCTCAGGCAGTCTCAGGGCAGTGTAGTATTAGTAGAAGTGCACAATGTTTTCCATGCTAAGTGCGAGGGGTTTGAAGTTAGTCGTTTTTGAGGGATTTCAATATTCAAAAGGTGACAAGGCACAATCGGATCAAAAGTGGCGATATTCTAGAAGAAAAGTGTGTTCGGGGCATTGTTCACAGATGACGCGGGTGACATTTTATTAAATATTGTTAGGATGTATAACCATGAACCATGCCCCGACCTAAGTAGACATTACATTTCTAACAGTGTGAAACGCAAGGCAAGTGAAATATTACTGAAAACTATGTTGTCCTGTGTCATTTTATTTGGACAGTTGGTATAATACAATCTGTGACAATAAAGTTCGGTGAATAGTCCTGTACTATCAACATAGATGAACAATGAACGACAGTGACCTTACAGTCCTTCAAAATAGTCCCTTCCCATAACTATGCACAGCTGACATCGGCGATACATGTCCTGGAAACTTTGCAAGAAGGCTTCTTTGGGATGGTGTTCAACAGCCTCGTGACGTTTCGTTGGATGTCAGAAATACCGTCAAATCTCTTTCCTTTCAAAGCGAGTTTGAGTCGTGGGAACAGGAAGAAGTCTGGAGAATATCTGGCGAGTATGGTGGTGTTCAAGTTTCACCACCCCCTTTCCTGCCATGAACTGTTTGACGGTATTGGCTGTGTGTGGGCGAGCGTTGTAACGGACAAGAAGCCATTAACCTTGTTGTGCGTACTGAGATCGTAGCCTGCGCAGACGTTTCATGAAACGGGTCAAAATTTCAATGTACCGTGCAGCATTCAACGTCGTTCTCTCAGGTAGAAATTCCTTGTGGATAATGCCTTGACTATCAAAAAAGGGGATGAACATCGTTTTGATGCGTGACATTTCGGCTCTGACCTTTTTCCGACGAGAGGATCCCGGAGAACGCCATTCCAAGCTTTGCCGTTTCGTTTCTGGGTCGTACCTGAGACACCAGGTTTCATCCTCAGTGACGATACAGTTCAAGAAATTTGGTGTCGCATCCGCCGTTTCGACAAAATCCTGTGAAGCCTCTGAACGTGCCTGCTTCTGATCGTCAGTCAAGTGATGTGGCACAAGACGAGAACACGTTTTCCTCTTCCCTAACTTCCGGGTAACGATTTATCGCACGTATTCACGGTTAGTCTGCAGTTCATCCGCTATCATGTGCACAGTTAATCGCCGATCGTTCGTGATTAATGTCCTCACCTTCTCGATGTTTTCGTCACTGACAGCGGTCGCCGGTCTTCCGCTGCGGGGGGTGTCAGAAACACTTTCCCGGCCTCCTCGAAAACGGGCGAACCACATATACACACACTTCAAGGACAGTGCTTGATCTTCATAAACACGTACCAGCATCGCATGCGTTTCTTTCGGTATCTTGCCAAGCTTAAAACAAAACTGTAAATTGATCTTTTGGTCGTTCATGTTCGTGTTCCCAGTTCAGAACCAATGAACTAAACACGCACTGTGTCAAACAGGTCTTACACGGTATACACACGATGCTCAGCTGAACAACGTTGGAAGCAGGTGGTCAAAACCTGCTGCTACGCAGGTGCAGGGTTGTGTGTCGCCAGTGTTGCCCGATCGACCGTTCCGACTTCATTCACCGAACTTTCTTGTGACAGGTTGTATATGAGTGAACTATGAGCCTTCATCGAACCATGGTTTTGATATTTTAGCGTCGGACCAGTTTGACCCCACTAATAGGTTGATCTCGATATTCCTATAACCATGTTTCATTTCTGGGGAGGGTGATATTCTTGGAAACGATTCATAACGTCCGCTATCGTCATATCAGTATTGGGTCTCTCGTGCACCCTCACTGCGGACAATAAACGGTGTAGAATAACAACTCCTGTCGAACGCCGCCATACACAGACGTTCTAGTTTGAACCGACGGATGCACCTCTTTTCCGCATTGTTGCATAATATTATGAAACAAATGGGGGTAACGAAACTTATCCTATACACTATCGGGTACCATCACTGGTGCCTCTTCACTTACAGCCTCACCCCAAAATATCTGTAACTATAGTGAAAAGTAACGGACTGAGAACAGAAATCTGAATCACTCCTATTTTAATTGGAAACGCAGTAGTCGTTTGCATATCTAATCACCAGATCCAGGATTTCTAAGTAAAAAATAGGTAAGAACGCAAACTGCTGAAGCGAGTAACAAGTATACACTATCCTGCAAAACGGTTATGCTATGTGCTTTGCATAAACATAAGGGGTATAGCCTATCAAAAACCCCTAACATTTATGTTACTCCCGCTACATTACGGAAGAGGAGAATGAATCCGACTGTAGTGAATATTATAAATAATACTTTTCCATGATTATAAATCGTCGTTTTGGTCTCCCTGCACTTCTCTTACAGCCCATGACCACGACCGTCATTTTCCTAGGTAACCTCTCTTCCTCCATTCATCTCACATGACCCTACCACCGAAGCCGGTTTAGTCAGCGATTTGGCCGTGAGGTTAGGGGCGCACAGATGTGAGCTTGCATTCGGGAGACGGTGGGTTCGAACCCTACTGTCGGCAACACTGAAGATAGTTTTCACACCAGGCAAATGCTGGGGCTGTACCCTAATTAAGGCCACGGCAGCTTCCTTCCCACTCCTAGCCATATCCTATTCCATCGTCGCCATAAGACCTATCTGTGTCGGTAAGAAAGAAGAAGAAACCGGTGCATCTGTTCAGCTCCACCCTCCTGCCATTATTCCCACCTCTTTGTACCAGCAATCATTCTCGAAACTTTCATATGTCTTACTTCTAACTTATGAGGAAGATATCCTGAGTCCAGCCAGATTTCACTCCCGTAAACCAGAGTCGGTCTGAAAACAGACCGGTGTAAAGATAGTTTCGTCCAAGGGCTGACTTCCTTCTTAGAGAATACTGTTGATCGCTACTGCGAGCTTACTTACTGCATTAGCTTTACTGCACCTTGATTCAATCTCACTTACTATGCTGCCATCCTGGAAGAACACACATCCTGAATACTTGAAATTATCTACCTGTTCCAGCTTTGTATCTCCAGTCTGACAAAGCTAAATAATTAAATAAATAAGAACCCTGCGACCAGGGTGGCCGGCATTGTTATGTACAAAAATAGAATTTTAAATCCACCTAATCAATATATTAAATTTGAGAAAATTAAAGTTAACTAATTCAAAGTCCGGTTCCATGGCTAAATGGTTAGCGTGCAGGCCTTTGGTAACAGGGATCCCGGGTTCGATTCCCGGTAGGGTCGGGAATTTTAACCAACATAGTGAAATTTCGCTGGCACGGGGGCTGGGTCTATGTGTCGTCTTTCTCAGCATTTCATCCTTATCACGACGCGCAGGTCGCTTACGGGAGTCAAATCAAAAGACCTACTCCTGGCGAGCCGAACATGTCCTCGGACACTCCCGGCACTAAAAGCCATACGCCATTTCACTCATTCAAAGTTTTTCGTCTTAGTACTAGTTTCGATCAGCTAACAAATCAATAAGACAAAAAAACCAAGAACTTAGTACATACAGTAGATATCTAAAAACATGGAGGTGAATTGTCCATTTAGACAGTCAAAATGGACTGTGAAATTCATAAAATAATACAATAAACAAGAGAATACGTAAAACCGATGGATTAATGATTCTAAAAGTTACGTATATAGTCCATAATATTATGTGTTGGCTTAAAATCTCGATGTCTGATTAAAATAAAGAGACAAACACGCTTCAACTTAAAATAGTCCTCTGAATATCTAGACTATTATTTTTCTCATTGAACGTATAAAAGTATAAAATGTGCCTAGGTAAGTAAGTAAGATTTGTGTGTCTGATTGATACTAGTTGATTATACAATGTTTCTGTGTATAGCTGTAGTCTTCTATTTTTATCCAAGGTTGTAATGATGTCCAAACTAATGCTGAACGAGGAAAGATAAGTCGGAAAGAGATATCCTACTTGTTTTGTGGAAACAAAGTCATACAGATCAACCCGCTGAACGATGGATGCGACAGAACATCCCTTGATGTTCCAGTGGGAGTACAGCGTGAATGGAAAACCGCGTGTTATTGTGGTTTATGATTTAGGTAAAAAATCCTCGGAACAACACAAAAATCCCGTATCCCGGCCAAGGAAATTAACCATTTAAGATTCAAATCCTTGACCCAGCTAGGAATCGAACCCGGGTCCCTTTGAACCGACAGCAACTATGCTCACCATTCAACCAAACAGGTGGATGAAAATTCAATGAAAATGTACTAATGAGAGCCAATGTTACACAATAACTTCCAATAATCATAATATGTAGGAAATTGGCATACCTAACATACATACTAAGGGGTAATAGAATATCATAGAAATGTTGGAGGAAGACGAGAATCCTGTCTGGGAGACATTGAAGATTGGACGAGTATGCGAAACCCTCAGAAGATATTCCACCCTGCAAAAACCAGGCAAGGAGATGGAACAAAAGATGACATTGGGCTGCTGAGGGTAATAGGGCAGATATATATAGAGTAAAGCAGGTGATCTTGAGAAGGGTTTTGACTGTGTCAGATGGGACAAATTGATGGCCATCCTAAAGAAACATGGAGTCGATTGGAGGGATATAAGGCTAATAAATAAATTGTACTTAAACCAGAGAACAAGAGTAAAAACAGGAGATAAGATGAGTGAAGAAATTGAATTAGGAAGAGGTGTACAACAGGGCTGATACTGTTCAACATCTATCTCGAGTAAATAATCAATGAGAGTTTTAAAGGAAAAGGTGGAGTTTGTGTTGAGATTCGGATAGTACAGTGTCTAATATTTGCAGATGCTATGGTTGTGATGGCAGAGAGAGCACGAGAAATGATATAAATGTTAGATGGACTCAACACGAAACTAGAAGAATATGCAATGAGAATTAAGAACAAGAAGACTAAAAGTACGTTAACTGGAGTAAGAGGTAGAAAATATCGTATTAATGACTATTTTTGTTGTTTAAAGGGGCCTAACAGCTAGGTCATCAGGTCCTAATGGTACGAGTTGCAACGAAATAAAACGATAACTAAAACTTCAAAATCTATCCACTGACTAAAATATAAAACGAATTATGAAGAAAAAAGATCATGAATCCAAAACAAGGATCCAATTCACAATGCCTTCTTTTCTGAGACGTTTCTTGTTATAAAAAGGGCTCCAAAATCCGGGTCACCTGCCCCTCATAATAGTACTGATCACTGATAAAGCAGAACCATTGTGTTCCTTCTATAGTGGTACTAATCACAGGTAATGCACAGCCATGGTATGTCGCACATAATGGCACCACTCGCAGGCAACACACAACCAAGGTGTTCCTCACAGAAGGGCACCACATGCAAGCTACGCAGACACATGGTGTTCCTCACATACTGGCACGGAAAACGGGCAACAACCAAACCCGTGGTGTTCCTCACACTATGACACTAATCAGAGGCAACGTAGACTGTAGTGCTCTTCATACAGTGCTACTACTCATAAGTAACTCAAACCCATTCCCACATTCCACCGCAGCGTACAGCACCTTTTCTCGCATGGACATTAGTCCGCGCAGCCGAGTGACAACCCCCCACCCCCACCCGTCTCGGTGGGATACACTCTATGATACTAACCACAGGCAACGCCCAGACTCGTGGTGTTCCTCACAAAATGGTACTGCTCCTAGGTGACGTAGATCTATGGTGTTCCTCACACGGTGGTACTGATCGCAAGTAACGTCGACCCATGATAATCCTCACATAATGGTATTAGTCACAAGTAATCTCATGGTTCTAATTTCATCAGCCCTTCGTCGCCCCTTTTAGTCGTCTCTTGCGACAGACAGTGGATAGCGTGAATGCATTCTTCGTCTACGTCTCCCACCCACAGCGGTTTGTATTAATATACGGGGTGAAGAAACAGAGCAAGTCAATAACAATAAATACGTATTTGGGAGGCATGATCAGAGAAGATATGTACTGCACAACAGAAATTAAGAAAAGAATTGCCGTGGTAAAAGAAAAGTTACAAGAGAAAATTGAAATTACTTGTGGGCAACTAAACAAAGAATTGAGGAAAGTGTTATACCTAGAGCGTTGCGCTGTATGAGACTAGGACAGTACGGAATGAAGACGAAAGAAGATTGTAGGCACTAGATATGTGGATATGAAGGAGAATATAAAAAGTGTCATGGGAAGACCGGATAAGAAATGAAGTATTACGAAGAGTTGGAGAAGAGCGAACTATTCTGCAAAAAGATTAGAAGGAGAAATACGAACTGGATCGGACAGTATTTGAGGAGGGGATTTTTACTGAAAGAAAACATAGAAGGAATGGTGAAAGGCAAAAGAAGAGGAGGAAGGGCAAGATATCAAATGCTGGAGAACATCAAAAGAAATAAATATTCAAACATGAAAAACTTGACTATGCACAGGCAAAAGTGGAAGAGGTTTATCTCATGACAAGACCTGCCATTAATTAATTAATTAATTAATTAATTAAATCAGAAACGTATACGCCAGATAAGATAGTAAACGTCAGAGGGATTTAGTTTCGAATGGCCATTGCTGCACAATATTGCCAAAATTCACACATTAAATTTTATTGCAAAACACATATTTCCTACTGCGAATGACATTAAATGTAACACAGATCAGAGGCCAGACATGTTTGCTACAAATTAGATTGAATTTAGCCCAGGTGAAATGGAGGTTACATTGGTGTTGTGGTTTGCACGGGATGTAAACCTGTGTCCTCCTCGCGCGCGCGTTGCGACTCTACGCTGTGTGTACCTGCCTGATATATTTGCCGTTCCGCCTGTGCTAATAGATTTAGATGGGACCAGGAATTCATCAACCCATCCCACCTTCCCCTCCTTGTCACACCCTTTACACAAGTTTCCAGATCTGTACCCTGCCTCACATCCCAAACCAGACATATAGAAAATCGAGTTTCATCTACCAATGTTGAAAAGAGACCAGTGTGGGGAAGTAATTGATTAAAAGTAATCGGATTAATTATGTCACAGACGTGTTTTTCACCAGTTATTTTTAAAAAACTTGTATAACAAGAAATTATTTTCGAATTATTCTCTAAGACGCTTATAGACACTTGAAATGCGCCTGCGCTATGATTTGAGTGTATCTTCTTGGTGTGTTATTTTCTGTTTCGACATTGAATGTTCACCGTCCTGTTCCTTCCCCTTCCCTTCTCAAGCGTAGTCTAGGTGGCTGTATGTGTCCAGCGGTTGAAAATCACTTTAATTTTTCGTTTTATCAGAGCATCAACTTAGGAGTTCCTTTCAAACCCGAGGCTGCTGGGCTGCGAGCATCTGAGTGTAATTCGTGCGTGTATGTTGTACACTGACTGACATAAGTGTTCACACAGCAGTAGAGATAGTTGACAATAGTAATTTCTTTTTAAAAATAGATGTTTAAAATAAATATATTTCCCTTATAACTGTATATTTAGTTTCACACTTAGAAGAACTGCTTTGATAAAAAATAAAATAAAGATAGTCTTTTTATGGATGGACGTAAGTGTTCACACAACAAGTTAAACTGCACGTTTGTAACCATTTGTATAAGGTTTAGTAACGTGTATGTATTCCCTTGTTGAGAATAACGCTTCTTAATCTGTTAGGTATTGAATCCACTAACTTTCTTGTGACTTATTCACCAGTAGTATTCCATTCTTGCAGAAGCAAATCTTTCAGCTGATTTTTGCTGGATATGTGGTGCTTTCTGAATCGTCATTCGAGTTCATCTCATAGAGTGTCAATGGGAATAAGGTCGGGGGACGGGGGAGAAGTTTTCAGGGTATGAGATGTATTATAAGCAATTCAATAACGAACATTATTAGCAGTATGGTTCAGACCATTGT